>NW_024081016.1:450397-935499 GCF_003009895.1 Hyaena hyaena
TCCTACACTGTTGGTGGGAATGTAAACGGGTATAGTCCCTCTGGAAAACAGTGTGGAGGTTCCTCAGGAAACTAACAATAGAACTCCCTTATGACCCAGCAATAGCGCTGCTAGGAATTTACCCAAGGGATACAGAAATGCTGAGGCATAGGAGCACGTGTACCCCAATGTTCATAGCAGCACTCTCCACAATAGCTAAAACATGGAAAGAGCCTAAGTGTCCATCAACGGACGAATGGATCGAGAAGATGTGGTTTATCTATACCATGGAATACTACATGGCAATGAGAAAGAATGAAATCTGGCCATGTGTAGCAACATGGATGGACCTTGAGGGTGTTATGCTGAGCAAAATAAGTCAGGCAGAGAAGGACAAATATCATATGTTTGCACGTATAGGAGGATTAGGAGGAACTTAACTGAGGAACAAGGGGGAAAAGAAGGGGGAAAATGGTAGGGGAAGGGAGAGAGGCAAACCATGAGAGACTCTTGAATGCTGAGAACCAAAGTGAGGACTGATGGATGTGGTGGGGAGGGGGGAGATGGGCATGGAGGAGGGCACTTGTGGGGATGAGCACTGGGTGTTATGTGGAAACCAATTTGACAATAAACTATTTGTAAAAAAAAAAATAAAGTTCTAAAAAAATTAATAAATGTTAAAAAATAAAGATAGAAAAGGAATCCTGTGTGATATGATATTCTTATTAAAAAGGTATTCGTTATCATTAGAATGAAAATATAAATCTCCTAATTATCAGGAAAAAAAGGAAAAATATATGCATGGGAGGGGATAAGCCAAATTTGAAAGCCTTTTTTAACAAGGATAAAAGAAAGCAAAACATAAAATAATATGATGCTGAAACCAAATATATTTATCATTATGATAAATATAAATAAATTATCTCAGCCATTAAGAGAAAGTGAAGCCTAACTCTATACAAAAGACATACCTGAAACAAAGTGATTCAGAAGGGAAAATAGAAGGATGGGCAAACTTTTACTAAGCAAATACAAATAAAAAGGGAAAATCATAATTTTAATATCAGACAAGATTGTATTCAGGCTCCAAATTGCTAAATGAGACCAAAAAGTTTATAAAACAAAATGGTAAAATGTAAAATGAAAATTTACTAGTTATGAATCTATATTGCTTACCATATCAGTTGGATACACTATTTAAAGGACAGAAACTATTGAAAAATATTTCTGCTTTTCATTTGGATACAGGAAGTCACAAGGGAATGTTTCTTCCCTCCTAAAACTGAGATACAACTGGATAACCGAATAAGAACAACACTTTTCTTGAACCTATCAGAGAGTTGAATTTCAAGGCAACCTATTGAAGTGAATTTTAAAAAAATCAAAAGTTCTTCTAAGGGGAGATGGAACACATGAACTGCTTCACCTCGGGCAGAGGATGAGAGGAAGATGTGGCTTCCATTAAAGCAGGTAAGAAACATTGTGATCTATTTGTGTCATCTGGTCTTTGTTGTTTTTTTCTTTACTTGTCTTGTTTTGGATTAATTGGATATTTTAATAATGTTAATGTACCTTCATTATTGGCTTCTTAGTTTTCCTTTTTTTTATTTTTAGTTGCTGCCTCAGGTTTTGCAATACGTATCTTTAACATCACATTTTACCTATATAGCTTTGTGTCCACTTATGTATGTTGTAAGAAATTTGTAACAGTATAGATACATTTCATACTGTATATAATTATTGCATTATATTTTAATTTTACATATTTTATCATCCTTACACCTTGTTACTATTTTGCTTGAGACATTCAATTATCTTTTCATGAATTTTTCTAAAACTACCTGAGAAGAAAGAAAATCTCAATGACCAATTTTCATAAAGTAAATATAATTGTCAAATAACTATTCCTCCAGCATACCAGACTGTGAGGGTTGCGAAAATTACTTCTAAAAGAAAGAGATAAACTTATATTACCTAACTTTTTCTAGAATGTAGTAAAAAAAAAAAGGCAGTCTTCTAAATTCTTTCTTATAAGGTGGCCATGTCATTGATACCAATGTATAAAATAAATTTCATACACACACAAAAGAAAAATAGTGGTGTACTTCACTGAAAAAAATCCTAAGCAAAATATTAGCAAATGGAATCCATAAGCACATTCCAAGAATTATACAAGAATATAACTGAGTGGGGTTGGATTATTTTAGTACTACAAGGATGATTTAAGATTAGGAAAACTAATAGTTTAACATAAAATTGAAAACAAAAACAAGAGAGAAAACTCACAGATTCACTTTATTAATGAGGCAACACATTCACTGGCTGTAAGAAGTTCTTCAAATAACAGTGGCTTAACAGAATGAAAGTTTACTTCTCTTTCCTAGAATAGATTGAGCATAATAGGCAACTTAGAAATGAAAATAGTAATACCCTAATATTAGGGACCTTATGGTCCCAAATAAAATTAGAGAATTGATAAATGAAGAAAGGGGGAATAGATATTGGGCAATATAAAGTAATGTCTCCCAGGGGCACCTGGGTGGCTCAGTTGGTTAAGCATCCAACTTCAGCTCAGGTCATGATCTCTCTGTTCATGCATTTAAGCCCCACATCAGGCTTTGTGCTGACAGCTCGGAGCCTGGAGTCTGGCTTGGATTCTGTGTCTCCCTCTCTTTCTGCCCTCCCCCACTCACTGTGTCTCTGTCTCTCAGGAATGAATTAATCTGTTTAAAAAAAAAATGTTTAAAGGAAGGAAGGAAGGGAGGAAGGGAGGGAGGGAGGGAGGGAGGAAGGAAGGAAGGAAGGAAGGAGAGTCTCCTATAGTCATCCCCATTAAGGATGACAATAAGAATTTTTTAAAGCAGAAATCCTTGATTTAAAAAAAATAAAGTAAATCATAGGATAAAAATAATAAAAACTATTAGCAAAGTATGTATCTCATTCTATTTTTTTTTTAAACAACACTTTATTTATTTATTTATTTTTTATTTATTTCTAGACGAGAGAGAGAGACAGCGCGAGTAGGGGAGGGTCAGAGAGAGAGGGAGTCACAGACTGAAACAGGCTCCAGGCTCCGAGCTGGCAGTCAGCACAGAGCCCGACGTGGGGCTCGAACCCACGAACTGCGAGATCATGACCTAAGCGAAAGTCAGACGCTTAACCGACTAAGCCACCCAGGCGCCCCATGTATCTCATTCTAAAAGCCTGAAATGTAGATATTAAAAAGCATACTAGAAGCATTCTTATTAAAATCAGGGGTAAGATAGGATACCCTCAATGATGGTAATTACCCAACAATTTTCTTGCAGATATTAGCCATTACAAATAAAAGTATATGAATGAGAGAAATTTTGTAAGGAATGAAAAGAACTTACCAGTTGTTTCAGTTATCTGTTGATGCATACAACCCATACTAACATTTACTATCTCTCATGATTATGTAAGTTAATTAGGCAGGTTTTTTTTTAATTGATTTATTTAAATTCAAGTTAGTCAACATACAGTGTAGTATCAGATTCAGGAGTACAACCCAGTGATTCATCACTTACATATGATACACAGTACTCATCACAGCAAGTGCCCTCCTTAATGCCCATCACCCATTTAGCCCATCCCTTCAGTTTGTTCTCTGTCTTTAAGAGTCTCTTATAGGGGAGGAGAATGGGAGGAAAGGAGAGAGAGAGAGACAGAGACAGAGAGGGAGAGGGAGGGAGGGGAAGAGGGAGAGGGAGAGACAAGGAGAGAGAAATGAACAAACAGCGTCTTAACTATGGAGAACAAACTAATGGTTACAAAGGGAAGTGTATGGGAGATGGGTGAAATAGGTAATGGAGATTATGAGGACGTTTGTTGTGATGAGCACCAGGTGATGTATGGAAGGACTGAATCACTGTAATGTACAACTGAAATTAATATAACACTTTATGTTAACTAACTGGAATTAAATAATTAATTAATTACAGTTAACTAACTGGAATTAAAATAAAAAATTTTAAAAAGAATAAAAAATTAAATAAACAAGAAAAAAGAAGCTCTTATGGTTTGCCTCCCTTTCTGTTTTTTTTTTTTTTTTAATTTTTCCATCCCTTCCTCTATGTTCATCCGTTTTGTTTCTCAGATTCCAGATATGAGTGAAATCATATTTGTCTTTCTCTGATTGACTTCATTGAGCATAATGTACTCTAGTTCTATACACATTGTTGCAAATGGCAAGATTGCATTTTTTTCGATGGCTGAGTAATATTCCATTGTATATAGGGGCACCTGGGTGGCTCACTCAGCTAAGCATTCGACTTCAGCTCAGGGCATGACCTTACGGTTCGTGGGTTCGAGCCCTGTGTCGGACTCCGTGCTCACAGCTAGCTCAGAGCCTGGAGCCTGTTTCAGATTCTGTGTCTCCCTCTCTCTCTGACCCTTCCTTGCTCATGCTGTCTCTCTCTCTCTCTCTCTCTCAGAAGTAAATTTAAAAAAAAAATTTTTTTTAATTAAAAAAAATAATTCCATTGTATATATATACTACCTCTTCTTTATCCATTAATCAGTGGATGGACATTTGGGCTTTTTCCATATTTGGCTATTGTTGATAGTGCTGCTATAAACGTTGGAGTTCACGTGCCTCTTCAAATCAACTTTTGTTTACCCTTTGGATAAAAACCTTGTAGTGCAATTGCTGGGTCATAGCGTAGTTCCGTCTTTAATTTTTTAAGGAAACGCACACTGTCCTCCAAAATGGCTGCACCAGTTTGTATTCCCACCAACAGTGCAAAAGAGTTCCCTTTCTCTGCATCCTACCAACATTTGCTTTTTCCTGAATTGTTAATTTTAGCCATTGTGACAGGTGTGAGGTGGTATCTCATGGTGGTTTTGATTTGTATTTCCCTGATGTTGAGCATCTTTCCATGTGTCTGTTAGCCAGTTGGATATCTTCTTTGGAAAGTGTCTATTTATGTCTTCTGCCCATTTCTTCATTGGATTATTTGCTTTTTGGTGTTGAGTTTGATAAATTCTTTATAGATTTTGGATAATAACCCAAAATCTGTCATTTGCAAATATCTTCTCCCATTCCAAACATTGCCTTTTAGTGTTGTTGATTGTTTCCTTTGCTGTGCAGAAGCTTTTTATCTTGATTAGGTCATAATAGTTGCTTGTTGCTTTTGTTTCCCTTGCCTCTGGAAACCTGTCTAGTAAGAAGTTGCTGTGGCTGAGGTCAAAGAAGTTGCTGCCTGTTTTCTCCCCTAGGACTTTAACAGTTTCCTGTTTCACTTTTTGGTCTTTCATCCATTTTGAGTTTATTTTTGTGTATAGTGTAAGAAAGTTTCATTCTTCTGCATTTCACTGTCCAGGTTTCCCAGCACCGTTTGCTGAAGAGACTCTATTTTCTGTTGGATATTCTTTCCTGCTTTGTCAAAGATTAATTGGCCATACATTTGAGGATCTATTTCTGGGTTTTCTATTCTCTTTCACCCATCTTTGTGTCTGTTTCTGCGCCAGTACCATACTGTGTTGATAATTATAGCTTTGTAATATAGTTTGAAGTCCAGAATTGTGATGCCTTCAGCTTTGGTTTTCTTTTTTCGGGATTGCTTTGGCTATTCTGTGTCTTTTCTGGTTCTATACAAATTTTAGTATTGTTTGTTCTGGCTCTGTGAAGAATGCTGGTGTTCTGTTTTGACAGGGATTGCACTGAATATGTAGATTACTTTGGGTAGTATAGACATTTTGACAATATTTGTTCTTCTGCTCAATGAAGATGGAATGTTTTTCCATTTCTTTGTATCTTCTTCAGTTTCTTTGAAAAGTTTTCTATAGTTTTCAGCAAATAGACCTTCTACCTCTTTGGTTAGGTTTATTCCTAGCTACCTTGCAGTTTTTGGTGCAATTATAAATGGGATCGATTCCTTGATTTCTCTTTCTGCTATTTCATGATTGATGTATATAAGTGTAACCAATTTCTGTACATTGATTTTATATCCTGTGACATTGCTGAATTAATGTATCAGTTCTAGCAGTTTTTTGGTGGAGTCTTGGATATTCCATAGAGTATCATGTCATCTGTGAAGAGTGAAAATTTGACTTCTTCCTAGAAAATTTGTAAGCCTTTTATTTCTTTTTGTTGTCTTATTGCTGAGGCTAGAACTTACAGTACTATGTTGAACAACAGTGAGGAGAGTAGACATCTCTGTTGTGTTCCTGACATTAGGGGGAAAGCTGTCAGTTTTTCCCCATTGAGGGATATTAGCTGTGGGTCTTTCATATTTGGCTTTTATGATGTTTAGGTTTGTTCCTTATATCCCTACTTTCTTGAGGATTTTTATCAAGAAAAGATGTTGTATTTTGTCAGGTGATTTTTCTACATCTATTGAGAGGATTGTATGGTTCTTATCCTTTCTTTTATTAATGTGGTGTATCACATTGATTGATTTGCAAACACTGAACCAGCCCTGCAGCCCAGGAATAAATCCCACTTGATCATGGTGAATAATTCTTTGGATGTACTGTTGAATTCAGTTTGCTAGTATCTTGCAGAGAATCTTTGCATCCAGTTTCATCAGGGATATTGGCCTGTAATTTTCCTTTTTAGTGGGGTCTTTGGTTTTGGAATCAAGGTAATGCTGACTTTATAGAATGAGTTTGGATGCGTTACTTCCATTTCCATTTTTGGAACAGTTTGTGAAGAACAGGTATTAACTCCTCTTTAAACATCTAGTAGAATTCCCCTGGGAAGCCATCTGGCCTAGGACTCTTGTTTGTTGGGAGAGTTTTGATAACTAATTCAATTTTTTTGTTTGTTATAGCTTTGTTCAAGTTTTCTATTTCTTCCTATTTCAGTTTTGATACTGCATGACTTTCTAGAAATCTGTCCATTTCTTCCAGATTGCCCAGTTTATTGGCATATAATTTTTCATAGCATTCTCCTCTAATTGTGTTTCTGTGATGTTGGTTGTGATCTCTTTCATTCATGATTTTATTTGTTTGGGTCTTTCTCTTTTCTTTACGATAAATCTGGGTAGAGGGTTATCAATTTTGTTAATTCTTTCAAAGAACCAGCTCTTAGTTTCTTTGTTCTACTGTTTTTTGTTTGTTTGTTTCTGTATGGTTTATTTCTGTTTTAATCTTTAATTTTTTTTAATGTTTTGTTTATTCCTGAGAGAGAGAGACACAGCGTGAACAGGGGAGGGTCAGAGAGAGAGGGAGACACAGCATCTGAAACAGGCTCCAGCCTCTGAGCTAGCTGTCAGCACAGAGCCCGACACGGGGCTCAATTCCATGAACCATGAGTTCATGACCTGAGCCGAAGTCAATGCTTAACCACCTGAGCCACCCAGGCACCCCTATTTCTGTTCTAATCTTTATTATTTCCCTTCTTCTGCTGGCTTGTGGCTTTATTTGCTGCTCCTTTTCTAACTTCTTTAAGTATAGATTGTGGATTTGTGAACTTTCTCGCTTCTTGAGATAAGCCTGAACTGCAGTGTACTTTCCTCTTAGGACTGCATCCCAAAGAGTTTGGTCTGTCATGTTTTCATTTTTGTTTGCTTTTGTGTATTATTTTAAATTTCTTCTTTAATTTCCTGATTAACCCATTCATTCTCTAGTAGGATGTTCTTTAACCTCCATATACTTGAGGGCTTTCCAATTTTTTTGTGTACTCAAGAAGAATGTGTATTCAGCTGCTTTAGGATGAAGTGTTCTGAATATATCTGTTAAGTCCATATGGTCAAGAGTGTCATTCAAAGCCATTGTTTCCTTGTTGATTTTCTGCTTAGATGATCTGTCCATTGCTGTAAGCGGGGCTTTGAAGTCCCCTACTATTATGGTGTTATTATCAATGAGCTTCTTTTTTATGTATTAATTGATTTATGTATTAGGGTTTCTCCAGATTGGGGGCATAAATATTTACAACTGTATCTTCTTGATGGATAGAACCTTTAATTATGATATAATGTTCTTCATCTCTTGTTACAGTCTTTATTTCAAAATCTAGTTTGGGGGCACCTGGGTCAGTTGGTTGAGCTTCTGACTTCAGCTCAGGTTGTGATCTCATGGTTTGTGAATTCAAGCCCCAGAATTAGGCTCTGCTGTCAGCGTAGAGCCTTCTTTGGATCCTCTCTCCCCATCTCTGTTTGCCCCTCCCCTGATGGTACTCTCTCTCTTTCTCAAAACAAATAAAACATTAAAGAAAATAGGGGCACCTGGGTGGCACAGTTGGTTAAACACCTGACTCTTGATTTTGGCTCGGGTCATGATCTTGCAGTTCATGGGTTCAAGCCCTGCATTAGACTCTGTGCTGACAGCATGGAGCTTACCTGGATTCTCTCTCTTCCTGTCTCTCTGCCCCTTTCCTGCTTACTCTCTCTTAAAATAAATAAATAAACATTAAAAAATTTAAAGAAAATAAGATCTAGTTTTTCTGGTATGAGTATGGCTACTCTGGCTTTCTTTTGACATCTGTTAGCATGATAGATGGTTCTCTATCTCCTCGCTTTCAATCTGCAGGTGTCTTTAGGTCTAAAATGAGTCTCTTGTAGGCAGCATATAGATGGATCTTTTTTTTTTATTCTTATACTCTGTGCCTTTTGATTAGAGCATTTAGTCCATTTACATTCAGAGTGATTGTTGAAAGATATGAATTTGATGCCATTGTGTTTTACTTATAGAGTTTGTGATTCTGGCAATATTCTCTGGTCCTTTGTAGTCTTTGTTGCTTTGGTCTTCTGGGTTTTTTGGTTTTTTTTCCCCTCCTCTCAGAGAGTCTCCCTTAAACTTTCTTGCAAGGCTGATTTAATAGTCACAACCCCTTTAGTTTTTGTTTGTCTGGGAAACTCTTTATCTCTCCTTCCATTCTGGATGACAACTTTGCTGAATTCTTTTTTGAGGTTTTGCAGAATTTTTCTGTGCATATTTTTCCCATTTAGGACACTTAATATTTCCTGCCTCTCCCTTCTGGCCTGTCAAGTTTCAGTGGATAGGTCTGCTGCTAACCTTATGTGTCTTCTCTAATAAGTTTAAGACCTTTTTCTCTAGTTGCTTTCAGAATTCTCTCTTTGTCTTTGTATTTTGAAATTTCACTATGATGTGTCATGGCGTTAAAATGTTTTGGTTGATTTTGAGGGGAGTTCACTGGGCCTCTTGAACTTGAATTCCTGTTTCCTTCACCAGATTAGGGAAGTTCTCAGCTATAATTTGTTCAAACAAACCTTCTGCCCCTTTCCCCTGCTCTTCTTTTGGGACTCCTATGATACAGATATTGTTCTGGTTTATAGAATCGCTAAGTTCTCTAATTATCCCCTTATGATCTAATAATTTCCTTTCTCTCTTCTTTTCAGCCTCATTATTTTCCATAATTTTATCTTCTATATCACCCATTCTCTCCTCTGCTTCTTCAGTCCTCCTGGTGACTGTATCCAGTCAGTTTTGCATCTCAGTTACAGCATTTTTTATTTCAGCCTGACTAGTTTTTAGGCCTTTGCAGCAAGGGTTTCTCTCTTGTCTTCTATGCTTTTTTTCCAAGCCCAGCTAGTAGGCTTATGACTGTTGCTCTAAATTCTTGTTCAGATATATTGCTTATATCTGTTTTGAGCAAGTCCCTGACTGTGATTTCTTCCTGACTTTTCTTTTGGGGAGAATTCCTCCATCTTGAAATTTTGGCTAGGTTTCTGTCTTTTGCATGTTTTAAAATCTCGTTATGTCTCCTGCCCCTAGGAGTCCTGCTATATTAAAAAGGGGTCACACACTGTTCAGGGCATGGCACTTTAGGTATGTTTCTGGTTCATGCTGTATGCACTCTGCTGTTGGATTTTGGCTGCTCTTTCCCACTAGACAGTCCTCTGCGGAGCTCTCTTTGCGGTGGGAAGTGTCTGTACCTTTAATTGGGTGTACTTTTTTGAAGTAAGCCTGGAAACAAAGGTGGTGGGGGAGACTAATCTCTAAAAAAGAGAAAAGGAAAGGGAACAACAACAAGAAAACAAAGAACCAAAAAACTATAAAGCTGATTACGAAGAAAAAGAAAAAAGAGAGAGAATGAAAATGAATGAAAAAGCCTGATCCAAAGAGAGAGAGAGAGAGAGAGAGAGAGAAGGAAAAACAAACAAGAAACTATGATCCTGTTTCTAAAAGAAAAAATAAAGGAGGGGAGGAGGAGAGGAGGAAAAAAATTCTGGTGGTCCTGTTTCCACCAGAACTACAGGTGACCTTTTGAAGCACTCGATTTTCAGTACACTTAGTACATGGAGGGTGCTGGCTGTGCTGGTCTTCCGGAGGAGAAGCTCACTGCGTTGGCTCAGGTTTAGTCATGCCCCAGTAAATAAGCAGTTGCCAGGCACAGGCTAACAGAGAAGGGTGGGGGGCAGGGAGTTTGTGTAAGCAGGTCCCATGCCCACTGGGGCCATTGTTTGCTCTCTGAAGAGAGCAACTACTGTGTTGGTGTTGGAGGGAAAATGGTGCCACCCCAATCTCTCCTCCCCTGACTGGGGATCTCAGATCCCCAGCTGTTCATGCAGCCCTCACAGAATAGCAAGGGCAGTCAGCTCACTCCACAACTTTCATGTGTTTTTTTGTCTTTGGCACAGCTGGGATTCAAAATCCAAAGTCTTAAAGGACCCAACACCACGTGGATTGCTCCCTCCTCCACACTGTGTGAAGTCCTCTGTCCTTGAGAAACAGTCCCACGCCTATGTAGTGTGTGGAATCTATGGTGTAGCACCACTAAAGCAGTAAAGGTTATATTCTCTCTGAGTGCACCTCTGTCCCCTGCCTATACAAAGCCTTTCGCTGGCACCTGCAGGGTCTTTTGTCCTTAGGGAGGCAACATATCCTCTTCAAAGTACTCCAGGAAGGGAACTGTTCTCTCCCAGTGTGCCCCAGAGGTCCCTACACCATCCTATGCACTCCAGGTCCAGCTTCTTCCTCCCCAGAAGCACACACAATGGCTCTGCTCCAGAGAAAGCCATACACTTCCAAAACCTCAGAGTTTGAGCTCCAACTGTGGTTTGCAAAAATAATAATAATAATAATAATAATAATAATAATCTGCAACACTTAGTACTTCCTGCTTCCCAGTCTGGTCCAGAGAGGTTTTACTCTTGTGTGAACTATATACACACTTTTTCAACCCCTCTTTCTTTCTCTCCCTTTTGTCTCTCCACAGAAAGTGTTCCCTCCCTTCCACGACACTGCCATTTTTCTCTCTCCCAATTCACTACCATGCATCTTGCACCTGGCATGCTGTCTCCCTCCAACTGTGGAGATCCTTTTGCCATTCTGCAGATCGATTTCCTGGGCATTCCAAGTCACCTGACCTCAGTACATCTGTGTTTGAGGGAGGAGGAAAGCCCAGGGGTCCCCTACTTCTCTGCCATCTTAAATCCTCCTCCTAGGCAGTTCTTCTTTACTCTCTAGAGTAATTCAAGCTTTGTATTGTAAATCACCTAATTAGTGAACAATCTAATATAAGATTCTAATAATAGATAGTGTTCAACTATTTCGAAAAAGATTTTCAGTACTGGGTAAATCTTACCTATAAGTCTTTGAAGGGTTTTGCTCACATAGTTCTTCTTTAACATGATTCTCTAAGGAAGAAAAGTAGCACAGTATTTAGTTTGTACTCTTTTAGCTAAATGATGGATATGTTTCAAATATAAGATTTCTGTGGTTTTTAAACTGATTTTTCAGCTTGGTTCACAAGTAGTATTATGACTCATGCATATAGAGTTCCAGACACAGTGTAGAAGCAGAAGCTTGATCATGAGCCCAGCATCAGAGAATGAATAGATATATTCATATCTATATACATAGAATGTATAGATAGATACCAAAGTTGACATGGCAGGAGAAATGTAGAGATTCTATATGTAAGCCTTCATTGGGAAGTTTCTGGGCACATTATTTTCTGGCTGTTACTTGACACCATTTGAATTGACTGTTGTTATTTTAAGCTTAATTCATCAATTTTAGAGCTTTTTCCAGACACATAGAACTGTTTCTATGTTATATCTCGTAACTTAAAGAATTTGGCTCTCTTTGATGTTGAACATATCCAACTTGAAACATAACTCACTGAGTTATGTGAAATTTCGATAATACTTTCCTAAGGTAATCTACACCTTTCATCAGCAGTCTCTGTCTTCTCTCAAATACAAAGACTATATCCGTTGGATATACTGTCGTCTGTGTTTGTGACATTATATATAGGTGCCTGGTATTATTTCTTGCTGTCTCATAAAACAAAGGACAGTAAGTCTAGAATAATGATAAACGACATTTTCCTTAATGGGAGAAGGGCCAACTCAAGGAAGTAAAAAAATATGCTACTTTTTTGTCTGCCCCACATTTCTTTCTTTTGGAAACTTCCCCTCTTGTATGTCACATGATTCTGGTAGGATTGTCAGTTAAGGGGCAACTTCTCTGCCCCAAAGTTTGTATGTATCCAAGCTCTTGTTCAGTGATTGAGATGAAAATTAGGAGATGGTGGGGAGAGGGCTATCTCTTTATACAGGTTGAGAAAAAGCATGTAAAAGTAGGAATGTTAAGATTTATTTTTCTCACTATGTGGAGAGCTTGACTAAAGATAAAGTCAACAGATCGAGACACAGATGGGAGGGACACAGAGGTAGATGCAGAGTGACAGATAGACTGACTCCAAGACATCTTTTACCTAAAGCGTGGGTTATAAGAAAGTTTATATTTCCTTTAGAAACATAGAACCTTGAGAGGATCTTAGATATCTAACTTAATCCCTTCATTTTTATAATGAGTACCCAGATGTCCAGAGGAATTTAGTTGTCAATTAATTAATGACAAAATCAGAAGTAGAACCTTGCTTTTCTAGCTAACTTAGAAGTTAAAATATGAATTTCTATATATAAAAGTTTTGTGTTATTTTGGGCTGCAGGAAATATGACATATTTATACCTAGATTGGGAACTTCTCATGAACAAAATCTGTATACTAGTCCTTTCTATTCCAAATATCTAAAATTGACAGCTCTTTCTCCAATTTAAAAAAACAAACAAAAAACAAAACAATTAAAAAAAACCATAACAAACTCTTTCCCTTCACCATATAGTTAACAACTAAAAAGTCTGGATAGAATTAAAAGTTTAGCCACATAAGAGCTTTAAAGAATTGACAAAAGCAGGTAGAGTTTAGAGGAAAGCTAAAGGTTGGAGGCAATAATCTTCAGAAGGTGAATTTTCACCATTTGAGACTTTACTGCAAGATCAAGCACAGTGGTAGCACAGTGAAAAGTGACTTAAATGCTGAGAGAAAGTATACTGTCTTTTTGTCCAGAGGTACTAAGGCTAGGAGCCACAACAAGCAGAGTTGTGTATGGACTCAGAAAGGAGAGAGAGCCAGATAAGGCAAATCTAAGCATTTGGGCAGAGCTGGTTGAATTTAAAACCACACATGTGCTGAGATGATTGAAAGGAATGTGAATTGAGATCTGAGCTGCTACTCACCACAGGCAAGGCAGAGAGGTTTCTGTTTGAATCTAACCAAACTAACCACCTGCTCAAAGAAAATATGAAGACTCCTAAGACGAATATAACCAAATTCAGAGCCTCTACAACATAACTACACCATAATGTGCAGGACACAACTCAAAAGCATTTGGTATATGAAAATTCAGGAAATGTGGTCTATCTCTAGGGAAAAGATAATCAGCAGAGGCCAATTCTATGATCAATAACTTAGAATAATCAGACAAGGATTTTAAAGCAGCTGTTAATACTGTGCTCAATGATATAAATGAATATGTTTGTAATGAATAAAATGATAGGAAAATAAGTGGAGAAACTCTGAAAGAAGAGCCAAATGAAAATTTTAGAAATAAAAAATGGAGTATCTGATAATTTAAAAATTCATATCATGGGTTAAAGAGCTACATGAAGATGACAGGGGAAAAACTTGAAGACATCAATACAAATTATTCAATCTGAAGGAAAGAGGAGAAAAAGGGTAGAAATAAAGTATAAAGACTCTCAAGTACTTGTAGTACAGTATCAAAAGGGTAATTAGAAATCAAGAAGGAAAGAAGAGAAAGAAAATGGGGCACAATAAAATATGAAAAAATAACAACCCCAGACTTTCCAAATATAGTAAAACACAAAAATTTATAATCCAAGCACTTCAGTGAATTTGAAACAAGAGGAAAACCAACCCTAGAAATATCATAGTGAAACTGATTAAGACCAAAGTCAGAATACCCCAAATAGTTGTTGGTCACAGTTCTTAATAAATTTTATTGATTTAAAAAATAATTCTGAAAGTATAATTGAACAGAAAACTTTTTTGTCCTGAATTTTAACTACATATTTATGTACAACTTGAGTAAGTTTAGGAAATTTGATTAAATAAAGTGTGCCAATAGATTTGTTATAATAAACGGGAAAAGCTTTCATCATGGGCTTAAAGTAACAATTTACTAAAATATACAAGAGTAAAAAGAAACTCATAAAAGATATCTTTATTTTAGTGTTTCAGAACATAGAAGCTATATTTTGGGCTTCTGAATATAGCCAAGTTATTTACACTATTTATTGCATATTTTGATTAAAGATATTTAAAAAGTTTCTTTAGCAGTGAAAAGTCAAGAACTTTATAGATATATAGGCAATTTTTTATATTTCCTTACTCTAAACAGAAAATCGGTTCATCCTTACAGCATCATCTAGTGCAAAATTAAGTAGGATGAGATTGGGAAGATCTGGGTTCTAGTACTGGTTCTAGCCTAGAATATAGCCTTGACTGAGTCAACTTAACCTCATCTTAGTCTCAATTTCCTCATATTTAAGATGTGGGTTTCCTAATTTCTATAGTAAAAAAAAAAAAGTAATGGTTAAGAAAATGAATACTTGTGCCAGACTGGTTTGAATTCCGGCTCTCCCACTTATTAGCTATGTGGTCTTGAATAATGAACCACTTTATGTTTCCTTATATTTATGTATTTCCTTATCTACAAAATGAAGCAATATCCTCTTCACAGAAGTACTGAATTAAATAACACATGTTAAATTCTTATGTCAGTGCCCAATAAGTGTTAGCATTAGTTGGTTTTGTTTTTTTATTTTTCATCAAATTTTTAAAATTTATTTTTGAGAGAGACAGAGCATGAGTGGGAGTGAGAGGGAGACATCGAATCTGAAGCAGGCTCCAGGCTCCGAGCCGTCAGCACAGAGCCCAACACAGGACTCAAACTCACAAACTGAGATCATGACCTGAGCCAAAGTCAGTTGCTTAATTGACTGAGCCACCCAGGCATCCTTAGCATTAGCTGTTTTTTAAAATGACCCTGAAATTTGAGGTACATATGAATGTACTAATTAAGTGAACAATAAACAATTCCTTTTTGCATATTATAATTTTGAGGCAGGAACATAATAAGGGTATGCCTAAGGAAACTTTAATTCTGGGGTGCCTGGGTGGCTCAGTTGGTTAAGCATCCAACTCTTGACTTCTGCTTAGGTCATGATCTCATGCTGACAGCAGAGTCTGCTTGGAATTCATGCTCTCTCTGGCCCTCCCCCACTCACGTTTTCTCTCTTTTTCTTTCTCTCTCTTTCTCCCTCTCAAAGTAAATAAATAAACTTAAAAAAATGTAAACGGGGGCGGCTGGATGGCTTAGTCAGTGAAGCATCCGACTTTCGCTTAGGTCATGATCTCGCGGTTCGTGGGTTCGAGCTCCGCGTCGGGCTCTGTGCTGACTGCCAGCTCAGAGCCTGGAGCCTATTTCAGAGTCTGTGTCTCTCTCTCTGACCCTCCCTTGCTCACGCTGTCTCTCTCTCTCTCTCTCTCCCTCTCTCTCTCTCCTAGAAATAAATAAAAATATTTTTTAAAAAATGTAAACAGAGTAACTCTAATGGAAGCAGAAATAATTACATACCGTTTCATGTATAGGTGACAATTCACAAAAATGAATCTTGAGACATTAAAGAAGTCAGTAATTTTTATCTTGGTGTATTTTTGCCTCAGCAATACTTGGAAGTATTCAAATAACTAGCTGAGTGCCTCTTTGGTAATTTTTTTCCTCTACATTTTGTTATAAGTGAAAGTAAGCTATACTGCTTTAACTCCCTACCCCTCAAAAATATTTTTCTTTTGAACCACTAATACACTTTTAACATCACAAAAAGTGCATTGGTAGAACCAAGCAAAAGGTGCAATTTATTAACATAAATCTTTGAGTCTCAAAGTGTATTATCATTATAGAAAAATATCATCAAGTGAAATCTAAAGCAGAGGATTAACAGCTTGACGAATTACTTGAACAAGCTCATTAGTAAAAGACATACTCACAAATGCTAAAAATGTCTAGAAAGCCCAGTACTGTGGTTCTGAGTAAACATTGCCAAGTTATAGAAATGCCATTTCAATAACTCTGGCAATAATTACAGCTTAGCGATGTGGGGTTTTTCTTCCTAAGAGTGTAAAGCACTATTGTATCTGCAGGTTAAAATTTCTGTGTACTGGGATGTAGAGATAATGATTTGCATGTTTCATATCTTAAAGGCATAAAATGCACATTTAAATGTATTTTTTTCCTCTAATTGTAATATACTTCACTCAAATATTTCACCTATTTTACTAGATACCTTATTTCCTTTCCTTGGCATTTAAATACTCCTTTAAAAAATAACAATTACAATGTTAGGCAGTAAGGCAAGTAATTAGTTGTTTTTAAGACTAAATTTTATTTTAAAATATTCTTAAATGTCTTGTCATGTGAAAATATCCCTATTTTATTTTTTTTAATATTTTTATTTATTTCTAGGAGAGAGAGAGAGAGAGACAGCGTGAGCAGGGGAGGGTCAGAGAGAGAGGGAGTCATAGACTCTGAAACAGGCTCCAGGCTCTGAGCTGGCAGTCAGCACAGAGCCTGACGCGGAGCTTGAACCCACGAACTGCGAGATCATGACCTAAGCGAAAGTCGGATGCTTAACCGACTAAGCCACCCAGGCGCCCCTCTCTATTTTAAAGCTCATTTTCATAAATGTTCCTCCTTTAGCATTTTCTATTTCTTGCATGTCTTTTGGGAGACCGAACAACTGAAACTGGACAAAGCCACAAAGAAATCTGAGTTTACTAAATAGTGTCAAGGAGTTTTCTGCATCTGTTTCTCTCTGCCCTGTAAACAGATTACTCCCAGACTCAGAGAAGTAATACATCGAACAGGATCTTCAGCACTTAAACTATGTTGTCTATATTTGCATTTAAAAGATACTACTAAATACTTCATACCAAAGGACATGTTTTCTACTAAACATTGAAAATCTTCATTTTTAATACAAGCCCAGTTGTATTGAAAAAAGAAATAAGCCCTCCATAGCAACATAAACTAATCATAGCAAAAAATTTTTTTGATTTATTTAAAAAGAATAATGGTGACTACAAAATATATAAAGTAGAAAATAATTATTGTGGGAAGACAATGAGATATGGAGTCAGCCTACACTGGTCTTAGAACTGGGTATAGCTCAGCATAGAAAAACTGAGTTCCCATCTCCTTAGCTCTGAACTGAGAATAACATCTACTGGGCACTTGTGACAATTAAGTAACATGATTGAGCATGCATCAATATCCACATCTATTATTTATGTAGTGATTTGTGGTCTGATCTAAAGCTTGAACCTTATGCAAGTAGTCACAGTTAAAATAGCATGTTAACAGAAATTTGAACTATGTTGTTAGGGGACTAGTGTTACATAACTGAAACCCATGCATATCAAAATGTGGAAAACTAGGATTGTCTCCTCTTTCACTTTTTTTCCTACAGGCATTTATGCTATTGTCATATATTTAACTTTTGCCTTATAAACCCAACATTGTTATTTTTGTATAGGTAGTCAATTATCTTATAAAATATTTAAATAATTTTTAAAATTTCATACATTAACCCATATGTTTATCATTTCCAGTGTTCATCATTATCTTTGTGTAAGCCCACATTTTCATTTTTATCATCTTCTGTCTGCTTGAAAGACATCCTTTAATATTTCTTGTAGTGCCAGTGATGAATTAATTCTTTCAGCTTTGCTAGGTCTGAAGACAACTTTATCTCATCTTTGCCTACGAAAGACATTTTGCAGGGTATAGAATTCTAGGCAGATAGGTTTTTTTCCTTTTAGTGTTTTAGAGATGTTTCTCCATTGTCTTTTCAGATTGTTTCTGATAAGAATTCTGATGTTATATTCATCTTTCTTCCTTTGTTCTTATCTTTATTGCTTTTATGATTTTATCAACTGGTTATGATGTGGCTTGGTAGTTTCTTCATATTATGCTTTGAGTTCACTGAATTTCTTGTATTTGTGGGTTAATAGTTCTCATAAAAGTCTGGAAATTGTTAGGTCATTATTTGTCTTGTATACTCTCCTCTCTGCCTTCCTCTTTCGGAGACTAATCATACACTAAGCTACTTGAAATTGTTCTACAACTCACTGTTAATTTTCTCATTTTAAGTAATTCCTATTGTTATGTCATGTTTTCTAGTCACTAATCTGCAATGTCTAAGTTGCCATTAATCATATCTACTGTTATTTTCACCTCAGACATTGTAGCTTTCATCTCTAAAAGTTTGAGTTTGGTCTTAATATCCTCCATGTTTCTATTTAGCATTTTGAACGCATGTAATAATGGCTGTTTTAATGTATCTGTTAATTCTAACATCAACAACACATCCCAGTTTGTTTCAATTTATCAGGTTGTATTTTTGCTAGCAATCTTTAATTAGACGGCAGCCATCATGAATTTTATCTCATAGGTGCTGGGCATTTTTTTATAACTATTTTTGAGCTTTGTTCTAGGATGCAGTTGTTGAGAATGGTTTGATCCTTTTTGACCTTGCTTTTATGATTTGTGGGGGGGGGGGGGGCAGAGTAGTACAACCTAGAGCTAAGCATTCCCTACTATTCAGGCAAATTACTACCCAGTGACTTGTGGTTGGTGAGAACTGGCATTGTTACTAGACCCTTGTGAGCACTGGACAATGTTTGTTCCCTCTAATGCTTTCAAATGTCTTTCTCCAGCCTCCGTTTCCTCACATGTATGTGCTAATCAGTACTGAGTTTAATTCTGACCGGGGATCTTCTACAGATCTCTGGCGTTCAGTCTTCTCTTCTTACTGGTACTCTATCCTGTGAACTCAAGTTATTTTGGTTTCCCTAGACTTTCAGCTCCACTTTTTCACTCAGGAAGTCTACTGGGCTCTTCCTCAGTTCTGCTTCCTTGCATCATGGCCTGGAAACTCCCTCAAGGCAGTAAGCTGGGAAAATCACAGGGCTCCATTTGTTTGTTTCTTCTTCCTCAGGGATTATTTTCCTCATTGTCTGAGGTCCAGTCTTGAAATCCACTTTTCAATGTAGTTTGCTTATTTCGTTCTTTCAGCAAAAAGGGTACATGCAGTCCTCATTATTCCATCTTGACTGGAAACAGAAGTTATATCTTTTAAGAAATGACCATTTGTTGAGTTTATGTGTAGTATTGGAGAATATCTAGAATTATCTGAAAACACTATTAAATTTTCCTTTTCTTAGCTACAATCTATGTGAGTTGGCTTAACAACATATTGTAACAAATTAAATGCAGAATACCACTCTTCTATATCATGTGAATCTAACCAGAAACCTTAAATGTATTACCTGGATCAGAGTTTTACTAGCAGCTTGAGGTTATGTTATTTCATCTTAGACTAGGCAATTAAGCTTTCCCCAATAGATTTAAAACCAGAACACCCAGAGTTACTAGTGAAGTAAAATGAAGACATTTTAAATAGCTATACATTTTATATATTTCTCTATTCTTTTGTGTAGTGGTTGAATGAAAAAGGTAATCATGTGGATTCATATAATCAATACCTACCCACATGCTCACAAACACATAAAAGTATAGGAGTCATTTCTAACGGCAACTGGGACTGGAAAATATCTCTCCTGAGCTATATACAATTAAGCTACAGAATTCCTGTGAGTTTTTGGCACATGTGCCTGAAATGTTACAATTCTTTCTTGTATATATAATTTCCATAGACAAATGATATTTATGAATAGTTCCCATGAATGACAGTATGCTCAATAGTTAAGATCACAGTATTTGCTATCAGACTGCCTGGATGCAAACTCTAGCTCCAACTACTTTCTAACTGTGTGACCTTGAGGAACTCACTTAATATGCATACTTCAGTTTTCTTTTTTATAAAATGGTAATAAAAGTTTTAAGAAGTTAAGGTAAATTTCTTAAAACCATGCATTCATGGTAAATAAAACATTTAGCAACATATAAATTTTGCAATTATGGTTTCTTTTCAACCCTGTTGGCGATTAGCCAGTGAACTTTTAAATGCACACATATCTGAAATCTACCCCTCGATGTACTCATTTATGAAGTTTAAGAGAAGGCACAACAACACAAGTTTGTTTTGTTTTTGAGTCCCACAAGTGATTCTGATCACCACATCCTGGCAAGAAATGAAAATCATAATCAGACTTTAAATTATTACTTACACTAGTCAGTGTTAGGCTAAATTTAAATTGTTCCTTGAAACATTTTCTAATCCTGAATAGCTCAGGGAATCAGATTGCTTCAAGTAGGAGGAGGCAGAATCTGCCATCAGTATATATCTAAATTCATAAAATATTTAATAAGTAACCACTGAATATCAGTATTGGGTAGACAGAGAGGTGGAAGGTGCCTGTGTTCTCAGGAATGTAAAAGTTAGTAATAACAGAGAAGGATATAAGGACTGTTTCCCAAGGTGAGGTACATGCCTGCATACCACTGACTCTGCATAATAAGCAATCCAAGTCTTCCTGGGATCAGGTTTGCCTGTCTGCAGCAAGAAAGAGTAGGGATAGATGAGCTTTATTCTACAGTAGACTTTCCTGCAATAATAGCATTATCATTGTCAGTTTTTCCATAGCCAGCCCGAGCCAATCTTGAGCTGGAACAGAGCTGCCAGGCCTACCAATTGCCCCTTCTCTGTGTGGAAACAAATTTCCTAGAGATTGGAAAGTGCCAAGCCAGAGGAACTACGCAGCCCTCTGTGTGCTCACCAAAGGGCCACTAACCCGTACTATTTCCAACAACAGCTAAGAGAAGAATCAGGATAGCAAAGGAGAATTTGAACAGCAAGAGTAATCCTGGAAAACCAATCATGTTCAGGTTGAAATGTGCTGGGCCACTTACTATTTTACCTACCAGCCATAAGTACTGTCAAGTTTCCTTTTAAAGTGAAAAGGCATCCCTTGAAGAAAATTATTCAGTAAATGGCAATATAGGCTGTGTGAAAATATGGCAAAACTACAAAAAAAATGCAAAATAAGTTGTAAAAATATTTCCAGAGCACATATACACCTGAATAACATATGTGGCATGACAGGATTGTCCCATGAAACATCTAAGAAGTGTTACCACCATCATCAGAAAGAAATCAATTTCAGTGAGAATGGTCAGGTATGAGTTTCAAAGAAACTGAGACTTATTAGGGTGAGTCTTAAAAGAGGGACAGAATACGCTAAAGGCACAGGTTATAGAGGAAGTAAGTGGCAGGAAGGGAAGAGCGTAAGCAAAGGAAGAGATATCCAAAGCATAGTAAGAACACAGTGAAGCCACTTTAGAAAAAAATAAAGAATCTCAGTTTGTCATTTTCTTACATAGAAAATTTACCTATGTTTAGAGTCTTTATTATACATTTTTAGACAAATAAGAAAGGTTACCTAGGATATGTTACTCCACTATATACATGAATATACAGTTTTCGAAGTGATATATATCTATATAGCAATACCCTGAAATCCATTTAATTATTTTTGATACTATATAGCTCTAAGACACCAGAATAGTGGTGAACACACTAATAAGCATTTCACATCTGTAACTTTCATCAGGTCTCCTAAAGCCATTTAGGATACACAAAGCATTCTTACTGCCCTTATGACCTCTGCTTAGATTTTTAATTCTAGTTTAGTGACTTTTATACAGGCAAATAGAAAAAATAGAGTAACAGAGAAAAACAAATTAGTAAGTCAGAAAATGTAATCAATGGAAAATTAAATAGTTGTAGGAAAACTGAAAAGAGAAAGATTCTCATTTTTTGTATCTTGGAATGATGAATTCTTTAAAACAAGAAACAATGAGCATTATTATTAAACTGTCCTTAATGTACTTTTAGTTACTATTTTTTTTTTGTTTTATACTATGAAATAATTAATGCTCCTACAGACAAGTTATTTTAAATACTAATTAATACTCTGAAGCAATTGGCATAATTGTCTAGGTGTTTATTAGAATGAGAGCAATCCTTCTCATCACAGAACAGCTTTAACTTGCCTTGTTCCTTTCAGAACAGTATTCATTTCTCACCCATATAATAAAGAAGGTAGGCCAGATGACATCTGAAGTTTCTGACAGTTCTAAGTGTTAATAATGCTATATTACTTAGATAGCCAGTCTACTTTCTTTTTTCAAAACTTATTAAATCAGCATTTTCCCTGAAATTAGTAGAAACTTTACAAAATGCATCATGTTTTAGAAAATTAAAATCTATTTCAGACTAGGAATTGAAAATAGCAATTTCCTTACAAATAAATTGAAGTCCTTATTTCCCACCAACCACATTCCAAAAAATGGAAGTATTTTTAAGATTCAGAAATATATAAAAACTTTAAGAAATAGTTATTGAAAGTAAAACTATTTAAAAAAACTCTTGGGGAACCTGGGTTGCTCAGTTGGTGAAGCATTCGACTTTGGCTCAGGTCATGATCTTGCGATTCATGAGTTCAAGCCCCACGTTAGGCTCCATGCTGACAGCTCAGAGCCTGGAGCCTGCTTCAGACTGTGTCTACCTCTCTCTCTGACCCTCTCCTGCCCGCACTCTGTCTCTCAAAAATAAACATTAAAAAAAAAGTCTCATTTACTTAGTAAGCTGAAGCTTTGTATTAGGAAGTTATTGTAATAAAAAAATTAGCAGACTACCTATTTTTAGATGATTCACGATATCTGAAAAAAAAAAAAAAAAACCTCCTTTACTCTGCATAATTTTATACCATAATTGCTAACTTTCCTGAATTTCTAAAAACTTATATGCAATTCCTTTCACATACCTCTCTAAGGAAAAGTTTCATTAACCATTGCAAACACTGATTTATTAAATAAAGTAGAAGTCCATGCTTTATAGCTCAGCATTAAATTTCTCACAGAGAAATCAAGAAAGAATATTTCCTATCATAGATAGTTATTAACTGTCTTTGTTAAGTCTTCCAAATAATATTTCTTAAAAGAAATCAAGTTAAGTAGGAGCTGCCTTTACAGATGATGCCTGTGCTTTGGCCATTCTTCGAACCAGTGCTTCTTGTCTTTTTCTTTGAATTTCTTCAGGAGAATACTTTTTATTTTTCTCTTCTTCCTCTAAAAATTAAACAAAATATAAATATTACTTTTAGAGACTATGAAATCATCCTGAACATGAGTTTTAATTTTTTACCCTTTTGTTATCCAGACTTGCCACATTGGTATAACTATTAAATCACAGTGAACTACTAAATATGATATTCCATGTACAGATATAGTGCTCTAGGCCAAAAGAAAATCAAGCACTAATCAATCAGTTCCTATTTTATACATCTTTCAGTGTGATAAAATTCATTTGATTAAACTGAGGACTGATAGATGTGGGGGGGAGGAGGGATGGGCATGGAGGAGGGCACTTGGGGGGATGAGCACTGAGTGTTATGTGGAAACTAATTTGACAATAAACTATTTGTAAAAAAAAAAAAAAAAAAAAAGTACATTTTGACTTCCCAGCACATAATTCTTACAAATGATAAAGTCTAACTTACATAATTGACAAATGAGTATTTTTTAAAAACTGGGATTTTACTTTAACTTTTTAGTTTCTTCATGTTTGATTTTTGAGAGAGAGAAAGACAGAGTGTAAGAAGGGGAGGGGCAGAGAGAGGGAGACACAGAATCTGAAGCAGGCTCCAACTCTGAGCTGTCAGCACAGAGCCTATACAGGACTCAAACTTAAGAACCATGAGATCATGACCTGAGCTGAAGTGCAATGTTTAACCTACTGAGCCACCACGGTACCCCCAAAAACTGGGATTTTAAATATTATATAAACTTCAACAGAAAGGTAGTCAAAATATAATGAATTTAGATATCAATACCTCAAATAGTATACATTTACTGTAAGCTACTATCAATATCCATGCTAACTTTTTTCCCTCTAGAGAGCTCAGATTTTCATTTTTAGCCAGTCAGGAAAAATGTTTTAGAGTGATCCAGTGAAATCTATCATATCAATAAATATATAATTCATTCTCAGATGTTTTTATTTGGAGGACACATTCTATATAAACATTAGAAAATTATTTCAGGGATGCCTGGGTGTCTTAGTCAGTTGAGTGTCTAACTTTGGCTCAGGTCATGATCTCATGGTTCAGTTTGTGAGTGTGAGTCCCGCATTGGGCTCTCTGCTATCAGCACAGAGCTGGCTTCTGATCCCTTTTCTCCCCTTTGTCTGTCTGCTCCTCCCCCCAGTCATGCTCACTCTCTCTTTCTAATAAATATTTAAAAATTTTTAAAAGATTATTTCAAAGAGTATAATATCTGAATGAAATCTTCAGTTTGAATGTCTTTTAAATATATAGAAATATGAAGCATTCTGACATTCCTATGCAGCATATTTTAGTATAGAGTTTAGGTAAATATACTATAAAATAAACAACGTGTTTTAAATTAAGGAAATGAAAATAATTAAGTCTGATTTCAGTAACATCCAATTCTACCTCTGCCAAAATACTGGGTTCTAATAAAATGAATTTAATTCCAGAGTTAAGTCACTTTGAGCTAAAATATTAGATTATCTATATAATACTAATAAGAATCAAGCTTTAAATTTAGCAAACATATTTTCTCATTTAAATGATGTTTTAAAATTAAGACTATCATATTTAAGTGACCTTGTGTTGGTAAAACTGTTTATGTTGTAAAATCTTGTCTCTCCGAGAATAAGAATCTGTGGTGCTATTGGCAGAGAAATATTTACACTAACATCTAGACAAAGGTACAGAATTTGTTATAAGACATTTCTTTTATTAGCTAAGGGGGATTATTTGTCCCAAATACATTTTCTGTCTCCCCTTCCTTTCTTGGTATAATTGGAAATGGGAGAGGGTATTCAGGGTAAGAGATAAATATTTCAGATACACTCCCTACATGACTCTGATGCCTTATTTCCTAAACTATCTCACATATTTGTAGTTATTTTTCCTTATAGAAAGATGCTACAACAAACTTTATAATTAGCTTGACTAATCATTTAATATTTTAGTCTCAAAGCTGAGAAACAGAATAAATTCAGAATACACACATACAGTTGCATTCAACTGACCATAAGTTTGTAAGGAAAACAACTTAATAATCCATGACAGCAGAAAAGAACATAGCTCCCAAAAACTGGTTTTACAATTGACTTGGTGAAATTCTTGGAAAAATTATTTCTAATGATATAGTCACACCATGAAAATTTGATTTAGAGAGAGCCATCCTTTTCTATCACCAGTCCTTCCTTTAACTCATTCTGCAATAAAATACATGGCAAACTATTTCAAGGCATAAAGCAAGAGTGTTTTTTTTCTAATGTTTATTATTTTTGAGAGAGAGAAAGCGTGAACGGAGGAAGGGCAGAAAGGGAGACACAGATTCTGAAACAGGCTCCAGGCTCCAAGCTGTCAGAACAGAAGCAGATTCAAAGCTTGAACTCATGAACCGTGAGATCATGACCTGAGCCTAAGTCTGATGCTCAACTGACTGAGCCACCCAGCTGCCCCAAGAGTGGCTCTTCTTCTTTATTCTGAAGCAGAAATCAGAAAAAAAATCTGTAAAGGACCAGAAAGTTAATATATCAACCTCTGAAGGTCATATGGTCTCTTGTTGCAATTCTTCAGCTCTGTTATAGTAGCATGAAAACAGCCACAGACAATATAAATGTGACTGTGTTCAAATAAAACTTTGTTTATGGACAGTGAAATTTGAATTCTAATTTTCAGAAGTCATGAAGTATTACTTTTCTCTTGATTTTTTTCAACTTCTTAAAATGTGAAAACCATCTTAGCCTGCAGACTGTACAGAAACAGGCTCTGGGCTGGATGTGGATGGGCCATGGATTACCAAACCCTGCCGTAAAACAATGAAGTAGTTAAATGAGTTTTGTCTCAAAGATGTTCTCTAGAAAGCAGCTTGCTAGGAAACAAAGTAAAAGAAAGTGGAAACAACAGAAAATATCAGGAAGATTAATGTTAATTAGAAGATTAGATACTATCAGTAAACTTAAAAATTGATAAGATTAACTGAAAGACAGATTATCTACCTATAAAAAAGGCAGATAGGATAGTAGATAGTAGTTTTGGAAAAACTCCAATATTCCAGAGAGATCTTTAGTAACCTTTAATATAATTATAACTATATGTAAATAATTTCATGTTGAGAATTTGGTCCAGTTAATTACACTTTTTAAAATATAAAGTTAAATTATTTAAATAAAAATCATTATAGATTAACAATTTTTAAAGTTTCAAAATATCTAGACTATAATATAGAGAAATAGTCATTGTCAGTGTTGATAAGAATATAAACTGATGAAACGTTTTGGGAAGATTTGGTGATACCCACCAAACTTCAAAACATTCTTACATCAAGTTATCAGTAATTAACAGATAACAATCACAGGAGCATGCAGAAATTTATGTAGAAGTATATTCACTGGGGGATTGTTTGTAATGTAAAAAATGCAACCTAACTGAACTAACTTCCTGTCAATAGACAGTCAGTTAAATAAATCATGGTACATCCATATTAATGACATACTATGTAGTCATTAAAAGGACTGAAGGAAATCTATACGTAAAACAGAAAAATAGCTGTATTAAGTGAAGGCAAAACCAAGTTGCCAAATACTGGTACACAGCATATAATTCCATCTGATAAATGTGGAGGCAGACACACACACACACCACCACACACAAGGACATTTTTATGCACAAAAATGCTACATGATGTATTCTAAATTGTTAACTGGTTTCCCTGAGGAATGGCTGTACCAAAAGAGAAATTAAGAACTTAATTTTTCATTTCAAATTAACTTATTCTGTTTTCTTCTTAAACAACCAGCATATTACTGTTACAAGTTAAAAAAAAAAAAAAAAAAGGAGGGAACACTTAAATAGGAAAATTGTAGCAGTAATGCCAACAAAAACACCATCTAGAATCTAAACAGAAAACAATGATGTAATGTTAAAAGAAGATAAAATCTCCCTCACCTTATTAGCATTGATCTACATAATAGTTAAAAATCCTAATGTTAGCCCCAAGTGAGGGAGACTGATTAAAAAAAATCTATACTTACAAGCTAGCATACTAAATGCTAGAAGAGAAGTTAAAACTGGGTATTGGAGAAACCCAGAGAATGTGAACCTAAATTATTGGGGCGAATAAAAACATACTGTATTTTAAAGGACAAATGGAAAATGGCCAGGCAGATTTGGTATATGCATGTGGGGGCTATGTTTCTGGTGAAGGAAATAGGATCTGAAAAATATTAAGGCTGTGAGAAAGAACTGAACATTAAGAAGTACAAGTAGTTATGCCAGATACAGTGCTTTTTAAAAAAGATTACAGTATCAGTGAATAAAAGATTTTCACATAATATTGCATATTCATTCATATACTTACTAAACATCTTCTATGTGGCAGATGCTGTGGTAGGTCTAGGTATTCATAGATAAGACAGACAATAATCAATACTTAATTGCAAACTGTGATAAAAGAAATGAAATAGGAGAGATGATGGAAAATGACAAGGAAAAGATTGTTCAAGGAAGGTCTCTGTGAGAAGGTCATACTTAAACTAAGACCTAAGGATAAAAAAGCACCAACCAAAAAATGGACTGGGGGGTCAAATGTCAGGAAGAAATAGTTTTTAGTTGGGAATAGCACAGTCAGATCTCCTGAACTAGGAAAGAAACTATGCTGTTTGAGAACTGAAAGATAGCTAATGTAGTTGAAGCTTACTTAGTAGGTAAGGTAAATAAGAAGGCAAGCAGGCTAAGAACATGATAATCCAGGGCCTTGTAGATCAATGTAAATTTGAAAGATGATGGCCATCACTGAAGGTTGTGGCTAAGCACAAGAATGCCATGTTTGCCTATTTGTTTTTAAAAGATAATTCTACTGTTTGGAGACTAGAATTGGAAAGAGACATAAAAAAGAACTACAGTAGTCTAGTCAAGAAATGCTAGCTTGGATTAGGGTAGTAGAGGTTAAGAGTGAGAAAAACGGACAATTTTAAGATGTATTGTTTTGAGGCAGAAACAATGGAACTTGACAGAATTGTCGGAGAGGAATCATAAGACTCAAAGATGACTGGCTGTACTGAGTTAAGTAAATTGCAATTCTAATCATCACCATAGCAAATGTGTTTAATTAGAATGCTCTGAATTTTCAAATATTGTTCACCTCAATGTTTTGCTAAACACAGGAGTAAAATTACTCAAGTTTTAAAACAATGAGATATTTACTAAAAACAATCTCTTGGGAATACATAGATCTAAAAGTACAATTTTCCAGTAAATAATTCAGAAAACATTCAACAAATATTTATTGAGTACCTAACTATATGCTAGTCACTGAATTTAAAGCTGGGAAAGAATCTGATGCAGTCTTTTGAAAACCTAAATCAGCCCTCTTTGCATATTACAGCATAATTATTCATAAGAGTCACTTTAGGAATTCTAGTTAAATATCATACTTTTTAATCTTACATGTTACACAAATTCAATACGACAAATAACTAATTTAGCTACTTCCCCAGGTGACAATTTTCAAAGAAAATGACATTATACATACCTTTTGAAGGTTGTTTCGAAGATTCAGAATGTTTCACCGAACACTGTTGTTGAATAGCCTTCCCACAAAATGGGTTGACAGTTTTATTTTTCTCCAAACCCTGTGTAATTTTGATATCAGAAATATTTCCTGGTATACAGTTTCGATTAAACTGGGAAAGAACATGAGAATTTTTCATCTTTGTAAATGTATACTTAGGAAATCTAACTGCTCCATCAAGGCCACTCTGACCTCCTCCATCTGTTGTACTACTATGGGATAGATGTGGAGTACTTAATTTCTTCTTGTAAGTAGCAGTTTCTGTATTCCTATAATCCGAACTCACATTCAAACCTGAACTTCCCATAAGAACTGATTGTGGACTTTTCACTTGTATTGGAACATCAGTGTTATTCCAGGAGAAATGCAGATTATTGATATGACAATTTGAGTTCTTAGGATATATTGTCAAATTTGTTGTAGCACCTAAAAGAGTTGGAGAGTTTCCACAGATTTCCCCTTTATCCATCTTTACTGGTTTATTTAACTGTGGGCGATTTGTGAAAGATGTGTGCCCTGAAATGCTGCTCAGATTCAAGTCCTTCGATTGTACCAACTGACTTTCTTGTTTAGATGCAGTAAATATGTTTTTGGCTCCATGTTTGGAACTATTATTGATCTCAAGTGTACTTTCTGATATTTTGCTATCCTTTCTAATGTCTTGTTGCTGAGTTAGTCTTTCAATATCATCACATGCTTTGTATAATAAATCATCATCTACATCATCTGCTTCCCAGGTATTCTCTAATTGATGGCATGCTTTAACAATTTCATTGGCAAATGATGGATCATTCCAATCATCAAAGAAAGAACCTAACTTTGATGCATTAGTCTGATTTGGATTATAAACACTGGTTTCATTCCCCAAAGTTGCAAAGCCAAAAGGATTTATATTAGCAGGTGCTTTAAAAGACTGATTAAAAATAGACTTATTTTCTTGTTCTTTAGAATATCCTGTGTTCAAAGTAGACTTTTCAAAAGTATTTACATTAGAAGTAAATTTAGTATGCATATCTTCTTTTACTTTTGTCAGATTAGATGGAGCTGAACAGTCTTGAACAATTTTCTTGAAAGATTTATCAAGTTTCATTATATATCCGGTGGATGGTAATGTGTTTGGTTCATCATTTGGATTTAGTGAAAATCTATATTTTCCAGAATCTATTAATTCCCTGTTATGGGTCTTTGAAGGGAGGTCTTGTACAATTTTTGAATCCTTTAACCTGGCATCTAGGCTTGTATTCATTCTTGACTTATGTTTATCATTTTTATTGTTAAAGTTACAAGTTCTCTTTTGATCAGCAATCTGGGCTGTTTTAGGAGCAGGGAGAAGTTCACACATTTTGATATTCTGCATAACAAAAGGTTCATTATTTAGTAAGTTTTCCCAATCATCCTCAAAATCATTGGTAGGAAATGCATCAAGGTGTTCATTAAAAGTTTCTGGCTTCTCAGTATAAGAAGTCACACATGATTCTGTCATTCCAGGAGTATCTACTTGACAAGAAAGTGATCCTGGGGTTTTATCTGGCAGTTTTTCAGTGACCAGAGTTTCATTAGTAATGATTTTCTCCTCTTTCAAAACGCCTTTCTTTCCAAAGGTAGTATTACTTGTGTTCAAAAAAGCATCTGACAGATCTTGGCTGAACTGTCCACTACATTTCTGAGTAGAGCCATCAAAAATGGCATTAAAAGCTGCTTCAGCATTTTGGTCAAATGGCTTCTGACTATTTTGATCATCTACCACAGACATTTTGGTGTTTTCTTTCATTGGGTTCTTCATTATAGCATTATCTATTTCTGGAACTATGTCATGTAATAACTGCATCTGTACATTATCTTTATAATTACTTAAAGTCTCTGCTTCTGAAATCATCTGGATAAAATCATGATTTCTCTTCTTTTGCTCTTGAATCACATCTAGCTCTTCCATATTTTTATCAAATTGCTTAGCCAATTTCATAAGTTCTTCCTCTTGAGTTTGTGTTCTTAACCTATTAAACATTTAAAAAGTTATAACTAAGAAAACGTCTAAGAGTCATTATAAGTATTCAGTTGTTATCAAACATATTTTCTAATATATTAAAACTCAAAATTTTAACTGTTACAATTATTAAGGCTAAAATTTTACATGTCAAAATTTTAAAAAGTAATTTATAAGTATTTTAATAGGTTTACAAAATCAAAACGGAGTATTAAATATATTTACTCCACTGAATGTTAGAAAAGCTGAAAAGTCTGAACTTACTTTGTGCAGCTGATTTTTGCTCTTGATTTTCCTTTTGCTACACTAGGAGTACAAGGAATAGCAGATGCACCAATCCACATGCCTAGCATGGAGTTTGTTGTTGGTTTTTCATCCTTTGGCAGAAGGGAAAGCAGGTATGTGCACAAAAAAAAAAAAAAAAAGAAAAGAAAAAACTTTAATTACACTGAATTATTTTCCTAAAGCAATAAACTGTGGTGAGGTGATAACTTACTACACAAGTTCCAGAACAATGAGGATGGCAAAAGCAAGCTGCAAGAAGTGATCCATTTATGTTTCAGGAAATGAAAATATTTAGAACTGGTAATTCCTTATTTTCCAAAAAAAATTAGTTTTAAGAATTTAATTTACAAATGTATATTTAATGGTAAAGGTGCAGTTATCAAAAGGAGACGGACTTAAGAATAAAGAGAGATACACATGGAATTCTTTTTATATCACCTTATTCTCCATATCCCCATTATAATCTTTATCTAAAGTTGGACAATCCATGTTGACCTGAATTGGGAACACTTTGAATTCAGGTCAATAGAACCACACTTAACTAACTCTAACTCAAGTTTAAAGTGCAAGGTTAGAACTAATGGTAAGAATAAGGCAGGGATAGGAACAAAAATAAGTAGAGAAAGGAGAAAAAGAAGTTTAACCACTATAAAAGATAGGAAAAAGCCACTTTAATCCTGGATATTTTTGCTACGCTTTTCAGTCACCTTATCATGCAAAAAATGAGAAAATGAGTTTATGCGTTAGAAACCAATCCAACAAATCAAATAGATTAACCAGTTTCTACTCTATTGTTGTACTTAGAATGAACATAGTACTCTGAACATAAATATCACACAAGGTAAAAATAATCTTATCACTAGATTATAGGATACTTGAAGGCTTGGAATGATCTTATGATTATGAAAGTTCAACATCTAACAAAATGCTAGGCATAAAGAATATATCAGTTTACATTTATTTACTAGGTTTAGATAAAAAAATCTCTACAACTTGATACTTCAGAATCCTTAATCAACAAGCAGTTTAGCAGTTTCCTTAGATGTCCAGTTGAACCTAGTAGATTTTAGTTTCACAAAATACTCCAGTAAATCAGTAAGTTTATTTTTCACTTTTGTTTCAACACCTTGACTTTAGGGAAAATAACATTATTAGTGATTTAATTATGGACACTGTCCATTTACCAAGTATTTTAAAATTCATTTACTTTTTAGAGAATAAAGGTAGGACAGCTTTATATGTCCAATTATATATATATATATATAAGGGCTCTATGTATGTTTTTATATTAATTTTGTTATATTTTTAGAACGTCTTTAATAATAATTACGTAGTTCATTGGTTTCCAGCTACAATCCAGGTGCTATATAAGATATCCGAATACATTACTTCATTTACTCCTAAAGCATATACAGCATGTAGCTATATAAAAATGATGAAAAACTATACATCTTCAAACAAACACTATATGAAAAGTATCCCTGAAGAAAGTGAAATGATTATCCACTGAAAATGGAAGTGCATGTTTTTAAAAAAAGTCACCTCTGAAAATATCAAGGTGACTTATTAAATAAGTATTTGAGGGGTAACTCACCTACAAATAAAAAAAACATGAATATGTCATTATGAGAAAATGTCAGTCTTTTAAAAAGACCTTAATACTACCAAACATTTGTAGGCTTTAAAAGTGCTTAGTTGAAAAGAGTAACATTTAAAAGCAACTAATTGCACTGTATTTTTTTCTTATACACGAGTTACAACTTGCATATTGTTGACACTTCTTTATGTGAGGTATTATTTCCAGCCCACTTAGGTAAAGGGTCCAGTAATTTACTCAACTATCTTTTTATCACAATTTAAACTGGCCAGCCCAAACACATTTTATTATGGTTCTTTCATGTGAAACCCACAACTAATGAAGATCTATTGTTAACTTATGGAGTAAATAGTATCATGGCATAAAAGCTATTTAACTAATGAACGTATTTATAATGAATTTCTATGACACGCCAAACGTGGAATGTAGAGCTAGTAGCAACAGAGTTGTTTTGACTGGCTAACTGTAATTTTGGATGTTTTATAGCCACTAAGGAAAACTGTATTTCCTGTCTCTTTCACCTGGATGATGGTGATTCCTTGTAACCACAGTTTGGGCCCAGTGCCATCTATTGTTTACCATAAACAATAAGCCCTTGACAAGGGTATGTCAAGGAAAAATCCCATACTTCCTACAGGGGAGATATCAATCAAAAACTGTATGTTTTCTAGACTTAAATATTGTTAAATAAGAAAAAGAGAGAGGAGAGTGAAGAGGGTCAGAACAGAGGTTGACTTAACCTTTATATTTTTCTTTCTTTTTTTTTTTAAGCTTATTTACTTTGAGAGAGATAAAGTATGAGCAGGGCAGGGGCAGAGAGAGGGAGAGAGAACCCAAGCAGTCTCTGTGCAGTCAGCACAGAGCGCCATGTGGGGCTTGATCCCATAAACACAAGATCATGACCTGAGCCGAAATTAAGAATCAGAGGCTTAACCAACTGAGCCACCCAGATGCCCCTAAACTTGTATTTCTATTTCATTCAAGCAGTACAGGAACTGAAATAAAGAGAAAGAAATTTTTGAAGATGATTCTGTGACAACAAATAATTTAACTATCATATATAACTATAACATAACCTTACATTTATAGTGCTCTGTAGTTTAAAAAGAATTTTTAACTAATTTAATCCTCCTAATAGTCCAATGGAGAGCAAGACAAGTACTAATTCTAATTTATAGCTGAATGAAGTTCTGAGAACTTAAGTGATTTGCTTATGGTCACTCAGTATAGGAAGGAGGTAGACTGAGAACTGACTCCAAATCTAGTGTTCTTTCCACATTTATGAGTGTTGCTCAATGATCTTACTAATCCAGAAGTATTAAGAAGAGCAATTCAATGGGGAAAAAGTGTGCTAAAGACAGTAAACAAATACCAATCACACAAACTTAAAAGTTTAAATTTTTAGTTTAAAATAAATAAAAATGATGTCACATATTGTTGAACATTAAAAACAAAATAAACACAAAGCTCTAGTCAAAAATCATCACTCTAAAAAAATTAAAGATACATGCTTAGGAAAATATGTATTACCAATTATACATTATGTCCCTTTTATCAAAACCTACATTTCAGTAGTAGAAAAAGTAAAAGTAACCTTTACTGCTCTATTTTCAGAAGAGAGAACTGTAAAAGACAAAATATTTTTCATCCAAGTGAACTATACATGGGCCTAGTGGCATAATTTTCACGGTTTTCAAATAAACTACAAAACTAGCAGTATTTACCTGAGGAGCAATACGATTAACAATATGTGAGATTTCATCACTATCTGTAGTGTAAATCTGTTTTCTTCTTCCTTTACCTAAAGAAACAAAGACATTTCTATAAATTGTAAACAAAAAAACTTAATTTTTAAAAATAGTTACTTCTTAGAAAACAATTTTAATTAGTATGGCTTAGATCACTATGCACCAACATCACAAGTGTATCATAACAATCATGGAAGATTCTCAAAAAACTGTTGTATAAAAGTTCCTGCTTCTACCCAACTGAAATTCTATAGTTAAATCCTAATCATTTACCAAATATTTACCTAGATAAAAACGTTAATTAATAATAAATTACCTAACTGTTTTGTCATTGGAGAATTTTGATCCCAAAAGATATCATTCTGTCCATCTGGATCATTAGGAGAACTGAAGGTAGATGACAATAAATCCATTTTCAGCACTCTCTTTGGTGTTTCATACCTTTCTAAGTAAAATAAGATTAAAAAACAATTGTTGCATTACAAAGCATTACTTTACTTCATAATACCCCAAAGTCAGATATCCCTTAGATTACTTTTTATAGTCCAATTATAAAATTTCCTCCCAGAGATATTACTCTAACCACAACTGAAATATTTCACATAAAAATCCTTGTAATACTTGACAAACTTGACATTGTAAATACCAAGTATTTTAAGACAGACTAGTACTCTATGAATGTATAATTAGAGTGTATAATCCATTCATTACCAATGAACTTAGAGGTTTGGGGAACTACCTGTAATTTATAGATATAGTTCAAAAACCAAAAGGCTCCCAGCAGAAACTTCCGTTAAAACTGTTAGCCCTCTTTCATCAACTCTCTCTGACCTACAGTAATTACTTTAAAAAGCTTTAACGACCCATTTCTTGGTTAGTTTTCTCTAATTTCACTTTTAAATTTCTACAAAGAAAGATTTTTGCAGCTTTCCAAAATTGCTTTATGGGAGTAAACTAAAGACAAGGTAACAAAAGCTGACTCTTCAGAACACACTGTTAAAAGAGTTTTTCCGTGAACTGCAGTGCCTACCAGGATTTATCAGAAATTAAAAAAAAAAAAAAATGCACCACCAAAAACTGACCAGAATGAATATTCGGGGGCCCTTAGTTTCCTACTTTGAGGGACAGCATACACAGGAACTTCCGGTTTATTCATAATGAAGTGAAACATCACCAAAACTTTGAGGATAGAGATAGATACTGCTATTCATAGGATCCCTTCACTAAAGCAAGTCAGGGCAAAAAGTTTTAAGTTGGGGGGTGGGGGGGAGGATAGGGGGAGAATTGCCCTGGGGTAAGCTGAAGGCAAGAAGTCTATCAGAAGGCTCTCCTCGTTCCGCTATTGCTGATGACTGGAGGAGCAGCCAAGATATAGCCGCCCTTCCTTAAACTGGTAAATCGCAAGCCCAATTCCAGTAGCAGCGGAGACAAGAGAGTGGTCAAACCGAACGGGGCAGAGCTCAAACTCGGGGGTAGTGACGTCGAGTTCCTTTCGGATTCACGAGGGGAGCAGCCCAGAGAAAGAAAACACTTCAGACTCAACCCCCACCCGCACCCCAGGTTTCTCCACGGCAAGCGGGCTGCGGGACTGCAGCGCATAAGCCCGGAGAGGCCGCGTTGCCGACGTCTCACCCTCGGGGTTACTTTTACTGCACGAAGCGGCTGCTGGAGGCTGCTCTTGTTGTGGCACGGGCTGGGGAGACCGCTCTCCGGCCCTGCGGAGCCCTGAGCCGCGGGCCGACCTCAGCCGCCTCTTCCCTGGCTCGACCACCGAGCTGCATTCCTCAGCCGCCGCCGCTTTGCGCGGCGTGTTCTTCAGGCCAGGGCTGTCCCCATGTTTCCTTCGCCGACTCATTGCCTATAACCCCCCTCCGCCAGCCGTCCTTCCTTTCACATTTTGCAACAGGAGTAAAGCAATGGAACTACAAACGGGACTTGGCGCCAACGGCCGCCGCCATTTTGGCTGATGGGGCGCCCGTAAGAGGTGGCCGCTGATTGGCTGCGTCCGGGCAAGAGGCGGAGCGATCAGGTGTCGGGGCCGCGCGCTTCCGCAGCCCGCCTCCAAACCAGCTGGGCTCTGCTCAGACTCATCCGGGTTGGAAGTGATTTTAAGGGATAGTGATCTGGTTGCAGTAGTTGTGTGAGAACATGTGAGTTGGATAGGAAATGCAGTCTACTGGCATGTCTTTACTGAATTTACAACTGAAATTACACATTACTCAGATTTAGATTGCTGTGGGTTTTACAATTTTAATGAAGTAATAAAAGTTATCAGGAAGAAAGCATTAAGCTATTTTTCATAGGTGACGTGTGCTTAGAAAAATCCAAAAGCTGTAGGAAAAATTAAATTTGTAAATTAATGGAATTTCAGCTACAAAGTAGATATTCAAATATCAGTTATGTCTGAGTATATTGAGAACAAGCATAACATTGATTTTTAAAGAAGTATGATTTCTAATAGCATACAAAATTTCAAATAACTAGAAATCAATTTAACCAAAATTGCAACACCCCTACAGAGAATTACGAAATATTTTTGAAAGAAATTGATGGCCTAACTACAATTGACCCTTGAGTATGACAAGTGTTAGGGGTGCTGACCCCTGCATAGTTGAAAATTGACTTTAACTTTTGATTCCTCCCAAACTTAACTAGTAGTAGCCTGCTGTTGACTAGAAACCCTCAAATAACATGAAGCTGATTAACGCATATTTTGTATATGTATTATGTACTGTATTACAATAACGTAAGCTATAGAAAAAGTGTTATTAAGAAAATGATAAGGAAAATACATGATGGTACTTTGCTGTCTTTATTTTAAAAAAAGAAAAAATTGTACAAGTGGACCTGCACAGTTCAAATCCATGTTGTTCAAAGGTCAACTATGAATGAGGATTACACCATATTCATGGGTTGCAAGACTTGATATTGTTACTGTTATGTCAGTCAATTCTTCCCAAATTGACTATGCAAATCCATTCAAAATTGCAGTAGGTGTATGTGTGTAGGTTTGTGGGTGTGGTTGTGTGTGAATGTGTAATATGACAAGTTTGTTTTAAAATGTATGGAAATGCAAAACACCAAAAATACCAAGAAACTTAAAAAAAATACAAGAAGGTCTCTTGAAGATTAATAAAGTTGGGTATGTACCCTGTATCAAGACCTATAAAATTATGGTAATTAAGACACTGTGACAATTATGAAAGGAGAAACAAACATGAAAGAAACAGGATAGATGGCTCAGAAACAGACCTTTACATAAATGGACACTAGATTTAAGACAAAGATGACACTTCTAAGCAGTGGGACGAAGGCTTTTTGATAATAAATAGTGCTTGGGCCATTTGATATTCATTTGGGGGGGAAAAAAGAAACTTAACCTCTACCTCAAACCATACTCCAAATCACATCGTGTGAAAGGTGATTGTATATTTAATTGTAAAAGATAAAATAATTAGTGTTCTAGGAGATGATATAAATTGTCTTAATGACAGGAATGATTTTTAAATTGAAGAAAAATGTCACCAAATATAAAGAAAATAAGTATAATTTTAATTACATGAATTGATAACTGGAGAACTTAGGTCTATCCGAAGGTAACATTAGGAAATGAAAGGAGGCAAGGCACAGATTGGAAGATATTTACCATTTGCCAAATTAGGGCCCATATATAAAATATATGAATAAGTGATATAAATCACTAAGAAAATGATTGACCACCAATAAGAAAAACAGGTCAGATACTTTAGCGTGTTCTCCCTCAATGGGAGAATCTCACTGATGAACAAACTTTTATAAAGGTGCTCAACTTCATTTGTAATAAGGAAAAGGAAAAATTAGAGCCCTAACATGATATTCCTCAACACCTATCAGAATGGCTAAAATCAAGAAGACTGACAATAGTGGTATCAAGGAAGGAATGAGAGATGAGACCACAATACTAGCCGACACCTTGATTGCGTGTGCAGGACCCAGAGCCTGTGGACCCAACCAGTGGGAACAGTTGCATACTGCTGCTGAGAGTAATTTGGTACAACTTTGGAAAACAGGTTTTGGTCTAGCAGTCCCACTCCTAGAAATATAACCAATGGAAATGCATGGACTGTGCATCAAGATACATGTTAGAAAAATGTTTTTTAGCAGTAATTTTCAAAACTACCCCAAACTGGAAGCCAACCAAATGCCCTTCAGGAGTACAGTGGGTAAATATAATTGAGCTATAGTTGCTCAACAAAATGCTGCACAGCAACTGAAAACAAGAATTACAACTCCTTGCAACAATGTAGAAAATCTCGTAAAGTGGATCAAAAGAGGCCAGACTCCCAGGCTCTTCCTTCCCAAGAATACTATATAATTCCATTTACACAAATGTAAACAGGCAAGGTATTATATAGGGATATAAGTTTATCTGTTAAAATTATAAAGAACAATCAAGGAAGTGATTACCATGAAAGTCAGGAAAATGGTTACTTTGGGGAGGAGAGAAGGGACAAGGATCAGAAGAGAATGGAGGTGTGGGTGATCTGGTGTGTTGGCTTTGTTGTCTTGTTTTAGTTGTGACTTTGTGATAATTCATTGAGCTGAATATGTTGTTTTGTGTGCTTTTGTTTGTATACATTGTATTTACAATAAAATATTTTTAAAACTTAACGTAAGGCAAAAATCTTTGTTTCCACGGAGGAAGTGAAATGTATTTCTTCTTTGTAATTTACTCTATTTTCATTCTTCAGTTTGGCTGACAGAAATCCTAGAACTAAATTTGAAGTTCACTTTTAGCCATTATATAAACCATTGTGACCAAGTATTTCCATTCTTTTTCCTCAGTCCTTGACTTCCTACTAATATTTCCCTTGCCATGATTATTTTTAATCTCCATATTTTAAAACAATTATTTAGTTTTATGTATTTGTAACTGTATGAGACTGCTTGGAAGGTTACATCTCTTAAAATTCACAGTAAACTGAAACTCCAATTGTTTAAATTAGTGGGAATAGTGACATCCCTCCTACCTACCTATCAACTGGCTAAGAATCCCAGAAGCAGGAAAAAAAGGTTCATATTCACTACAACACTTTATTAAATAGATGGCATCAGAGCTGTCTAAAAGACTTAATTTACCAGAAAAATATCCAACTCACACTTAGAAAATGATTAAGAGTTTGAAGAATTTAATATTGCCTATAGGAGTAATAACCATCTGGTAATCCTTTAAAGCATATTAATACTGCAAATGAAATAACAATGAATAACTGCCCATAACTGTCCAAATTCTATTGTGCCAAAGTAACCTTTGTAAAAAGAAACAACTGAAGCCCAAAAAACAGACATGTGTTGTTGCCTTAGCATGCCCAAGATGGCTGTGATTGTAATCATTATGTGGTAGGAAGCTATGATAAGTTTTAGCTTCGAATTACTTAATTCACACAATCTGTTACATTTCTAAATGTAGTTCAAATTAAATGTACTTCCTAAATATAGCTCTTGAAATAAGTACAGTACAATTAACTGCTTGATGAAATGTTTTTAAAAAACAAAAGATAGCTCTCTTAGACATTTGAATGCAATATGATTAAATATGCCCAAACTTAGCATTTCTAGGCATTTGAATATGATGTACATATAAATAAGGTTTAATACAACTAAAAACTTTTTAATAAACCAAAGTTGAACTCTTACTTGTTTACTTGCAAGAATTATCCATAAGCTTGCCAGTGATTATTAAACAAAAAATAATCAAGAGTCTGTTAGTTTTTATGTGGAATGATTGCCTTGTCACTTATATCACAATGATACTATCTGCTGGATGGATTAATAATTGTGAGAAGTCTTTGTTTCAAGGAAAAAAAATAATAAAAATCATAATGTGCTATTATGTAGCACAGTGTGTATGTAGAGCCCTGCCCCAGCTCTGAAAATATCAGATACAATTGGCAGAATCTGAACAGACAACAGAATGAGTAGAGAATTTTCTTTACAGTCTTGTTGTTATGCTTCTAAAATATACCCCCAAATGAGCCTGGGTACGTATGGTGTTTATTTTTCTTTAGTCCTGACCTACTACCAATTGTAATTAAATCACCTACCATGCGCATCCTTCTGAGGGAACTGCTTCATCAAGAGCCACTGCTGCATAGAATACTTTAGTCCCACCAGCTGGTCCCCGGCAGGTAAAACTGATTGAACTAGAGTGTGCACTTTGGGAACCAACCCATAGGCTAGCTATCTACCTCTGACTATCACAAAAGATACATTGAGACAATCCTATTTCTTGGAAATTTGAAGTAAGAATTTGTTAGAGTCCCTTGTGCAAAAAACATGAAGCGGTGGGGGGGTGGGGGGGTGGAGCACAAACTATGTGAAAGCCTACAGATAGTAGAATAGGAAAAAGGAGCGGTGGTACCTGACAGGACCATTGCAATGAGTATGTAGATTCCAGATAACTTGGAAACTGAACAACCATTCACTCCAGTGTCCCAAGGCCAGGTTCTATTGTAATTCCGGTCTTTTCTTGTTCAAAACAAGCCCTACAGTGAACTTTCTTTCTTTGAGCTAGCTAATGCCAGTTAGTCTGTACTCCTTAGATCCACAAATCTGAACTAAAACAAAGCTTGGGATCAATGGTTACAGTCTAATTGTTTCTCAGTTTTTATTAGAAGGCACGAATTGGGAACACAGAAATGCCAGCTGCTAAATGCATTTACTTTAAATGCTGTTTGCAAAGCACAATACCAAAACTATTCTCAAGGACAAGATGGTTACTGTAAACTTTGGCAAAATCACGCTTAATTATAAATGATTTAGGCAACTTTTTATAATAAGGGAATATTATTTTGAAAAGTTCAAAATAGAATGTAACAGAATCCCATTTAAAGATGAGTTGAGAGCTAAAATACTTCAGCGATTCATCTGAATCTGAGACAAATTATAGTGAGCACTGTCATCTGAAATCACTTTATTTTTATATTTTTACATCTCTTGTCTCGCTATTGTTAAAAAGACCTAAAAGTTTAGAAAATATAGACTGTATTTGTTTCTCTTTCCAACCCATACTCCAGGATGATGTTTCAACCTCTTTTAATACTTTCCATTATTTCCTTATCTTCTCAACCCTCCAATAGCCTTTCCTTGCTGGCCTCCAACTTTGAGTCAATTATGCCACTTGCTTTCTTAGCTCCTACAAGTGAGCTAGCTGTTTACTAGGTTGGAGAGGTTTCCCACTGTGCCATCATGTAGCAATAGTCACCAGGTGAGCTTTCAATGGCACACGACAAAGTATCCCTGACCAGCAGAACACATACTTTCATTCTCTAAAAGAGCGATTCTAAATTTCCACCACTGTCTATGTAAGAACAGATCCCATGAGAAAAATGAAGGATTTGATTACTAAGAATAGGTTCATTTAAATCTTACATAAAATTTCATAAGGAAATAAACAAGATTTGGAATGTTTTGATAATCACTCTACCTTACACACTTCCTGATATCTTCACCACAATCAAGATAATGAATACATTTATCCATCACTCCAAAAGTTTTCTTGTGCCCCTTTGTATTCCTTTTGTTTGTAATATGTAAGATTATAGAATTTACTTTTGGTTAATGGCTGTGTTTAACAATTAGCTAGCATAATTCCTAAAAGTTTAACAATCAGCTTTTAAGAGGTAGAATCAGCTGCTTACAGTACATCACTGATACTCTTACCTCTCATTCTCCTTTCTCCAGTTTAAGTAACTCTCAGTTCCTTCAGTTTTTCTTCATATTACCTATTTGTTTAAGCTTTCATCAGTTTTAAGTCTCTCAATTCAGTGACTGAGCTCAGAACTGGACCTAGAGAGTCCTACTCTGTATGTTACAGGATTAAAAATGAAACCAAGCTATAAATGTTAAAGGAAAGGAAAGCCTGGGCATTTTCCTAGGGCTGAGAAATTAGAAGGTTGCTGGGAAAGCTAGCTCCAAGTAGGAAGGGACCCTTTCTAACTAAGTGACCCTTGGGAGATCTTTCTGTAGATGTGGGAGAGAGGAAAGAAGCAAAGGAGGTTACTCAATTCTGGAGTGGGACATATTTTTTGTACACCATGCTTTCTGCAGGCACCACTTAGCAGTACCACTAATTGAATTCAATGCCACTGATTATTTCGGTTGCAACCCCCATTGGGCCTATATCTACCCAGGAATAATGGCTGTGGGTGTCAAAGAGGTAATTTAAAAAGATATTTTCTTTTATTACTTTAAGTGAAAACGGAGGTGGGGGGAAGGGGGGAGAAACCTGAGCAGCCCCAAAATGTCTTATTCAGGCTGAATTCTTTTCCCTGACTATAATGGAATCTAGTTGTCATCTATGTGTTTCTGCTTTTTTTTCCTAATCTTTTTTTTTAATTTTTTTAAATTTATTCTTGAGAGAGAGAGAGGGAGAGACAGAGACAGACAGACAGACAGACCACAAGCAGGGGAGGGAATGAGAGAGAAACACAGAATCTGAAGCTGGCTCCAGGCTCTGAGCTGTCAGCACAGAGCCCAGTGCAGGACCTGAACCCAGGAACCACAAGATGATGACCTGAGCCAAAGTCTGATGCTTAACCCACTGAGCCACCCAGGCGCCTCTATGTGTTTCTGCTTTTATGAATAGCAGGAAGATGGCCTAATTTTAAAGATTGTGCTTGACTCTTTTTCCAAGCAGCAGAATCCAGATCATTCACTCTGCCACCATAATTTTAACTTAAAACACTCCTAAACTGTACTTGAGACTATTACAAATTTGTTTATTTTCCAGTAAATAAAATAATAAAATCTTCTTAAAATTTTGACAGCAATTAATAGTGTTTAGATTAGCTCAGCCAAATGCATTCTTTTGGGAATGCTAGAAGTGTCCTAGAGGCAAATGGTTCTTTTAGTGAATGGTTCATTTGTATAGAATATTCTGGCCAGAGCTTAAAATAGTTTTTGATTGTTTAGGAGTGAGATTACAGCATTTAAAACATTAAAGTTTTAAATAACATTTTAGATCAATGTGAATGTAAAAGTATAGAAAAGTAGTTAAATTGCAAAATTTATATTGCAAAGTAACTCCTCCTATCAATTCAGTTACCAACATAAGGAAATTTTCCTTTCAACACAGCTTTTCCTGTCTTTCAGGCTAATGGAAAAAATGATTGGTGTATTTCAAGTGAATGTAAAGGACTCTTTTGGCTTTGGTCTAGTATCAATATTCTGGGTAACGGTGTTGGGGAAAATTGGGCCCTTGGGGTTGTCATCTCATCGGCATGAAATGTATGGAAAACACACGTACATTTGTTCTGCTGTTGAACTATTTTCCTAAGCCTGTTACTATGGCTTCTAAGTGCATCAACAGGCAGGCCCCTTTACATGCTGCTCTTCACATTTCCAAATATCCCTGTCCTTTTAGTCATTGCTATTCAAAGCGTAGTGTGTGGAAGAGCTACCGGTTTCACCTGAGACCTTATTAGAAATGCAGAACGTTGAGCCTATCCCTGACTGCTGAATCAGAATCTGATCCCCAAGTCATTCACGACACCAAGAAAGGTGATCATCTACATGGACTTTCCCTAGTAATTTTGACCGCAATGATTCATGCCTCTTTTCTCTCAATTCCCACCTTCCTTTTGTGCATTCTATATGATTTAGTACTCGATTATATAATTCTATGTTTCTCACTAATTATTGAACATGTGCAAATATTATTTCTCTGACAATATTATGAGCTCTTAGACCAGGGATTGTGGCTCAGTCAGCATCTGACTTTGGCTCAGGTCATGATCTCGCAGTTGGTGAGTTCAAACCCCACATCCAGCTCTGTGCTCACAGCTCCGAGCCAGGAGCCTGCTTGGATTCTGTGTCTCCCTCTCTCTCTCTCTGCCACTCCTTTGTTAATGCTCTCTCTCTCTCTCTCTCTCTCTCTCTCTCACTGGCTCTCACTCTCGCTCGCTCTCTCTTTCAAAAATAAACATTTTTAAAAATTTAAACAAATTCTCTTAAAGGCCACGTGATAAGTATTTTAGGCTTTCCAAGCTACATGCTGTCTCAGTTGCATATTCTTTTTTTGACTTTAAAAATTAAAATATATTAGGTAGAAACCCATACAAACAGGTCCTAGTCTACATTTGGTGTGTGGGCAGTAGTTTGCCCACCCCTACCCTAGATGTCAAGGCCATCTGTGTATGTTGGGCTTTTGGTACAATGCTGTTTTGGAGGTTTGCAATCAATGCTTATTATTCAGTGCATTGTTAAAAAGTCATTTCATATTCCCTTCCATGTTATGTTCTAAAACATTTTGAGCTAAGGTTTAGAAAAAGTTACAAAAAATTATACTATGTTAATAAATAGAAATATTTACATATTTTAAAAAGAAGCTATTCATAAGAATGAAAGATTCCAGGGGTGCTTGGATGGCTCAGTTGGTTAAGCACTAGACTCTTGATTTCAGCTCAGGTCATGATCTCACAATTTATGAGATTGAGCCCTGCATCGGGCAGAGCCTGCTTTTTGGGATTCTCTGTCTCTCTCTCTCTGCCACTCTGCTTGCACATGCATACACGTTCTCTCTCTCTCAAAATAAAAAAGTAAACATTTAAAAAATGAAATATTTTAAATAAACTCATATATAGTTTTTCTCTTCTTAGTGGTGCCAAGACAAAAATAAACCATTAGTTTGCACTTGGCAAAAGAAAATAATAATCCTTAATTTTTCATTAAGATCATATTGGTAAATCCTAATATGAGTTCACCAATAGCAAAAAGAATAAAATATGCCGCAGTAGTTGGTTTAAAAATTTTTATGACAATATATTTTTTGTAACTTGACCATAGTATTTTTAGTCTCTAAGTCCTCGTTAACTTGTAACCTAATATTATTATGAGCCATCCATGGTATTTAAAGTATTTATATACCAGGATTCATTTCTTGATTTTTGACTGCATTAATACTTAAAGAATTGAAACAGTATTACCAAGAGAGGAATGAAAAAATATTCTACGGAAAGCAGCAATATAACACATAGATTACAAACACAGATACATACACACACACACACACACACACTCACACATGCACACACACTCACACATGTGCTCAAGCCAGCATGCAGACCTGTCTCCCTGGTGGTCTAGTGGTTAGGATTCGGCACTCTCAAGCCAGCATGCAGACCTGTGTTATTGCTCTAGGCAATGTTGGGGAGAGAAATGGGTTTTCTGTTTAGGCTGCTATTTTGTGTTGAGGGGGAGTGGTTGACCCTTATAAGAAAACCAGTAATAAGCTTATTTTGAGACCAGGAAAAAAAATGTAGTTCTCCTGGTAGGAAAGACCAAAAAACATTACTGTTATATATCCGATAGATTGTTTCTTTCATTGGTATCAAAAGAACTGGATTGTGTTTAGAGATCTGAATTTAATGAAAGGTTATACAGAATACATTTAAAGTTGTGAAACCATTTGCTATTAACATGATACCTAATTTTTCTTAAGACATTGTTCATCTATAGAGAAAGAAATCATATCCTATTCAAGATTTAAGAGCAAATTATTTGTGTTTATATCTTTTTAAGCTTGATACGTTCACAAGAATAACATTTTTAATTTTCATATGTTTCAAGAGAATAATAGCTAATCTATAAATAGTCAATTAAAAAACCATTTTTTTGGTTTGAACATATTTTTATGTTTTCACTGAAGGCTTTCCAAGTTTTATTTTATTTCCATGTCTTTTTTTCCTGTCTGGAGTTACGTTTAATACTCTAAGAAAACCACCAAACTGAGTGTAGTTAACTTCACATCCCCATAACATTAGATAATTTTGATCATTTTGAGAGGCTCCCCTTTTGCAGCTATCTACTGAATTTCCTGGGAGTGAAAGCTTGTACAGTTCCAGATTCTCATAGAGAAACTTACTCTGAAATATGTCCAGGATAATCAGGATGAGAGCTTCACAGGAAGTTAAGTCTAGGGAATCATTCGTTCAATATGATGATGCTTAGGTAGTAGAACTCAGTGAAGGTAACTTTAGAGGTCAGAGGGCATGACACTACTTTTTTTGTTGTTGTTGAAGGGGGAAGAGCAGAGAGAGAGAGAGAAAGAGAGAGAGAGAGAGATACTTAAACAGGCTCCACACTCAGTAAGGAGTCCAACAAGGGGCTCAATCTTACCACCCTTAGATTATGACCTGAGCTAAAATCTAGAGTTGAACACTTAACTGACTGAACCATGCAGGCACTCTGAGCCTACATTTTAATTAGCGCAATTATGTTTGTAAAATTCCATGTTTCCCTTTTACACATGCAAGTGATTCTATGGATTCCCAGAGACATGGCTGTGTGTACTCAACCTAGTAAGGTGGAGAAGAGAGTAGGTACTGGTTTTTTACTGCTGCTATCTTTGGCCAACTCCCTTCGTGGCAGAAACACAACTCGTCTCAATTCCTCCTTAAATGCAGTACACATTCTTCTACATATAGAGGACCATATAGGTTAACGCCCAATCTTGGATACTTCTGATAATGAAAAGGGTTGCTATTAACAATTTCAACTGAAAACAGATGTACAGCAGGGACATTTGGCTAATGGATTAATGAGGAATGTTGAAGAATGAATGGATACCATCCAAATTTTATTAGTGTTCTCACAGGCCCTGGATTTTCAGATTTGAGGAGGTGGTATAGCAAAGCACTGGTTTGAGGGGTACATAGCTGATTCACATCCTAGTTTATCACTTACTACCTGTGTGACCTTGGGCAAATTTCCTAATTGCTCTTTCAGTTTTCTGGTTATACGTAGGAATAATAGTCCTTACCACTCAAGGCTGTTTTAAGGATTAAAGAGATGATGTTTGTATACAATTTAGCACAATGTTTGGCACAGCACAGTTACTCAGCACAATTACTTGTTATTATCCCTACTGCACCAGAATCTAGTCCTACGTGTATGAATAATGATACAACCACAACAAAGTGGAAGAGGCTTTTTGACTGCTTGCTCCATACATTCTTTGGGCTTCTAAGACAACTCTAGCCCAGTGTCCCATGATCATTCAGCAAGCTCCTACCATGGGCTCCCTTCATAAACACAGACCTCTTGCAAATATTTAGGCTGAACCATGAGGGCTAGGGCCTACTACGTGAATAGGTTACATGTAGCCACAATGACCCAATTTTTTAGGATGTATCCCTAATGCTCTGCAATATTTGACTTCTTGGAAGAACACATCAGCAAGGTAGAAGATGTTCAGCCTACTTACGAATGCATTAATTCCACAGTTCTGTTTTCTAGGTAATATAAGAGAGCTGAGGCTAGCAGTTTGCTCATGAAAAAAACATTTCAGGATTTCAAAAGCTGCTATTAAAAATTTATTATGTTGGGGCACCTGGGTGGCTCAGTTGGATGAGCATTCAACTTTGGCTCAGGTCATGATCTTGCAGCTTGTGAGTTCGAGCCCCGTGTCAGGCTCTGTGCTGACAGCTCAGAGCCTGGAGCCTGCTTTAGATTCTGTGTCTCCCTCTGTCTCTGCCCCTCCCATGCCCACACTGTATCGCTCTCTCAAAAATAAATACACATTTTAAAAAATTAAAAAATTTATCTATGTAAACTTTAAATTATATTGAAAACATGGTTAATAAATACTAAAAATTCATTAGCTGCTCATTATTTACTACATTTAACTATCGTCTGTGTTTTTGAGCTTATTTGTGTCCATTGTGTCTATATGGTAGAATACTATATAACAGTCTGCTACTGTCATTGCACATCTGTACTCGACTCCACATTCAGTGATGTTACATAGGCAGCTTGAACTCAGCCATGGTGGGTATATTCACATCATAGAAGCAGACGAACACTACAAATCAAGGCTTGATATAATATTTGTTGATTGTCTAGACTTTAGAAAGTGATGGAGAAAACGCAGATTAAATCTACAAGTATGCCACGACTGCAACCAGCATAGTGTGACTAATGCACAAAATTGAGGCAATACCCTCCTAATATCCAAAAACAATTCTCTGATTGAGGGAAGAAGTCAGTCAGATCATTGAAAAACTAGTGAAGTTCCTACATAGATCTTCACTGTCCACTTTCTCACTAACGTAAAGGAATATATCAACCAACATTCATATCAGAATCACATTCTTGCTGATCTCTTGCAGCCATAGTTTGGCTATGAATACAGGGATTTAACAAAAAACTACAGAAGGAGTCTGGGAGGTTCAATTAGCTTACATAGAATTCACAGTAAAGACTATTGTGTATTTTATTATTTGCAAATTGTGTGATGTGAAATATCCTCTGTATCAGTGAAAGTTCATAATAAATGTGTGTGCGTGTACATGCGTGTGCATACCTAGCTACATAAATATTAAATATGTTCTTTGTTTTTTGTTTTTTGCCGAGGGAGCTGGTTGTTAAACATTTACGAGGACATCACTTATTGGGACCTATGGAGCTACTCTTATCTGATGTCAGAACTGCCACTGAGGTTAGTATTTAAGTATGGGAAGTTCAGGGCTTGGCCATTGTTGCACCACTAGTCAATGGACAGGCCAGATCAGTAGGGGTTAAAGGCAGAGAAGTGAAACTTGAAGATTGAGACTGGAGGGTAGAGTGAATGGTGACTAAAGGTAAACACTTGAAAAGGGACACAGAGTAATTCAGGATGGGAAACAAGACAGCCAGAGAATGAGATGAAGGATGGGGTTAGTTCCTGAATTTGTTCCTTTAAAGGCACTCCTTTTAAGGATACCTATTTTATGTGAGGCCCCCAGACTATCTACTGTTCTGAGAATACACCTAGAAGCACTGTGCTCTTTCTCAGACAGGTTAGAGGTCTATGAGGTTAGGAGTGTTGGTAAGGTCAAAAGTGAACTTTGGTTTGGATGATCTTCCAGCTCGAGGAGATTAGGAAGAAATGATAGCCATTCCAGGGAACATATTTTTTTAAGTACATTAGGATGATTATTTGAAACATTGCAAACCCTATTTATTCCATTCTGCAATTTTATGTCAGATTTCTTGTAGGCTCATGTAGCCATTAGATTGTCACATGGTGTTCTTATGCTATCTACATCCACTATATATAATGCTTTTGCACATTTCTTTCTGATATTAAAGGCAATCCATATTCATTATAGAAAATTTGGAGATCACAAGAAAGAAAATTTTAAAAGTTATTTAGTCAAATGCCATAATTCAGAGATAACGACTGTTAATATTGGAATGTTTCCCTTAGGATATGTGTGTATATATGTGTATATGTGTATGTATGTGTAATATATATATATATATATACACTCATATGTATATATGCATAATATATATAGTAGTAAGTGTAGAGTCTTTTATTTGCTACTACATTATGTCATGAACATTTTTATTTTCTCTTACAGTTTTTTAATTATCTATACTATTGTTGATATAGAAAAAATGCTAATCTTTTGTTATATTTTCTAAAAAGTATTTATAAATGTGTCATTTTCCTTTTAAATTTGATTTTTTCGTGTGTTTTTGCTTTAAAATTTATCCTAAAATTTTAGATACTTAAATGTATTGATATTTTTATTTGATGACTGGTTTTCCTCCCTTTTATTCTTTTTTTTTTTTTAGTGTCCTCCCTTTTATTCTTGTAATATCTCTTTACAACTCAATGACAAAAGTAGCCAAAAAATATCCTTTTACATATATGTGTAGATATGTGTATATATTTATGTATATATAGGCATACATGCACAAAATCACATGTATTTTTTTAAGTTTATATATATATATATATTAATATAAATTTTGAGGGGGAGATAGAGAGAGAGAATCCCAAGAAGGCTCTGTGTTGTCAGTGCAGAGGCTGATGTGGAGCTTGAACTCATGAACTATAAGATCATGACCTGAGTCAAACTCGAGAGTCAGACACTTAACCACTGTACCATCCAGGTGCCCCAAAACGTATGTATTAAATCTTGAATCCCTCTGAAATTCAATTTTGTGTATAAAATAAATGTGACTTATTTTTTTTCCTGAAAGCCTAGTGATTTTTTTCAGAATGCTCATCAGCAGAATATATTTTCAGTTAAAATTACATTTGGCTTTCAGAGACTTGAAAGACAATAGCTTAAACTGAAGGTTCTCAGACTTTTAAACAAGCATCAGAATCCCCTGGAAGGCTTGTTAAAATCTAGACTACTGGGCATTTTCTTCAGAGTTTTGAGATGGTAGGTCTGGGATAGTGTTCAAGAATTTGGATTTCTAAGAAGTTTGCAGGTGATGTTGACGCTGCCGGTCTAGGGACCACACTCAGAATAACTGGTTTAAACAACTAAGGGATTGATGAATATCATTGGATCAGGGATTGATGGTCTGTCTAAAGCTAGGCCACCCAAGCCAGGTACCTTGGTTTTGTGATACTTTGGAAATCTAGGCTCCTGAAATTTTCTGTCCCTTAATCCTTAGACTGGGGCTTTAGGCTTTATGGCCCTGTGATTGCTCCCATAACTCCATGTTCACTCCAGTAAGAAGAGGAACAGGCTTTACCTGTACATCCTCCACCAGCCCTCCCTTCTCTCTACTCCCTCTCCAAGGTAGACCTAGAGATTTCTGCTTAGAGCTTTTTATCTAGAACTGTGTCACATACTAACCTTTATCTGTAACAGCAACTTGGATATATAGATTTTTTTTTAATCTAGTTACATTGCTACCCTGAACAAAACTGGATATAGAAGGCATTTGTGTACTGTTTGTGATTTCAGTGGCAATGTTTCTTTCTAGTATTTCATCATTAAGGAGCTATCTTACTTTCCTTTCTCACTTATAAGGGGCTATCAGACATAGGACCTTTAAATGTGATAATACATTTTTCTTAATCGGTGTATTGATGTAGCTGAACTCATTACAACATTGCAGCATGTTCTAATACTAAATTGTCATTGCATTTATGCCTGATTATTCTCTAATGGTCAATTGAATTTGACCGCATATATTGTATTTAGATTTTTACATTGTTTCTCCTTTTTTCTTCAAATTCTTCGCATTCTAGTTAGTTAACATGTAGTGTAATATTGTTTTCAGGAGTAGACACTTACATACAACACCCAGTGCTTATCTCAAAAAGTGCCCTCCTTAATACTCATCACCCATTTAGCCCACTCCCTCACCCGCCTCCCACCATCAACCCTCAGTTTGTTCTCTATCGTTAAGAGTGTCTTGGGGTACCCAGGTGGCTCGGTTGGTTAAGTGTTGGGTGCTTGATTTCGGCTTGGGCTGTGATCTCATGGTTTGTGAGTTTGAGCCTCAAATTGGGCTCTTCACTGGCAGTGTGGATCCTGTTTGGGGTTTTCTCTCACTCCCTCTCTCTGCTCCTCTCCAGCTCCTGATGTTTCTCTCTTCTCTCTCTCTCTCTCAAAAACAAATAAATAAACTTAAAAAAAAAAAGATTTGCTTCCCACTGTCTCTTTTTTTTCCCTTTCCCTGTGTTAATCTGTTTTGTTTCTTTTTTCTTTTTCTTTTTTTTTTTAAATTTTTTGATGTTTGTTTATTTTTGAGAGAAAGAGATAGAGCGTGAGCAGGAGAGGGAAAGAGAGAGAGGAAGACACAGAATCGGAGGCAGGCTCCAGGCTCTGAGCTGTCAGCGCAGAGCCCAATGTGGGGCTCAGACTCATGAACCATGAGACCATAATCTGAGCTGAAGTCGGATGCTTAACAGACTGAGACATCCAGTTGCTCCTATCTGTTTTGTTTCTTAAATACATTATTTCTCATAACTATATCAGTATGGTGTTGACTTTAGAGTTATACTTAACAAGTTTATAAATCAGGCTTATTCTAGCTTTAAAAACAAACTTGTTGATTGTGTATTATGTTCCTGGGAATCTGTTAAGCTAAGGTTTACATGAATTGTCCAATTTAAATTTTATAGACATTTTGCGAACTTCATACCTTAACTATCCCTATTTTACAGAAGAGGAAAGTAGGTTTGAGAGCAGTCATATAAGGTCATCTATCTAGGAAATTCTAAGCCCTTATTCCTTAGATTAAATCTTAATTTATTTGGTATACTGGGAAGTCTTCCTTCTGTTATGTTGTAGAATAGTTTACGTTGTATGGGAATTATTCATTTCTCAAAAGATTAAAATAATTTCTCCATAAAATAAATTCAGATATTAATTATCTGATTCTGTAGTCTTTTGGGAAAGTTATTTCATGATAACTTAAAGTTTTTCTTACAGTTAATTTAGATTTTCAATTTCTTCCTTATAATTTAGATTGTCAAATTTATTAGCATACGATTTAACACAGAATACACACATGAAAATTATCTCCATATTTGTCATTAAGTCTTTTTATTACATTTATTAAAGAGTGCTAATTGCATTCTGTTTTTTCAAAGAACTAGACCTTGGCTTTATCTATGAGTTTTCTATTTATATTTTGTAATTCACTATCCTATAAACATAACCATCTTTACTTTCTACCCCCTTTTTTCCTTAGAACATTATTGCAATTGTTTCTTTTCCAGTATCGTTAAGTAAATGATGTTTTATTTTGTTATTTTTTTAAATTAACATAAGCTTTTGACTTTATTAATTTGTTTTTAAATATAGCTTTTGGTTGAATTCCTTACCTTTCTGTATATATCACTTCATGTTGCATTTGATTTTGTGTTTAGCCATTTTAGGAGAAATTATTTTAACTCCCAAAGGATTATAAATATCTTTTTTTTACTATTAATTTTTAGTGGTTTTGTATTTTTTGTTACATTTTGTTTTATTTCATTATGATCAGAGAGAGTGGCCAGTATAATTTTTATTTTTTTAAATGTTATTTATTTATTTTGAGAAGGAGGGCGGGAGAGAGAGAGGGAGAGAGAGAGAGAAGTGGGGGGAGGGGCAGAGAGAGAAGAAGATACAGGGTCTGAAGCAGGCTCTGCTGACAGCAGAGAGTCTGATGCGTGCTCAAACTCACAAACCATGAGATCATGATCTGAGCTGAGGCTAGATGCTTAACCAACTAAACTACTCAAGCACCTCTAATTTTCATATTTTAAAGTTTACTGAGATATTGTTTATTCCTAGAAAATGATTTTACAGGTTGGCTAAGACTTCATAGCCACAACATGCTGACTATTATCTTAAAGGGAGTTATTTACCTCATTTATCTGGACTCAAATTATTTTCCAGATGACCCAGACCAGGAGAATCTCTCCTTTAAATTGGTTCTCAGACTGTTCATTGCTTTAAAAATGCAAACCTAAGCAAACAAATACTTCAACATCAATGACAAAAAACACATCCAGTCTTCAAACAGCATTTTAAGACTTTTCTGAAATTTAATGAGCATTTGTGTAAGTGAAGAACTTAATATTTTACCTTCAGTTCTTGACAAACCTCTTGAAAAGGTAATAAATTTATCTATCCCTTGGGCTGACTTTCATTGCAGATGTTTCATATATGATGCAGACGGTACGCTGGTGCCACTGTAGAGTCTGGTGGAGAACACAGGACTGTGTCAACAGCTTCCATCTTCATCACTGAACCAAAAATAAATGTGTGGCTAATCACGGGAGGCCCTCCATCTGCACCTCAGGTACCCAGATGTTTTGTCCAATTGAAATTTTGCCCAGCAAAGAAGGTTTTACTTCTTCCTTTTTTTTTTTTAATTGTTTCAAAGGTGCTGGTAGCCTCTAGAGTTTCCAAAAGGTGTTCATAAACTAGGAATTATTCTTGGGTGACATCAGTGTGCATATACCAGTTAAAAACCAGGAGCTGCCTCCAGAGAGATATCAGAATCGAATGCGTCCTGAATATAAAAAAAAATGACTGCCACCACAGAGCACCTGGATGGCCCACTCAGGTCATGATCTCACAGTTTGTGAGTTAGAGCCCCACATCAGGCTCCATGCTGTTAGTGCAGAGCCTGATTGGGATTCTCTCTCTTTCTTTCTCTCTGTGCCCCTCCCCCACTTGCACATGTGCAAGTGCTCTCTCTCTCTCAAAATAATTAAAGTAAAAAAAAAAACAAAAAAACAAAATATGTCTTTCCATCCATATCTGGCTGCAAAATTGGAAGGCCAGGGGCACCTAGGTAGCTCAGTTGGTTAAATGTCTGACTTTGGCTCAGGTTGGGATCTCCCTGTCTATGAGTTGGAGCCCTGTGTTGGGATCTGTGCTGACAGCTCAGAGCGTGGAGCCTGCTTTGGATTCTGTGTCTCCCTCTCTCTCTCTACCCATCCCCTGTTCACACTCTGTCTCTGTCTCTCTCAAAAATAAATAAACATTAAAAAAAAAAAAAACCATTAAAAGGCCAGCAGTTCTGGAGTGGATGAAATCAGTTGCCAGAGACACTGCCTTACCCCTCTTCTCCAAGACAGAACCAGTCCTATCTTTTCCAGGGCTTAGGGCTTTACCATAATCTCCATAGCAGTGAAAAACTTATTTTCTTTAGGTTGGATTTGAGATATGCAAACATGGACAATGTGTCTGATAAGGGTTGTGCATTAGAACTAATCCAAGTTTTGGTAAAGTTCTTGTCTTTGCACATTGAACCTGTTTTAGCCAAGATCTGCACTGTTGTGTTGTTAGAATGGATGGTTGTAAAATTTTGCATCAGCCTTATAATCCTCATGTTTCTATAATGAGAATGTGATATGTTTCCTTGAGTACCCTTTGCTTTGGTCTTCAAATTGCATTGAGGCCAGAATCACCAATTTATCCTATCCAAAAGAATCTTATCATATCCAATTTAATATCATCAAAGAAAGACTATTTCTGGATCTTTTTATTCTGGCTCCTCACTCTACTTTCCCTACCAATTAGGCTGTTGACTTAAAATTGCATTTTCCACTTAGCAAAACAGCAACAAAAAATTCCACCTCACCTGAAATGAAGCATCATTCAGAGCAGTGTGACTATAGAAGCAGGTATGCTGAGGGTTGCCATCACCATTCCATGTGAAAGAGCAGTACCTTTAACATGAAATTAATAAAAGCTTACTGGAGGCTATGTTCCACTAAAAAGAAGGAAATAAACTAAAGAGAGAAAGTCTTGGGATTCAGAAGACATAATCTAAATCAGGAGATAGATGAAGGGAATTCCTAGGATAATTAGGAAGTGATGTCTTAAGATATTAGTAGTGCAATTAACTTATACTCTACGTAAAAGCAGAAGAGAAGTTCTCAGGAGAGAAGACACTGAAAGTAGAACATTAAAGGGGAGATTTCTTTCTGGTGAAAAATTACTTTGACTATTGGCATGTGTGTGGAAAGTCAGCAATAAATATAAGAAAAATCTACATAAATGAAAACAGACAGGTATCTGGGATGCCAGGTGGCCTGGGAAGGGTTTTCCAATTATGGCAAAGTGAAAAGTATGGCAAAGCCTCTTGCCCCAAAATAAATATAAAACTTGATATATTTTTGAAAAAAAAATTCAGGGCTCTATAAGTCAAACAAAGGCAAACAATAAATTAAGAAGCTTTTTATTACAAAAAGCAATCCACCGAACTTCAGATAAGAGTAGTAGAAGTTGTGATTCTTGGCTAGTCTCATTTAGTCCTTTAGCTCACATTGTGTGGTATTTGTACCAGGGTGGGGATAGTCATAAAACCAGCAGCTTTTTTCTTTAACTATTTCACAATTATGCTAATATTTTATTAATTCAAGACCACTTTACAAGAAAATGTAAGTATGGATTCCAATAGGAATGTCATATGAGGACTTGATACCAAGCTCACAATTTTCAGTTCTGCAAAGAAAAATAGGCTTTCAGGTTCAACAGTATTTTGTAACCAAAACTCTAATCCCAAGGATTCTCACAAACATATTAAAAATGACACATGAAAAAAAAAATCGTGCACAGCAAACTTCTTAATTCCTGCCCAGCTAAAGTGTGACATTTAATATTATGAAAACAAAACTGGCAAAAATTGAACTAAGACCCTTTCCATAGCTGGGATATGGTATGCAGCTATAGTTGAACAAGCAGTCTTTAAAAGCTGCGGTGAAAACCAGCAGCTTTGTTGTTGAAGAGGCTCATGTTTGGAGTAGAGGAAAAAAATCCCACATCCAGCAGTATTGCCAGTAATAGTAGCAGTCTTCACAGGAAAAGAATAATGAAAACATCAACCTTGCAAAGCAAGCCTGAAGTTGTAAACCTGTTTAGAGTGAGTTACAGGCCTGTAGATTCCAAAATAATTAAGAGAGCCATAGAAGAGCTGGCCTGGGTCCTTGCACATCACTTGCTGACTGGGGGACCATGTATATATACAGAGAAAAGCATGACTGAGTAAAAGCAAGGTCAAGCTGCCTAAAGTCTGGATGTACTCCCAACCAACAAACAGACCTGTGAACAGGTTGTAAACTTTATTGTCTCCAGGACAACGTGTAGTCAATTATGGGCTGGCCACCATGCTATCGATACTATGTTGACCTTTGATCTAGTCTGACCCAGAAAAAAGAGAGAAGCCACAAATTAAGGAATTCAAGAATGAAAGAGGGACATCACTGCCAACTCTGAGTAATTAAAAAAATTATAAGGAAATATTAACAATATGATGTCAAAATATTAGAAAACTCAGATGAAGCAGATAATTTGCTAAACAAAGTACTGAACGCAAACTACCAAAACTGACTCAGGAAGAAATAGAAAATCGGAATAGACCAATAAGTTAAGAAACTGAATTAGTAATTAATGATCCACACAGAAAATCCAAGGCTCAAATATCTTCTCTAGTGAATTCTGCAAACATTTAAGTAAGAAATAATACCAGCCCTTCTCAAATTCTGCCAGAAAATAGAGGAAAAAAGGTTACTTCCCAATGCTATGAGGCTAGTATTGTCCTTTTATTAAAGCCATCTAAGGAAATCTCAAGAAAAGAAAACTACATATTAATATTCCCTTTGACTATAGCTGCAAAAACCTCCAAAAATAAGGGGGACCTGGGTGGCTCAGGTAGTTAAGTGTCCATCTTCAGCCCAGGTCATAATCTTGCAGTTCCTGAATTCAAACCCTGTATCAGGCTCTCTGCTGTCAACGTGGAGCCTGCTTCAGATCCTCTATCTCCCTTTCTCTTTGCCCCCCCCAAATAAATAAATAAACAGTTTTTTTTAAAAATTTCCAAATGAAATCTAGCAACATATGGAAAAGATCCACAATGGGGTGCCTGGGTGGCTCAGTTGGTTAAGCATCCAACATCGGCTCAGGTCTTGATCTGGCAGTCCGTGGGTTTTAGCCCCACATTGGGCTCTGTGCTGACAGCTCAGAGCCTGGAGCCTGTTTCAGATTTTGTGTCTCCCTCTCTCTCTGCCCCTCCCCAGCTTGTGCTCTGTCTCTCTCTGTCTCAAAATAAATAAACGTTAAAAAAATTTTTTTAATAAAAAAAAGAAAAAGATCCACAATGACGAAGTGGAATTTATCACAGAAATGGAAGAAACACAGATGTTTTAACATCTGAAAATAAATCAATATTGAATACTGTATTAATTTTTAAAAAAAAAGATAAAATAACACATGATGGTCTCAAGGAACACAGGAAAAACATTTGAAAAAATCTAGCACTCATGGATGATAAAAACTTCCAACAAATTGGGAAATTTTTCAATGTGATGAAAGGCATCTGCAAAAACTATAGCTAATATTATACTTAACTGTTGAAAGACTTAGTCCTTTGTCCCTAAGATCAGGAATAAGACTAAATATCCACTTTAGCCTGTGATATTCAACAGTGTACGGAGACTCTAGCCAGTAGAATAGGAAAAGACAAAGAAATTAAAAGCACATGGATTGAAAAAGAAGGAAACTGCCTTTTTTGAATACAAAATGATCCTTAATATAGAAACTCCCAATGAATATAAAAAAAAACATACTGGAACTAATAAATGATCTCAGGCTTACAAAATACAAGATAAGTATACAAAAATAAGTTACTTTTCTACATTCTAGCAATGATCAATTGGAAAATGAAATTCCATTTCTAAAAGCATCAAAAAAAATAAAATACTGACTATAAACATACTAAAAGTAGTACAAGTCTTGCTCACAGAAAACTATAAAACACTGCTGAAAGAAATTAAGATTGAAGAGTGCTTGCCTGGTTCAGTTGATAGAGCATGAGACTCTTGATTGCAAATAATAATAATAATAATAATATGAAATAAATGGAGAGATGTTTTATGCTCTAGATTGAAAGACTTAATATTGTTAAAATGGCAATTCTATATAGATTCAATATAATCTTTATTGAAATCCCAGGAGACTTTTTTTTCTTTTTGGTAGAAATTGACAAGCTACTCCTGAAATTATATGGCATCACAAAGAACCTAGACTAGCCAATGAAACTTTGAAAAAGAACAAATTTGGAATTCCCAGTTATAAAACTTACTATAAGTTTATGGTAATCAAAACAGAGGAGTATTTGAGTAAGCATAAACATGATGAAACAGAATTGTGAGTCCAGAAATAAATTCTTATATTTATGGTCAATTGCTTTTCAGCAAAAGTGCCAAGGCAGTTCTTTGGGGGAAAGGAGAATCTTTCCAAGAAATGTTCTGGGACAATTAGATTTCCAGATATTTAAGAAAATGAACTTGGACCCTTATCTCACACTGTACATACAAATTAACTCAAATTACTTGATACATTTGAGTGTGGGAACTAAAACCATAAGACATCTAAAGGAAAACACAGGAGAAATCTTTGTGACTTTGAGTTAGGCAAAGATTTCTTAAAGATATTGATAGAAGAAAAGCAATAAAATGGGCTTTATGACATTGCTCTTTGTATTAGTTTTCCATGCTGTATATAAAAATACTTTAAAATTAGTGCCTTCAAACAACACATACTTATTACTTCCCAATTTCTGTATATCAGAAATTACAGCAAAGCTCAGTTGGATCCTCTGTTAGTGTCTTATGAGACTGCAGTCAAGGTGTCAACCAGGGCAGAGGTCCATTTCCCCAAATCCCTACAGGATTGTTGGCAGCATCTTGTACCTGGAGACTATAGGATTTATGGTGGCTTGCTTCCTCAAAGCCAGGACTGAGAAAGAGAGAGAGAGAGACTAGCAGGAGAAAGAGAGAGTCTAGCAAGATGGGTGCTATGCTTTAGTTATGTGCATGGAGCCACTCTTGCCACGGTCTCATTGGTTGAAACAATTCACCTGGTCCCACCATCCTCAAGGGGAGGGATTATGCCAAAGCACCAATACCAAGAGGAAGGGTTTAGGAACCTTATCTTAAAGTCTGTTCACCACACTGTTCCAAAAACATCAGTAAGAACAAATTAAAAGATAAGTCACCGATTTGGAGAAAAAATTGTAAATCACACATCTTAGGGCTTGGCAAACTATGGCCTGTGGCCTGCTTTGTAAGACTCATGAACTAAGAATGATTTTTATCTTTTTAAAGGGTTATTTAAAAAAAAGAATATGCAAAAGAGATTCTATGTGGCCCACAAAACATAAAATATTTGCTACCTGTCCTTCTACAAAAAAAGTTTGCAACTCTCTGATAGATCTGCTAATGAACTTATATTTAGAAATATAAAGCACTTTACAACTCATTAATAAGGAGACAAACAACCTCCTTAAAGAAGAGAAGGAATTCACGTAGCATTTTGAAGCAAAGACTGGCTCCTGGTTGACAGCACAGAAACAGAGATTATAGCTACAAGTAACTGAGTTTGGCCCAAACCCTGAGTGGGCTTGAAAGAGAATTCTTTCCCAGAGCATCCAGTAAAGAGCATGTCCTGATGCTATTGTAATTTCAGTTTGTAAGACTTTAAGAAGAAGACCTAGCTGAGCCCAAGAGGACTTCTCACCTACAGAATCTGAGATAATAAATGCACATTATTTGAAGCAGCTACATTTGTGGTAATTTGTTGTAGCAGCAATAAAAATTAAATGCAGTTGGGCAACAGATGTACATAGATATTTCACCAAAAAAAAAAAAATCACAGGCTAATATGCCCATGAAAAGATGCTCAAAATAATTAGTCATTAGAGAAATGCAAATTAAAATGAGATACAGCTGTATACCTATTGAACTGGCTTTAAAGAAAAGATTGACAATTTCAAGTGTAGGTGTCAATATGGAGGAACTGGAGCTCTCAGACATTGCTTATTTGGATGAAAAATAAGAGAGCTACTTTGGAAAACAGGTTAGCAGTTTCTTAAAAACTGAAAGGTAAACTTACTATACATCTCAGCAATCTTATGCCTAAGTATTTCTTCAAGGGAAATGAAAATGTAAGTCTATACAAAGACCTGCACATGTATAGTCATTGCAGTATTATTTATAGTTGCCAAAAAGTGGAAGCAATCCAAATATCCATCAAGTGATGAGTGGATTAACAGAGTATTCTATATGCATAAAATAGAATACTATTGATTGATAAAAAGAACAAACTCCAAATGCAGGCTGCAACATAATGAATCTCAAAATATTATGCTAAGTGAAATAAGCCAGACAGAAAGCCCTACATATTGCATGATTCCATTTAAATGAAGTTTCCAAAAAAAGACAAATTTATAGAGACAGAAAACAGATGAGTGGTTGCCTAGGGCTGGGAGCAGAAGCAGGCGTTGATTACAGACAGAAGCAGAAGAGGTTTTTGGGGTGATGGAAATGTTCCAAAGCTAGATTGAAGTGATAGTTGTGCAATTCTATAAATTTACCAAATTTCAATGAATCATACATTGAATTGTAATGATGGGTGCATATTATGGTATGTAAATCGTACCTCAATAAAAAAAGAGATGTTAATAATTAGCTTTGGCAGAAATATAAGAAAGGAAACATAATCATAGTACAGTGCTCAGCTGTGAGTAATATTTACATAGACATAACTGGATATTGATTTAATCCACAAAAAAATACAACTACATTGGAATCACAGATCAGGGAAAGCAGAGGGGATGAGAGTGTAAGAGAGTAAAATGTTCAACTACCATAACAGGAAGTAAGTAGATTATGTACAAAATTTATGTATCTAAACATAGCAAAATATACCTGTTATTTAAACATAGCAAGCTAGGGAAATGCCAACAAGAACAGCTGAGTCAGGTGATTGCCTCTAAAGTCACCAAATGAAGTAGGAAAAAGTAGGTAGAGGAATTGATCTTTTTTTTTTTTTGTCATAAGCCTTGTAGTACAATTTGACTTTCAAAAACATACATTTAGGGGTGCCTCTGTGGCTCCAACCCTTTGTTTCAGCTCAAGTCATGGGCTCTGTGGGTTCAAGTCCTGCATTGGGGGTCTGTGCTGGCAGCACAGAGCCTGCTTGGGATTCTCTCTCCCTCCTCTCTCTCTGCCCCTCCCTCCCTCACGTTGTCTCTGTTACTCTCAAAAATAAGCAAAAAAATGTATTTTAACTTATTAATGAAAATAACAAAGAATTTAAATCAAACACCAAGCTTCCTTGTTTTTGTTTTTCCTCTTCTATTATCTATTTCTTCAGTGTTTCCTCTCCTCTCCAGAACATTTCCTAAATTTTCCCCATATTTTATTTCTTAACAAGTCTGTTGAGTTTTTTTTTAATATACTCTCATATTTAAATTTTGTGATCTTTTTTGTGCTTTGAATCTTCCTTTTTATTGTGTTTTGTTAATAACTGCCCTTCACTCTCTATGATTATTGAGCTTTTCTCAGTCTTCTTTTTCCCTTCTGAATTTTGGCTCCCTCCAAGTGATTTAAAAAAAAATTTTTTTTCTGTTTTCTTGATCTCAGTTATTCCTATTATATAGTTTCCTTGGCTGTCTAGGAATGTTGGTAGCCTACTTAAGTTGAAGAGTGTCAGACGACTAAGATAAATTACCAGAGAATGAACTACTGGTCTTCTGTCTGGTGACGGGAGAGAATTTGCTCTGCTCCACAGAATGGAAGAGGGAAGGAATGTGGTCTCTCACTGCTTCTTAAACTGCTCTCTGCCAATTCACTTCTAGAAATACTTAGTACTTCCAATACTTGAACCTTTGAAGGATTTTATCCTCATTTTCTAGATTAGGATTCATCGTTTTCTGGGTTTCTAAATTACTATTGCTCCTCTATCTGCTTTCCCTTTTCTAAAATGTTGAAGTTGGATCCTCCTATTCTATCCCTCCCTGGAGATTTATATCTATAAAAGCAAAAACTCTGGGGTACCTGGGTGGCTCAGTTGGTTAAGTGTCCAATTCTTGGTTTTGGCTTATGTCATGTCTCAGGAACCGTGAGATGGAGCCCTGCATTGAGCTCTGTGCTGCAGTGTTGAGCTTGCTTGGGATTCTTTCTCTTCTTCTCTTTCTGCCCCTCCTCTGCTCATGCTCTTTCTCTCAAAATAAATAAATAAACCTAAAAAAAAAAAGCAAAAATCACTTTGTTGCCATATGAATGGAAAGAAGCTAAAAGAGAAATGTACTATATCTGCCCCTACATAGGTCCCATAGATTTGAAGGCAGGGCCATTTTTAATGTCACATAAACAAAGAAACTGCTACATTTTCAGTTTTTAAGACAAACTGCTAAGTGATGTTTGGATATCCTTACCCTGGACTGAGTGTCCCAAGTCCAGAAGAAGTCATGAGATAGAGAGCGGTTAAGTCTGAGGATGAGGGAAGTTTGGGATGGGGGTAGTGGTGGTGGGCAGATGGTAAAGATGAGGTGGGTGTTACATCCAGAAGAAAACTGCATTGAACCTAGAATTATATGTCTTCTCTATCACAGGCTTTTTTCAGAACCATTCTGAGCAAAATGGTTGTTCATTTTCTGAGAAACCACTTGCATCCTAAATGGTATGCATATCAAATCCTCTCATTTTTCTCCTAAAATAACAGTAGTCACACTCACTTAATTTTAAATAATACATGTTTTTGTCAGCTTAATGATGATACATATTTTACCATTGGAAAATTTAAACAAACCGTCTGCTTTTGATAGATTTCTTGATTATGATTCCCAAGGCAGAGTTTGAGTAATTCAGGAATGCATTTATTAATATATTCATATTGATGATACAAATAAGGAAATGTCCCCCAACTGGAAAGTATCTTTTTCTCTTCAGTAAGGAGTGTTATCAACTTGTTTCTTTTTATATATAGTTTTAATTTTGATGTGGTATTTATTATAAAATGGATAAAAGAAAAGGGATATTTATGTTATATGATGTGGTCTTATTCTCAGCTTCAAATTACATGGGATATTCTCAATACTTCTTTCTATCAGTTCTTGTGGTATTCAATATTATAAATACATTTAGTTGGATAGTTTAGGCTAATGTATAATAATGATTAGGGGCTATTGACATATCCTCCGAGGCTAATTCAGTTATAACACTTAAAAATTATTGTTGTTAGTTCTAAAATGAATATATACTTGTAAACAATTCACGTCATATCAAAAATGAAAAAGTAGAAGGTGAAAGTTTCCCTTGATTGGAATGGTTATGTCTACTAGGCATCTTACTTGCTAAAATAATAATATCCTAGAAACAAAGCAATGATTTTATATTCTGGCAGACTATAGTAAAACAAGCAGGAAAATAGTCACATTGGCCACTATAATAGGAACAAGTTTGCCTCACGTTGCCCTGTCTTATTGATTCCTGTACAGCTGTATCCTGAGATGAATGGCATCTAAATGCAAATGGAAAAAGAGCAGCTTTCAAAGTGGTGAAGGAGGAGAGAGATGCTACTGGATTAGAAGATAATGCCCAGGGGCACCTGGGTGGCTCAGTCCGTTGAGTATCTGACTTCAGCTTAGGTTATGGTCTCAAAGGTTGTGGGGTGGAGCCCTGCATCGGGCTCTGTGCTGACAGCTCAGAGCCTGGAACTGGCTTCAGATTTTGTCTCCCTATCCCTAAGAGATAATCCTTAGGGGATGAGAGGTAGGTTTATGCAACCAGACACCTTTGAGTTGGGTGTGGTTAGTGATGTGAGTTACCTTCCAGGTAGCCGTCCTTAATGTTCTCAACCACAGACTAGAGTTTAAGCAATTCAGGAATGCATTCCTTAATTTACCATTATTGTTTATGGATATATTGGAAATTTCAGGCTTTTTATGCTTTCAATCAGTGTAGTTGCCAGTTTGACCTTTCTTTTTTTTTTTCATAGTTTATTGTCAAGTTGGTTTCCATATAACACCCAGACCTTATCCCATAAAGTGCCCTCCTTCATGCCCATAATCCCCCTTCCCTTCTCCCGCACCCCCATCAGCCTTCAGTTTGTTCTCAGTATTCAAGAGTCTCTCGTGGTTGCCTCCCTCCCTCTCCCCAACAGTTTTTCCCTTTCTCTTCCCCCATGGCCCTCTGTTAAGTTTCTCCTAATCCACCTATATGTGAAAACATATGGTATTTGTCCTTCTCTGCCTGACTTATTTCACTCAGCATAACACCCTCAAATTCCATCCATGTTGCTACACATGGCCAGTTTCATTCTTTCTCATTGCCACGTAGTATTCCATTGTATAAACCACATCTTCTTGATCCCTTTGTCAGTTGATGGCCATTTAGGCTGTTTCCATGTTTTGGCTATTGTTGAGAGTGCTGCTATGAACATTGGGGTCCATGTGCTCCTATGCATCAGCACTCCTGCATCCCTTGGGTAAATTCCTAGCAGTGCTATTGCTGGGTCATAGGGAAGTTCTAGTTTGAGGAACCTCCACACTGTTTTCCAGAGGGGCTGTACCAGTTTACATTCCCACCAACAGTGTAGGAGGGTGCCCGTTTCTCCACATCCTCGCCAGCATCTAGAGTCTCCTCATTTGTTCATTTTAGCCACTCTGATTGGTATGAGGTGGTATGTCAGTGTGGTTTTGATCTGCATTTCCCTGATGATGAGGGACGCTGAGCATCGTTTCATATGTCTGTTGGCCTTCTGGATGCCCTCCTTGGAGAAGTGTCTGTTCATGTCTTCTGCCCATTTCTTCACTGGGTTGTTTGTTTTTCAGGTGTGGAGTTTTGGGAGTTCCTTATAGATTTTGGATACTAGCTCTTTATGTGATGTGTCATTTGCAACTATCTTTTCCCATTCCATCGGTTGCTATTAGTTTTATTGATTGTTTACTTTGCCACTCAGAAGCTTTTTATCTTGATGAGGTCCCAATAGTTCATTTTTGCTCTTGATTCTTTTGCTTTTGGGGATGTGTCAAGTAAGAAATTGCTGCAGTTGAGGTCAAGGAGGTTATTTCCTGATTTCTCCTCTAGGGTTTTGATGGTTTCCTGTCTCACATGCAGGACCTTTATCCATTTTGAGTTTATTTTTGGTTATGGTGTGAGAAAGTGAACTAGTTTCACTCTTTCGCACATTGCTCTCCACTTCTCTCAGCACCATCTGTTAAAGAGGCTATCTTTTTTTCCATTGGATACTCTTTCACGCTTTGTCAATTAGTTGGCAATACATTTGTGGGTACAAATCTGAGTTCTCTATTCTATTCCATTGGTCTATGTGCCTGTTTTTGTGCCAATACCATACTGTCTTGATGATGACAGCTTTGTAGTAGAGGCTAATGTCTGGGATGGTGATGCCTCTCACTTTGGTTTTCTTCTGCAATATTACTTTGGCTATTTGGGGTCTTTTGTGGTTTCTAACAAATTTGAGGATCGTTTGTTCTAGTTTTAAGAAGAATACTGGTGCAATTTTTATTGGGATTGCAGTGAACGTGTAATTGCTTTGGGTAGTAATGACATTCTAACAATATTTAGTCTTCCGATCCATGAGCATGAAATGTTTTTCCATTGCTTTGTGTCTTCTTCAATTTCCTTCATAAGTTTTCTATTCTTTTTAGCATACAGATCTCCTATATCTTTGGTTAGGTTTATTCCTAGGTATTTTATGGATTTTTGTGCAATTGTGAATGGGATCAGTTTCTTGATTTCTCTTTCTGTTGCTTCATTGTTGGTGTATAAAAATGCAACCGATTTCTGTACATTGATTTTGTACCCTGCAACTTTGCTGAATTCATGGATCAGTTCTAGTAGGCTTCTGGTGGAGTCTGTTGGGTTTTCCATGTAGAGTGTCATGTCGTCTGCAAAAAGTGAAAGTTTGACTTCTTCTTTGCCAATTCTAATGCTTTTTATTTCCTTTTGTTGTCTGATGGCTGATACTAGGACTTCTAACACTACGTTAAACAACAGTGGTGAGAGTAGACATGTGGACATCTTTGTCGTGTTGCTGATCTTAGGGGGAAATCTTTCAGTTTTTCTCCATTGAGGATGATGTTAGCTGAGGGCTTCTCATAGATGGCTTTTATGATGTTTAAGTAAGTTCCTTCTATCCCAACTTTCTTGAGGGTCTTTATTAAGAAGGGATGCTGTATTTTGTCAAATGCTTTTTCTGCATCTATCGACAGGACCATGTGATTTTTATCTTTTCTTTTGTTAATGTGATGTATCACATTGATTGATTTGTGAATATTGAACCAGCCCTGTAACCCAGGAATGAATCCCACTTGATCATGGAGCATAATTCTTTTTATATGCTCTTGAATTCGACTTGCAAGTATCTTGTTGAGGATTTTTGCATCCTTATTCACCAAAGATATTGGCCTGTAGTTCTCTTATTTTGCTGGGTCTCTGTCTGGCTTGGGAGTCAAAGTGATGCTAGCTTCGTAGAATGAGTCCAGAGGATTTCCTTCCATTTCTATTTTTTAGAATAGCTTGAGAAGAATGGGTATTAACTCTGATTTAAATGTCTGGTAGAACTCCCCAGGCAAGCCATTTGGCCCAGGGGTCTTATTTACTGGGAAATTTTTGATAACTGATTCAATTTCCTCACTAGTTATGAGTTTCAGATTTTCTATCTTTTCCCATGTGAATTTTGGTAGTGAGTGTGTGTTTAGGAATTTGTCCATTTCTCCTAAGTTGTCCAGTTTTTTGGCATATAATTTTTCATAGTATTCCCTGATGATTGCTTGTATTTCTGAGGGATAGTTGTAATAAATCCATTTTCATTCATGATTTTGTCTATTTGGGTGCTCTCTCTTTTCTTTTTGAGAAGCCTGGCTAGAGATTTATCAATATTGTTTATCTTTTCAAAAAAACGACTGTTGGTTACATTGATCTGATCAACTGTATTTTTGGATTCTATATTGTTTATTTCTTATCTGATTTTTATTATTTTGCTTCTTCTACGGGGTTTGGGGCACTCTTGTCGCTTTCCTTTTTTTTTTTTTTAAATATTTTATTGACTTCTAGGAGAGAGAGAGAGAGAGAGAGAGAGAGAGAGACAGCGTGAGTAGGGGAGGGTCAGAGAGAGAGGGAGTCACAGACTGAAACAGGCTCCAGGCTCTGAGCGGGCAGTCTGCACAGAGCCTGACGCGGGGCTCGAACCCACGAACCGCAAGATCATGACCTAAGCAAAAGTCGGACGCTTAACCGACTAAGACACCCAGGCGCCCCTCTTGTTGCTTTCCTTCTAGTTCCTTTAGGTGCACTGTTAGATTTTGTATTTGTGCTTTTTCTAGTTTCCTGAAATAGGCCTGGAGTGCAATGTACTTTCCTCTTAGAACTGCCTTTGCCGCATCCCATAGAGTTTGTATTGTTGTATTTTCATTCTCATTTGTTCCCATATATTTTTAAATTTCTTCTCTAATTGCCTGATTGGCCCATTCATTCTTTAGAAGGGTCTTCTTTAACCTCCATGTTTTTGGAGGTTTTCCAGACTTCTTCCTGTGGTTGATTTCAGGTTTCATAGCATTGTGATCTGAAAGTATTCATGGTATGATCTCAATTCTTTTATATTTATTGAGGGCTGCTTTATGTCCCAGTATGTGATCTATCTTGGAGAATGTGACATGTGCACTTGAGAAGAAAGTGATTTCCATACCCTCAGGATGTAGAGTTCTAAATATATCTTTCAAATCCATCTGGTCCAATGTGTCATTCAAGTCCATTGTTTCTTTAGTGATTTTCTGTCTAGTTATTCTTTCCATTGTTGTAAGTGGAGTATTAAAGTCCCCTGCTTTTAGCACATTCTTATCCATATATTGTTTGTTTGTGATTGTTTTATGTATTTGGGTTCTGCCAAATTTGGTGTGGAGACATTTATAATTGTTACCTCTTTCTGATGGATAGACCCTTTAATTATTATATAATGCCCTTCTTCATCCCTTGTTATGGCCTTTACTTTAAAGTCCGGTTTGACTGATATAAGTATGGCTATTCCAGCTTTCTTTTTGACTTCCAGTAGCATGATAGGTATTTCTACATCCCCTTACTTTTAATCTGAAGGTGTCCTCAGGCCTAAAATGAGTCTCTTGTAGACAGAAATAGATGGATTTTTTTAAAAAATTCATTCTGCTACACTGTGTCTTTTGATTGGAGCATTTAGTCCATTTACATTGAATGTTTTTATTGAAAAGTATGAGTTTAGAGTCATTGTGTTCTCTGTAGGATTCATGCTTGCGGTGGTGTCTCTGGTATCTTACGTTCCTTGCAACATTTCCCTCATAGAGTCCCCCTCAGGATTTCTCGTAGGGCTGGTTTAGTGGTGATGAATTCTTTCAAGTTTTGTTTGTTTGGGAAGACCTTTATCTCTCTTTTATTCTGAATGACAGGAGCTTGCTGGATAGAGGATTCTTGGCTGCATATTTTTTCTGTTCATCACATTGAAGATTTCCTGCCATTTCTTTCTGGCCTGCCAAGTTTCAGTAGATAGGTCTGTAACTGCTCTGATAGGTCTCCCTTTGTATGTTAGGGCCCTTTTATCCCTAGATGCTTTCAGAATTCTCTTTGTCCTTATATTTTGCCAGTTTCACTATATGTCATGCAGAAGATTGATTCAAGTTACATCTGAGGGGTGTTCTCTGTGTCTCTTGGATTTCAGTGTCTGTTTCCTTCCCCAGATTGGGGAAGTTCTCAGCTATAATTTGTTCAAATACTCCTTCAGCACCTTCCCCTCTTTCTTCCCCTTCTGGATTTCCTATGATACGGATTTTGTTCCATTTGATTGTATCATTCAGTTCTTGAACTCTCCTTTCATGCTCCTAGATCAGTTTATCTCTCTTTTTCTCGGCTTCTTCTTTTTCATAATTGTGTCTTGTAATTCACCTATTCTCCTCTCTCCCTCTTCAATCTGTGCATTGGACACCTCCATTTATTATGCACCTCATTTGTAGCATTTTTTAATTCATCACAATTATTTTTAAGCTCCATCGTCTTTGGAGCAGTAGCTTCTCTGATGTCTTCCATGCCTTTTTCAAGCCCAACAATTAATTTTATGATTATTGTTCTAAATTTTTCAGTTATGTTGCTTACATCTGTTTTGAGCAGTTGTTTACCTGTCATTTCTTCCTGGAATTTCTTTAGAGGTGAGTTCTTCTGTTTCCTCATTTTGGCTAGCTTTCTGTCTCTTGTTACTTTTAAAAGCTTGTTATGTGCTCTGCACCTGAGAATACTGCTATATTAAAGATGGCTCATTGACTGTCCAGGGCCTGTCTGTTCAGGAAGTGTTCTTTTAATGGTGTCTCTTGGTCTGTCTTGTTGAGACTTTGGTTATTTTATTTCCTTACTCATAGTGGTATTTGGGACTCTCCACCATGTGTATTTTGGCTTGTTTCTTGAGGTAGCCCACAAAATCCTGGGGAGTCTTGGTTTGCAAACTGGCCTCAGTATACCAAGGGCATGGAGAGCTGATCATTTCCATTATCTGTGGGCTGGTGGCTGTCATGTTGCTTGTAGGCACTTCACCAAGCTCTCCAGTTTGGTCTTTCTTTGGATTTTCATAAGTATTGTAATTAGAAGTCTGAAGAAGGTGAATTAGGCACTGCTAGTCTTGTTGCTATGATAACAAAGAAGGCCTTAAATATTTTATAAATCTTTGTCATGGAGGCTAAGACCAGAATTTAAATGGAAACTCAACAAAGAGTCGATTGAAACATAGCACACTCCTTTTATTTCTGCTCTAGTTTATAGTCTATAGCTTCCACATGGTAATTCGTTATGGCATAGAAAACATGGTGCTATAGTTTCTAAAGCAAGGTTATAGGACTGGGCTCTCTTTCTATTTGGGAGGTTGAGATGGTTGAAAGAAGAAAGCATTGGATTTGAATATAGAAGATATGAATTTGAGTCCTAGTCTGTCATTTACTAGTTGTGCAACTAGGGCAAATTACTTAAATTCAGAGCTTCAGTTTCCTTATCTGAAAACTGAGGTTAGTAATACCTACCTCCTGAGTGTTGTGAGACTTAATGAGGCACTATTTAGGAAAATACAACATCAACCAATATGTTTGTTTGATGGCAAACAAAGACAAGTGTGGTTCTTGCCCTCATAGAGCTGACTTGAAGAGACACAGTCAGTAATCAGATAATCAATATCACTAATGAAAGTAAAATTTCACCTGTGAGAGGTGCTATGAAGGAGAAGCTCTTTTTTTCATTCTCTCTATCCCATCTTCTTAAAAAATATGTTGTCTCTGCCTTCAAAATGTAGGTTGTCCTCACTTTGTGGTTCTCATAGACATGAATTTAAGTTATGAAGGTTTAGTTAGGTAATACCAGTTCTCCAATGACATGGTTCAAATTTCAGTTACTGCAGTATGTGAACTACAAGTAAGTACATAAAGTAAAAACTTTACTACTGTGTCTTCAGTCCACAAATCCCCACATATATAACAGATGTGCATCATACCCTGTGACCAATCACGTCCTCTCATTTAATGCCTGTGGGCAATTGGTAACAAGTATACCTGTTATTCAGTTCATGCACAGACAGCAAAGTGTGTAATTATGTTGCCTCTTTGTTTCTTAGTGATGAACCCACTTAACAGTTTACAAAAATGTTTAACTAAAAGAAACAATTGAGCCACAGAGATGAAAATGCTGTAAAAAAATGAAAAATGATAATTCTGGAAATGAAATTCAAATAAAATATAAATAGAGTTATAGAAGAGCCCCTCATCTCACAGTAGCGAGATCATGACCTGAGCTGAAATTCAGAGTCCAGTGTTTAACTGACTGAGCCACCCAGGCAGGTGCCCAATATTTCTAATGCTTTAAATTGCAGTGTCCTAAGTAAATAATAACTGTAATATTTTTTATTTACCTGTATATTTATAACTGAAAGTAGAGAGTTTTTAACATTTTGAGAATGATTTTTTAAAGTTTGGTAACAAATATAATTTTTTCCCACTTACTGAGATTATTATGAGATGCATAGTTTCAGTTTTCATGGAAAGATGTACTATTCTAGCAAGGATTACCTGGATATAAAGAATTGTACCCACCACAATTGCTACCATTTGATCTGTTTTTTTTTTTTTTTCTTTTAATGTTTTATTTATTTCTGAGAGAGAGAGAGGCAGCATGAGCTGGGGAGGGTCAGAGAGAGAGGGAGACAAAGAATCCGAGGCAGGCTCCAGGCCCTGAGCTAGCTGTCAACACAGAGCCTGATGTGGGGCTCGAACCCACAAACCTTGAGATTATGACCTGAGCCAAAGTTGGACGCTTAACCAACAGAGCCACCCAGGCACCCAGCTTCCATTTGATCTGAACCACTTTTGCCTGGATTATGGCTATAATCCCTTAAATGTTTTGTTTTTGTTTTTGTTTTGTTTTCTGTACTCCTGGCCTTGGTCTCCTTATTTATTTTGTACTGAGCTTATTCTCAATACGAAACCAGAGAGATCCTGAATGACATATGACAGATCATTTTATGCTTCTGCTCTTTTTTATGCATATTACTCAGAGTAGAAGCCAAACTTACTTTTATAAACACTCTTGTGATTTAAATTCCTAGTACTTTTCTGGTTTCATTTTTATTGTTTTCTTCCTTGTTTTTCTTTGCTCTAACCAAAGAGGGCTGCTGTTTTTCAACTCATCAGGCATGCTTCTGCCTCAGGGCCTTTGCATTCTCTATTCCCTCTCTGGAATGCTCTTTCTCCAATAGGCTTTATGCAGAAGATCTTTTGCATGATTACTTCCCTGGGAACTCTAAAATTCACCCCCTCACTGAACATTTCTCATCTCTCTTTCCTTCTTTATTATAATTTATTTTTTACTTTAGCAAGCATCAGTAATACTATATATTTTACTTTTTTATCTTGTGTATTTTTCGGTTACCCTCACTACAGTGTAAACACAAAGAAGACAAGTTTTATTCCCTACCTTACATCCCCAGTGCACACAGTGGTGCCTAACATGTGGTAGGTGGTCTCTAAATATATATTAAGTTAATGTTGAGCACATGATTGAGAGCCTATACTTTTTAACATTTTACAGAAATAAAATTATTTTTGGATCATAAAGGGATTACTTTGACATTTGACAAGTGAAAGTATGTATTTTTTCTGCCTGAATATTAAAATCTACCAGAAGATGGAAACACTAAATATAGCTTTGCCTTCAATGGCAAATATATTGTCACTTAGTTTACCATTAATCTTCTGTTTGTGTATGTTGATGACAGTTATACCTGACCCCATTTACAAATCTGGCACCATAATTTTAATTAATTAATTCTATTATTCCTTTGCTGCCTTCAATGCCTTAGTTCACCAGATAGTGTAGGCTCTAGATCACAGTGTGTCATGTTATGTACTGAGAATGTTCTTAACATATAAAATGGTGATTGGTTTTCAGTGGACTGAAAAAAATGTCTATATTTTGGTAGGATGCAGAATATTCCATAACTACTTGGTGACAAATGAATAAATCTCCATTATCTACTCTTGCCCCAACACTGCCATCAGTAATTACTTTTGTGGCTCTCATTTGTTTTTTTGACTAAGGAGGTATTCAGTCTCTAAGCATTTATTCCTTGAAATTTCATATATTATACATTAACATTTGACTTTGAAATAATTTCAGACTTACAGAAAAGTAAAAATAGTAAAACAAATTCTTATATATATACCACCCATGCTTTCTAAATGTTAACATTTTACTGTGTCTGATATTCATTCCTCCTATCTATATGTGTGTATGTATATAAGCAAGTATTGTCATTGGGCCTGAACCATTTGAGAGGAAGTTGCAGACATACTTAGCCCTAAATATTTCAGTGTGTATTACTTTAAAAAAGGACATATTCTTAGGTAATCTCAGCATAATGATCAAAACCAGGGAATCTATACATTTACTTTTAGACACAGCTTTTCTAAAACTGTATGTATTGGTAACTGATACCATCCTGATTATTATTATGTCTATAATTTAATCTGCTTTCAAAGGGACCACTATGTCACTGTTGCCTTTTGTTCTTATTTTATAAATTTTGCTTCTATTGATGTCAAAATGAAGCTTATTGCATCCTGACAATCGTTATATCACACTGTTTCTTCCTTGTGAATTTAAAGCAGCAGATCAAAAGTTATTCTGAGACCTCCCAGAAATAACACATCTGTCTCAGCTTTTAGACTTACTATTTTTGGTGTGGTAAAATTAGAGAAGACCCTTGGGATTTAAAGGTTTGTGATGAGCGATTTTGAATGTTCACAGAGCTGTTTCTCCCCACAAATTATGATAGGCTTTTGTTACCATGAGGTCAAGGTACTGCTCCCCTTCCCCCACCCCCCAAGCATTGTATCACATCAGCTTTTATAGTGTCATGAACACATGATGGTTTCTTTTCCTATTTTGTGATTTTGGATTGTTCCTCTCATCCCACTGGATGCTGAAAACTTTTCTACAAGTTCTTTGTAAGCAGGTCTCAGTTGGCACATTTGTTTACCAGAACCCCCAAATCTGCTTTGTGGGTTAGTTACCTATTATTTTTTTCTTTACCCTCCTCTCCTTCTTCTTTTAGGGCCTATGGGTGGTAACAAATTTCTTGCCTCGAGTCCCAGATTCCTGCATTATGCCTTGAGGTTCTTTTCTATCTCATTCACACCTATGTAATCAGTCCCTTTCTAAATACATTCTCATCAAATTAAAAGTATTTTGATTTAAGTGTGCCATTTGCTTCTTGATAGAACCTTGGCTTATACAATGCCCTTAGTGTTTAAAAGCAAGTTTTCACTGGCTTTTCTAATCTTTCAGCCAAAATGACTCTACGGGGTGTGGGGCTTTATGTGCATGTGCATGCACATGTGTACGCATCTACTTAGACACAAACCACGTTTACGAACATATATTTGTAATTATTCTGCATATTTAATTGTCCTAATATTTTATACATCGTAACCCTTTTATGATATTAAATAACCTTTTTATATGATACTAAATAGACTTTGGTGCTTTCCTTTTTAACAATTTCCAGTGTTTTGCATGGTGGCTGTTTATAACATAATTAAGTTACACATTTTTCTCTTTGGAAACATTTCGGTCTTCCTAAACCTTCAAATTTCCACTATCATGAATAATGTTTGTAACACATCATATGTATAAGGCTTTGATGATAAATTCCCTGAAGCATAATTAATGAGTTAAAGTATATATTTATAAATATTTATTTTTATTTTATAGATTAGAAATATGTCATATTTATATTTGCTATATTATAAAATTTCTTTCTAAAAAAATTAGAACAATCTATCTGTGAAAGTACCTGTTTTGCTGCATCTTAGCCAATATCGTGTAATTTTGTTTTTTCACTTTTTGCTAATTTATCGGAAGAAAATATTTTCTGATATTTCTGATGTATCTTGTTTGTACATTTGTATTATTATGAATGGAATTTAATTTATTTCCATACAAACATTTTCATTTCTCCTCCATAAATTTTCTTCTTTGTATAGTTCAGAAATCCCTTTAATTCTCTATTTCATGCTTCGCCAAAAATCATGTAACTAAGTAAAATTAAACCAGAACTTTAAAAAATCCTAGTTTTGGGGATTTAGTTTAGCTGAGTTTTAATCAACTAGGAAGACATTATTGACCCATACATGCTATTTATAAAGTATTTTTTTCTTACAAATAGTTTATTGTCAAGTTGGTTTCCATATAACACCCAGTGCTCATCCCCACAAGTGCCCTCCTCCATGCCCATCTCCCCCCACCCCCCCACATCCATCAGTCCTCAGTTTGTTTCTCAGCATTCAAGAGTCTCTCATGGTTTGCCCCTCTCCCTTTCCCCCACCATTTCCCCCCTTCTTCTCCCCCATGTTCCTCCGTTAAGTTTCTCCTAATCCTCCTATATGTGCAAACATATGATATTTGTCCTTCTCTGCCTAACTTATTTCGCTAAGCATAACACCCTCAAGGTCCATCCATGTTGCTACACATGGCCAGATTTCATTGTTCTAAGTATTATTTTAAAAATTTTTAACGTTTACTTATTTTTGAGACAGAGAGAGAGAGAGAGCATGAGCAGGGTAGAGACAGAAAGAAAGAAACAGAGGATCTGAAGCAGGCTCCACACTATGAGCACAAAGCCTGATGTACCCAGACTCAACAACTGAGAGATCATGACCTGAGCCAAAATCAAGAGTTGGCCGCTTAACCGATTGAGCAATCCAGACACCCCTATAAAATATTATTATTTGGAGGCTACTTCCTTAATTTTATATCACTATAATCAAATGCTAGAATCTCTATCAACTAACTTAGTAGTCAGAGATCAAGCAACAGTATAGTTTCCTATAATACAAAAGGTGTTTCTTTGTTCTGGGGGAGCATGAGTGATTCTGGTGAGGAGTTGTATGAAAGGATGTTTGTCTGAGTTGTTGGTTTATGGCATTGAGAGTCATGGAGGTATTCAAGGGGTGTCGTTCATCAAGGTGCTGAAGGAAATGTCTAGCTGTGTTCACCAGCTAGTGCAATTGGGAGGGAGATGTTTTATTCAAAAGAAATCATAGTTAAAAAACTAGTTCCTAGAGGGAAAAAAAAGGTACAATACACAGAACAAAATTATTAATTCTCCATACATTTTTTAAAATGTTTATATATTTTGGGAGAGAGAGGAGGAGGGGAGAGAGAGTAAGAGAGAGAAGAGAGTACACATGAGCAGGAAAGGGGCAGAGAGAGAGAGAGAAAGACAGATTCTGAAGTAGGCTCTGTGCAGCACAGAGCCAGAGACAGGGCTCAATCTCATGAACTGTGAGATCATGACCTGAGTCAAAATCAAGAGTCAGACACTTAACCAACTGAGCCACCCAGGTACCCCTCTCTGTAGATTTTTAAAATAGAGAAATGAAGTCACTTTTGATATCAGTTTTTCAGTCTTATATTCACTAAGAGTCAGTGCTCCTTTCCTTGAAGTTTGTGCAACTGTTATTAGTATATCACAATTTAAAAACTTTCTACTTCCCCTATTTAATACTTTGGCCAAATTTATGAATCCATCACTTTTTGCATTTTTGTTTCTCACTTTTATTCTTATCCTTTCTTTTGCCTTGTTCCCTAACCCTTTTCCCATGGAGCATGCTTGGGGCACCTGGGTGGCTCAGTCAGGTAAGCATCTGATTCTTGATTTCAGCTCAGGTCATGATCTCATGGTTTGTGAGTTTGTGCTCTGCATCAGGCTCCCCACTCCTCCTCTGCTCATGCGCTCTCTCTTTCAAAATAAATGAAACTTTAAAAAATTTTAAAAATATATTTATTAATTTTTGAGTCAGAGAGAAAACATGAGTGGAGGAGGGGCAGACAGAGAGGGAGAGAGAGAATCCCAAGCATGCTCCATGCTGTCAGCACAGAGCCCGATAAGGGGCTGAATTTAGGGGTTCAAACTCAAGAGTTGTAAGATCATGACCTGAGCCAAAACCAAGAGTCTGACGCTTAACTGCTAACCCTACACCCTTTTTCTATGAAGCTTTTGAAATCTTGTAGAAGATTCTTTTGCAGGCATGAACTATATGTACTCCTAAATTACAATGATGAGAGGGCAAAGAAAAATGAAGTACTGAGGAACAGTTTCCATCGCTGAGGTGTTTTCTTTGCTTCACCCAGTTGTTTGAGTGAGTGCCAGGCTGAAGCCTCTATAGAAGGAGTAGAAGAGTATCACGTGACCTGTATCAGTCTTGGAGTCTCTGCCTGTGTTGGGCTTAGCAGCTTCTCATTTCCCCAGGTTGATGAGACCAGCTGCAATCTCAGCCTGGGCAGGACTAGGAACCACTTTATCCTGGGGCTCATGTGGACCTGGGAACCAGCCAATTTTCCCCAAATGTCTCTTTTCAGTTGACTTTAGCTGTGCTCTAAATGCCAGCCTCTCTGGTCATCTGTTCTTTCTAGTTCTTTCTTTTTATGCTCTGCACATTTTTGCTGTCTACCCCGTTGCTGCCTTTCTTCCCTGCACAGTGTGTCTGCTGAAGGAAGGCCCTGCTACATGGTGAATAAGCTTTCCCCTAGTCTGTAACTCTCCAGATCTTGCACATCTTCATGACTCAAAGCAGGTTTTCCCCAAGTGTGCTCTTGCTTTCACGAGCTCTCCTTGTGTGATCAGAGGAACAACAAGGGGGAAGCTGGAAACAATCTCTAATTCTTTAGGCCTACTCACTTATATTTTATTGTAAAAAAAAAAATTGCTCTACTTTGAAGCTTACTCTCTTCAGATGCTAACCATCTACCGTACTGATCACTGTCATGATCTGAGCCCCTGGTCCATATATCCACCTTCATCAACAAGACTGGCCCCTGGCTCAGTCATTTCCTTCCCCCTAAATATCACACCCATTCTTAGTTTTTCCTTCTTTTTTAAAAGTGTTTATTTATTCATTTTTGAGAGAGAGAGAGAGAGGCAGAGAGAGAGGGAGACAGAGAATCCAAAGCAGGCTCCATACTGTCAGCATTGAACCGAACGTGGGGCTCAAACTCACGAGCCATGAGAACATGATCTGAGCTGATGTCGGATGCTTAGCCAAAACCCAGGCACCTCCATCTTGGTCTTTCATAAACACTTTGAAGACCCTTGCCACCAGAGTAGGTATAACCATGACCATACCAAAATCCAACCACTGATTCTTTTTTTAAAACAATGAGGCAAAAATTTTGAAATACTAAAAATGGTAGTCTGTATAATTGTTTAAGAAAATTCAGGCCCCCTAGGAGAATTGAAGAGTGACCAAGTAACTTTCTCTGGCTAGTGAAACACTGATGGACCAATTGTGTTAATTTTATTCAAAAGCTTTACGGACCTATGAGTGGCTCATTACATTTTTCCTGCCACTGTGGTTGTTGAGATACAATATAAATTGCAACAGACCCATTTTAAGCTGCTGATATTTTCAACACAGCTTAGCGTGTACTGATGGATATATAAAGAAACAGCACTACCCTCTCCCTGATTTAAAAAAAAATGTTTCATGTATAAGGTCCTTTATTTTCTATCCAAGATAATCTGTGTTGGTGAGTGTGTATATGTTTCCTAGTTTTTGAACATCAAAGCACATTGCATTTCTCCAAGATAAAGGAGCACATAAACAGAGAGTTTTCCTTTTGTGGAGAAGTTTTTCAATTACCTGTCTCAAATGGGAACCTTACTGGAACAGAAATAATTGATGATTATGTCATCCAATTATGTCTTTCTTTTGTTATTTCAGGGATGGAGAAGGAGGTTTCCTCTAAAAAATGTTAGAGATGTTTCTTCTCTTTTCTTCCCTGCTCTAATACATGTACATCCCTTCTTGGGATAGAATGGTGAGAGACATACTAGATTACTTGATTTGGCAATAAAGTGTCAGCTCCAAGATTCAGAAACAATCCTGATAACTACTGATTAACTCCATCTCTTCCTAAGAAAATGAAGAACTGTCATGTATCCAGTATCTAAAAAAGTTCCTTGGCCTGTAAATAAGATTATTTAAGAGTTTTTCTGAATAAGGACTGATATTTGGAATATAACATTAGTTCTGACTTCTTCTTTAATCTCCATTTCTTGTTTTCCTCATTCCAGAACTAGAAGGATATTCTTGTCACTTTTTCCTTCTTTGGTTAAAGCTCTTGAACATCACATTCTCTTTTTTCTTGAGTTATCATTCACTGTCTGCCTCAGTGGTGTGCTGGGGCCAGCGCCCACAGCCTCCTGAGAATAGATAATATTTCTTCCCACCTTCAAGTTCAGCAGCTTCACAATGAGTGCAGTGACTTCACGCATGGTAGCTGATTTACAGAGAAAATAAAGCGTATTAGCTTATTATATTTAAAATTTTTCCATGTGTATGTATGTTTATATATATATGTATATGTGGATAATTTTCTTTTATTTTGTTAATGTTTATTTATATTTATTTTGAGAGAGAGAGAGAGAGAGCATGCAAGAAGGGGAGGGACAAGGAGAGAGAGAGAGAGAGAGAGAGAGAGAATCCCAAGCAGTCTCCACACTGTCAGTGCAGAATCTGATGTGGGTCTCAAACTCACGCACTGTAGATCATGACCTGAGCTGAAACCAAGAGTTGGATGCTCAACCAGCTGAGCCATCCAGGCGCCTCTGGATAATTTTCATACAGGACTTGAACCTTCTTCCCCTTTTCAGCTCCAGCCATCTCCCTGCATTCCGTTTCTGCTGCCCATTCCCAAGGCCATGTCCTCCTTGACTCAATTTGGAACTGATTCATCTCTGAAATATTAGACCAAATAACCTACCCTGAGTTCAAACGCCAGTATTCTCAGCTCATTGCTCTCTTACTTTCATCATACCAATTTTTCAGAGCTCCAATCCATTTATTCTTCCTCTTCCACAAATATATCAGCCCTTTTCTGTCTATGCTTCTTTTTCTCACCAGCCTAATCCCCACAATCCAATGCATCAATTATTATTTTTTTCTCCCTTAATCCTTTTAGCTCCCATGTGGATCAATCAATCCCTGTAACCTGTGTGCCACAGGCTGTTGAACATAGAAGTTCAAGAAGCCACAGCAAAGCAGCTCTGCCTACTTGCCTACTTGTGTGTTCTGACCCAGGGACTAACAAATGTTTTCTGTAAAGGGATATGTAGTAAATATTTTAGACTTTGTGGGCCGCATACCATCTTCTTGTATGCTTGTTTTCTTTTTTGCATGATACTTTACAAATGGAAAGCTCTTAACTTGAGAGTTTATAAAAACAGGCCAATGTCTGGAGTTAAGAGACAATGCCTGTTCTTACCCGAGACTGACCCACAGCAATGCTTGGCAATTCTTGTTGAAAGCCTCCATCTGCTCCCATTCTCCAGAGCAGCCTGTCTTAATTTGGACCATCAAAAGGTTCCTTTACAACTTGCCTTCTGCTTCAGCTTCATAGCAGACCAGACTTTCCTGTTTATAAGTAGGCCTCTGCTAGCTGGTTTTCTCACCACCTTCTCCTCTAGAGCTATGGCCATTTCAAAGGAGTCTAGACCTTTCCCAATTTGAAAGACCAGCATGGATCCCAAAATTCCAAATACCACAATGGCACATTTATGGGGCATAATGTTACCCCATAAAATTATAGTGAAATGTACCCCAAAATATAAATAGCCCTGCAAATCCCTAATGAGGAATACTACATGATAGACAATAATCAGCATACTCACTGGCAAAGAAGTGTTCTCAAGCCCCCCAGCAATTCAGATATGATCACACCTCGGAAGCCTTATAGACTACTACATATTACCTTCATGGGTGCTTAGAAGAGTCAGAATTGTGAAGACTGAACTCCCGAGTGCCAGAGAGTTTCTGTGTTAACAGTTCTGGAAAAGATCTTTAGACTTACTGTCACTTCATACTTTCATCTGTGAGGTTCTCCCTGCCTAGAAGACTCTTTAACTACCCTGATGCCTTCTTTACCTGGTTAGGCTCTTCTGGGATAAATGGATCAAAATAAACAAACATTAAGACATATGTATATCCTTGATTAAGACATGCATATCCTTGAATTATTTGTCAGAAAAGTGTATCAATTTAAACTCCCACTCACAGTATGTGAAAGTGACTTCCCACCAAATGGAGGACATATTTTTAATATTGTGTTTCAAAATATTTCAACTGAGTTGTTTCAGAAGAATGTTTAAGCTGCATAATTGCATACATGTCTGACCCCAATGCTTTATTCTGTGAATGTTTGATGTACTATAATTACAGTACTAATAGCTCCCATAATTCTTTACCTTGGTTTATTCTATGGAATTATTTCAGCAGTTTGGGAAAAATCATCCTGGGCTTGTTATAAAATTTGCTTTACTAGCCATGCGTGGCACCTGAAACTGTAGGTATTTAAGTGATTACTTCTTGGGATGTGTTCATCCGAGTGCAAATGAACTTGGCTCTGAACAGATTTTAGCAGGCGTTTGACAGCTTGGATGACTGGCACATTGTCATCTTCATAACACACCTAAAATGCGGAGTGCCAAAAATCACAAACAGGTTGGGTGTAGTTAAAGATCTGAGACCTTGTCCAACTTGGTTAATCTTTTAAATCATAGCAGCAGAAATATGCCAACTTTAATTAAAATTATAGCCAGTGATGTAAAATGTGATTATCATACCTGAAGATATATATTTTTATTTTAATATTCCATCTTCATATTAAAATGTGTCTTTGTAAGACTGGTGTGTGGTGTCAGATTGATAGCTGGTTGGCGGGACTGGAAACCTCCTTGGACAAGAAGGGCAATTTTGGTATACTGATCAGCATTTCTTTCTCTGACCATTTTGATTTTTGTTGTTGTTCTAGGGCTGTAAAACTTGGGGAATTTTTACTGATGAGGAACAAAATCCATTTTTGTTGTATCATATGCTGATAACAGACTTTAATAAAATACAGCAAAGGGACCCTGACAGAATCAGTGATTCATAACACATAAAACACTCTTTTCTGGAGGTGCTAGGGTTTAATAAAGAAGACTTTGAATCGGTATGTGTTTGTGTGTGTGCGTATGTTAGTTAAAATCCATAAGTTGGTGAAATACAGAAAGAGAACAAGAGCTTAAAAAGGTGTAAGGCTTGGAGCACCTGGGTGGCTCAGTCGGTTAAGCATCAGACTCTGGATCTCGGCTCAGGTCATGATCTCACAGTTTGTGGTTTCAAGCCCCCCCAACCGCCCCCTCCACTCCCTCTCTCCCCCAACTGTCCCCCCGCTCCCCGTCATGGTTCTCTTGTCTTCCTATCTCTCTCTGCCCCTCCCCTACTCATACTTATGCTTTCTCTCTCTCTCAAACTAAATAAGTAAACAAACTTTAAAAAACAGTATAATACTCAATCTTTTTTTTAATTTGGTTTTTGAAAATATCTACCATGTGCAAAAGTATTTACTAGATGTTTTTATTCCTAGCATTGTAAGTCATCAATGTAGATTACTCGAGTGCCCATTTAATTTTTTTAATGTTTATTTATTTATTTGGAGAGAGGGAGGGCAGGAGGCAGAGAGAAAAGGAAACAGAATCCCAAGCAGGCTCTGCTCTGTTAGAGCAGAGCCCTACATAGGGCTTGAACTCACGAACTGTGAGATCATGACCTGAGCCAAAATCAAGAGTCGGACGCTGAACCAACTAAGCTACCTAGGCGCTCTCGAGTACCTATCTTATATTTCTGTTTAAATTTTTTTCCCCCAGAGAAGGAATGTAGAAATTCTGTCAGTTGAAAACTGATACCAAGGATATGACATATGCAAAGTTAAAATCAGTGGGGGAAAGAGAATCAGAAGATTCTGCTATCCTGAGATTCAAGGCCGAAAGTTTCAACGTAATAGAAGTAGGGAGGTGGTTTAGAGAATGGAGTGAAGCTGGATTCTGTTATAAGCAATTGCAGTCATTCCCCCTTATCTGTGGTTTTGCTTTCACAGCTTCAGTTACCCACAGTCAACCCCAGTCCAGAGGCTGATGAATCTTCTAATGAACCATCAGGTCAATAGTAGACTAATGCTACACTAGGCTACATCACAAAGCCTGCGTCATTCACGTCAGCAGACGTTTTATCTTCTCACATCATCATAAGAAGGGTGAGTATAGTACGATAAGGTATTTCGAGAGAAAGAGACCATATTCACATAACTTATTACAGGACGTTATCATTGTTCTATGTTATTAATAGTTATTATTGTTTACCTGTTACTGTACCTAATTTATAAATTAAACTTTATCAAGTATGTATGTATAGTGGTCTGTACTGTCCCTGGTTTCAGGCATCCTCTGGGAGGCGTGGAATGTAAGGGGGCACTGCTCTAGTGATAGTTCTGGTACTAGTGCCTCTGTATCTTGTACCTTTAAGACATTATCTTAAAGCCATGAATATAAGGGCTGCAAGAGACTACAGTGAGCTTTTAATTCACTCATTTCATTTTTCTAGATAAGGAAATTGAGACCCAGAAATTTGTCCGTGATCTCACAATGAGATGAGATTAAAGCAGAGACCAGAAGGCAGAGTTTGTAAAAAGGTTTATTTATTGGGGCACTCAGGTGGCTCAGTCAGTTGAGTGTCTGACTTTGGCTCAGATTCTGATCTCATGGCCCCGCATCGGGCTCTGTGCTGGCAGCTTGGAGCCTGAAGCCTGCTTCAGATTCTGTCTCCCTCCCTTTCTCCCCCTCCCCAACCCACGCTCTGTCTCTCTTTCTCTCTCTCTCAAAAATAAATATTTTCCCTCCCCTGCTCACGCTCTCTCTCTCTCTCTCTCTCTCTCTCTCCTAGAAATAAATAAAACATTAAAAAAATTAAAAAAAAGAGGGGGGCGCCTGGGTGGCTTAGTCGGTTAAGCGTCCGACTTTTGCTTAGGTCATGATCTCGCGGTTTGTGGGTTCGAGCCCTGTGTCGGGCTCTGTGCTGACTGCCAGCTCAGAGCCTGGAGCCTGTTTCAGAGTCTGTCACTCCCTCTCTCTCTGACCCTCCCCTGCTCACGCTGTTTCTCTCTCTCTCTCTCTCTCTCCTAGAAATAAATAAAACATTAAAAAAATAAATTAAAAAAATGTTTAACATTAAAAGTTTTTAAATGTTTATTTATATTTGAGAGAGAGAAAGAGAGAGGGAGGGGCAGAGAGAGAGGGGAAGTGGACTGTACTGACAGCAGAGACCCCGGATGCCAGGTTCAGACCTGTAAGCCATGAGATCATGACCTGAGCGGAAGTAAGGCTCTTAACCAACAGGGCCACCCAGGCACCCCCAGAAGGCAGATTTTTTTTTTTTTTAAATCCAGTATAATTAACAGTATTGTATTAGTTCAGATGTATGACATAGTGATTTAGTAATACTATACATTACCCAGTGCTCATCACAATACGTGTACTCTTTTTATTTTAAATGTTTATTTTTTGAGAGAGAGAGAGAGAGAGAGCTCACAAGTGGGGCAGGGGCATAGAGAGAGGGAGACACAGAATTTGAAGCAGGCTCCAGGCTTTGAGCTGTCAGCAGAGAGCCTGATGTGGGGCTCAAACCCATGAACTGTGAGATCATGACCTGAGCCAAAGTCAGCTGCTTAGACGACTGAACCACGCAGGCACTCCAACAATACATGTACTCTTAATCCCCATTACCTATTTCACCTATCCTTTCTACCTACCTCCCTCGTGGTAACCATCAGTTTGTCCTTATAGTTAATAGTCTGTTTTTTGTTTGTCTTTTTTTTCTTTGTTTGTTTTGTTTCTTAAATTCCACACATGACTGGAATCATATAGTTATGTTGTTCTTTGACTTATTTTACTCAGCATTGTACTCTCTAGATCCATCTTTGTTGTTGCAAATGGAAAGATCTCATTCTTTTTTCATGGCTGAGTAATATTCTAGAAGGCAGATTTTTTTCTTTTTCCCATTTTTGACTTCTGTGATCTCTCTTTGATGATACAGAAAACATGTCCATCTAGTAGTTTGATTTACTGGAAAGCCTGTGACTGAGGTCTTTTAAAACAAGCATGCTACAATTTATACATTCAATATTGAGTTTTATTCTTTCCTAATATCAGTGATTCCAAAACTGATTTATGATCTGGGTAATCTTGGATGACTTTTTTAATCTTTCTAAACTTTAATTTCTCATGTGTAAGGTGAAGATAATATTGACCTTGCAAGTTTGCTTAAAGGTTTAGAGAAGATGTATATAAGCAAGGTAGGTACTCAAGTATAGTGGCACAGCTAATATTCATTGATATATATTACTGTTTAGGATTTTACATGAAATAAATCTTTTGATCACATGGACTATTTTTATGGAGATTACCTTTTAAAAATATATATTAGCATTGCTCAAAGCATGTTCTAATTCACCTTCTGAACAGGTTTCTGCCATTTCTCCGCTATACAGAGCCTTCTTTGTGTCACTGCGCTAAAATCAAAGGGTTGGCAGGGCCATGTTCCCTCTGGAGTCTCTAAGGGAGAATATATGTCTGTGTCTTTTTTCAGCTTCTAGAGGTTTCCCTGGGTCCTTAGCTCATGGCCCCACTCTCCATCCTCAAAGCCTGTAACATTAGGCCATGCTTGTCTCATGCTAGTTCTCCTTCTGTTTCCCTCTTCCATTTATAAGGACCCTCAAAATTACATCAGGTCCATTTAGATAATCCAAGAAAGTCTACTTATTTTCAGATCAGCTGATTACTGACCTTTATTAGATGTGAAACCTTAATTTCCCCTTGCCACATAACATAGTGTAGTCTTGGGTTCTGGGGATTAAGATGCAGACATCTTTGGGGAAAGCAACATTTTACTTACCACAGGACAGTGCATAAGAGGTAATAGAAGCTGCTAGTTAGGAGCTTCATAATCTTACTTTATGTTCTCCATGGGAGAATCTGATAGCATTGACATATCCTTTACCACCCCTGTTTTGTTATCAGTGCTGCTTTGCAAATGTGAGATTTCCTTTTGCCAGCAAAATAGTTCATTTTGTATAGCATTTGTGTGCAGCAACATCTTTAAGGTAAGTTAGTGTATAATCCCTAGTATATCTCAAATTTACCCTTGAAGAGATAGTGTGGTAGAAAAAGGCATTCTGGGGGGGGGGGCAGCGGGGAGTATGTGCACTGAGTATGACCATATCTTTGCTGCATGTACCCTGATCCCCATCACTGTGGGTAGGAGAACAGATTAGGAGCCAGATGAATCTTTTTTTTTTTTTTTTTTTTTTTATTTATTTATTTATTTATTTATTTTTTTTTACAAATAGTTTATTGTCAAATTAGTTTCCACATAACACTCAGTGCTCATCCCCAAAGTGCCCTCCTCCATGCCCATCCCCCCCTCCCCCCCACATCCCTCAGTCCTCAGTTTTTGTCAGCATTCAAGAGTCTCTCATGGTTTGCCTCTCTCCCTTTCCCCCACCATTTCCGCCCTTCTTCTCCCCCTTGTCCTTCTGTTAAGTTCCTCCTAATCCTCCTATACGTGCACACATATGATATTTGTCCTTCTCTGCCTGACTTATTTCGCTCAGCATAACACCCTCAAGGTCCATCCATGTTGCTACACATGGCCAGATTTCATTGTTTCTCATTGCCATGTAGTATTCCATGGTATAGATAAACCACATCTTCTTGATCCATTCATCTGTTGATGGACACTTAGGCTCTTTCCATGTTTTAGCTATTGTGGAGAGTGCTGCTATGAACATTGGGGTACACGTGCTCCTATGCCTCAGCATTTCTGTATCCCTTGGGTAAATTCCTAGCAGTGCTATTGCTGGGTCATAAGGGAGTTCTATTGTTAGTTTCCTGAGGAACCTCCACACTGTTTTCCAGAGGGGCTGTACCAGTTTACATTCCCACCAACAGTGCAGGAGGGTGCCCGTTTCTCCACATCCTCGCCAGCATCTCGAGTTCTCTGATTTGCTCATTTTAGCCACTCTGACGGAGCCAGATGAATCTTGGTTTGAGTCTCAATGTGAGCTATGTGACCTTGGCCAAGTATTTATTTATTTATTTATTTATTTTTAAAATTTTTTAATGTTTTATTTATTTCTAGGAGAGAGATAGAGAGAGACAGCATGAGCAGGGGAGAGTCAGAGAGAGAGGGAGTCACAGACTGAAACAGGCTCCAGGCTCTGAGCTGGCAGTCAGCACAGAGCCCGACGCGGGGCTCAAACCCACGAACCGCGAGATCATGACCTAAGCGAAAGTCGGACGCTTAACCGACTAAGCCACACAGGCGCCCCTTTGGGCAAGTATTTATAAACTGCAGTTTGCTCATATACAAAATAAAATCATAGTGCTTATTTATAGGGTTATTGTTACAAAATGAAATAATGCATGCAAAGCATTTAACATAGTGCCTGATTCAAAGAGGACTCCATTAGTGTGGGTGACTGTTGTTATTTTCATATTTATAAAGTTCAGTTCTCTTATCTACAAGAAAGGGTTGGCCCAGATTCACCCTGTTCTAACAGTCCATGGATCTAGATACGGTTTCCTCTGTAGGAAAGGACTAAATAAGTTTGTTTTATTTATTTGATAATTGGAAGTTTGTACCATTGATTACCATCACCCATTTTGTCCATCTACCTATCCCCGCCTCTGGCAATCACCAGTCTGTTCTCTGTATCTGTAATTTTCATTTTGTTTTGTTTTAGATTCCATACATAAGTGAGATCACATTGTATTAGTCTTTCTCTGTCTGACTTAATTTCACTTAGCATAATACCCCCTGGGTTCACCCATGTTGTCACAAATGGCAGAATTTCCTTCTTTTTTATGGCCGGATAATATTCCACTACATATGAAAATCTTCTTAACTGAAGAGTTTGGTTCTTTTATTTCTGCTTTTACTAATGGCATTTGGGAATTTATTTCTTCTTTATTATTTCTTCATACTTCTACTTTTCTCTTTAACAGTTAGGTGAGACCTTACATATGGAAATTATGTACATAGAAAGGACTATAGAAGCCAACGGAGTGGATTGACAAGAAGAGCAGAGCTTAGAGGAAGGCTAAATAAACCTGGGAAAGAGATCCACAAAGAGATAAATTCTGACCAGAAAGAAAGGAAGAGGATATGGAAAGACAATGTCTTAGGGTCCAGTAGCTGAAAAAGTCCAGGTAGGAGTGCATTGTCAATGATACCAGATGCTACAGATTCTACAAAAGGTAATTAAATTTGGTGGTTAGAAGATTGTTGAAGTGAATTGTTTCCATGGAGTAGTAGGAGCAAAAGTTTTGTGGGAAAAGAAAAGGCCACATATAGAATGTAATCTTAGAGTGGAAGGTTTGTAAGGATAGGGACAACTTCAGTATGGGAGAAAAATGCCTATCAAGATGTGGGAGCATTGATGCAACAGAACTGAGGTAACTGATGAATGAAAGTCTTCAAGATAAGAAAAATCTCTGCACTTTCTTCTGATGTAGATTTCTTTTCAAGAGTCCACTTAGAGACTGCACAGATTACATGCCTAATTACGAGTTGGAAGAAATGCAATATAAATGACGAGGGTGTCTCAATAGGGAGTGCTGATGAATCCATTAATTTGGGTATCATTGATCAAGTACTGTGAAGTTAATCCCGCAATGTGGGTTAGATCAGAGCATACATTAATAAACGCACTTGCGCTTGACCTATAAAATGAATTATCAACATGTCCCATAGGGCCGTGAAACCGGTGAGCTCTCTGAAGAATCATCACTATCACTAAGCCATTTTAAAGGCCTGGGTTTATATTTTCATTAGGAGAAATATGTCTGAATGTCTTTCCTAATGAAAACCAAGTGCCTCATTTTTGCTAAAACAGACTCAGGGCAATTATTAAAGTTTTTGCTCTTAGAGTGAAAATAAAGTAATTTTACTTTACCTGTACTTTTTGTTGCCTTTCCTTTGGGAAGTGACTGCAATTACCAATTTATTTAGCAAATATTTATTGAACACTGCCAACAATATGACACTCATCCTACATGACACTAGCTTATCACACAAATTAGGAGGAGCTATTTACATTTTATTTAGAAAAGGAATACTTAATTAGGCTGTCCTTTATCGAAGCACCTTAAATAAAGCACTGTTTCAGGATAAAGGATAGTTATCCACATTGCTGAGAGTTTTGACTGCTTGAGAAAATCTCTGTCCATTTTCTCCTAGAACTCTGACTAAGATATTGAGAAAAACAGTGTTAAAAGGTGACTGGATGCCTTTGGAGATGGCTTCCTTCAAAAAAGAGGATTTTTCTTTTGTAAGGAAAATCCTTTTCTAGGAGCTTTTGTTATGAAAAGTGAGTGATTCCCCCAACTTACCTACATATTAGGGAAAGTGCTTTATTTACTTTACATAATAAAATAAGAATTTGACAGTTGTCTCCTGGTAACTGAAGAAGGAGTTGTATTAGTGCTTGAGCACTATTCAGAGAAGAGGAGAGAAGAGTTAAATGGTCTTACAGGAAGAAAACGTGGCCAAAGGTAGGTCAGGGAGAAGGAGACTTGGTCAGAGGTTACCTGTGGCAGAGTGGTTGAATATATTTATGATATCAGACATTGGTTTTTGATCTCTGGTGTAGTCTTAATTTTTTTTTCCAGAATCCTTACTAAAAGTCAATTTTATACAGCAGCCCTTATTTATTGGTGTTTTTGGTAGTGAAGGATGAGGAGCATGCCTGTGACAAAGTGGGCAAGAAAAAGATTTCACCTGGAGGTCAGGGCAAGGAGGGCAAGTTTGATTTCAGAAGAAATAGGAATTGCATAGAGGAAGCCCTTTGGGACCCCATGGAAGTATTGTGGAGAGGGTAGTCTTCTTCTGGAAAATAGAATGGTAGCAGGGTGATTTTATTTATAAAACAATGGTTCCTGCTTCCTGAATACCAGAGAACTTGGGGATCGCTTATACTAGAAACACTGATAGCAATGTAAGCTGCTCTTCAGAATTTATTCACGCCAACCAACCCAAGGAAAAAAAAAAACAGACCTTGAGATTTCTAGGATTTGAATTGGAAATAATAGATTTTTCAAAAAGGAAAATGAACACATTCTATTTCAACATAAATGCCATTCCAATATTAACATTTTCCTATCTAGTTAGCACTTCTTTTTCAAGCCATATTCAGCTGTAAGGAAACTTAATAGGTCAAATCATGTTCTGTACAGTAAAAATAGTTTCATTCTTTTGAGAACTTTAGTGGCTTGTGGTCCAAATGAAATCAGACTATATCTTAGCACTTGCTTTGTATTCTCAATATCTTTTAGTAAAAGATTCTCATGCAGAATGTACACTCAGTCATTGGGGTTAACATTTGCTGAACAGATTAATAATGGCTTTCTGTGGGAATTATTATTATTTTGATACTTTTCTTGGGCTAGTGTTTTTCATGATACAATAAGCTATGCAACCATATAAGAGAAAATTACAAAGTCATGATGTGTCAGATAAAACTTGGGAGGAGAATAGCAGAAGAGTCACCAGGAAAGAGGCTTTGGAGTCAAAGTGGGTGGACTGAAATTCTCTGTCTCTCACCTGCTGTGACTGTGGATAACTTACTCATTCTCCTTGCTCCTCAGTTTCTTTATCTGTGTAATGAGAGGTTTAAATAAATTACCTGGCACATGCTAAGCACATAATAAATGCTAGCTTCCATAAAAGGTGATTCTCGATGCTATTCAAAGAAGTCATCTATCCATTTAATACCTCTTATATTCCTAGTATGTGCCAGGATCTGTTAGACTGTAGCAATATGAAGAGGAAAAACTAACCCCATTGTTTTAAGGCTTCACAGGCTTTAGATTTTTGGAGAACCTAAGGCTAAGTCTCATTCCCTGCTTCTGTGGCTTTATAACCAGTAAGAAATAAGAGAGAATGAATTGGGATCCAGACTTTACCTTGGAAGCTCAGCATTTCCATAGCATGAGGCCCCGGGTAGAGAGAGATGGGAGAATGGCGCATCCTAAGTCCACCTATCATTCCTTTGGAGAGCAGCAGAGGGAACCCTTCCTTCCTTCCTTGCTGCCAGAAAGACTCTGCCAAGGTAGGCTAGCTTCATGCAGACAGGAAATAGATGAGGAAACATCTATCCTGGTGAACAAGCAAGATTGGGAGAGCAAAGAAGGGGTACCTTTCCTACTCTGATTCCAAAGAACCTTACCCAAATGTGGGTGGGTCTTAGCCTAATCTCACCATCATAATTAAAAGTTTCTTTTGTAGACTCATAAATGTGCATACGTGTGCAGTTTTAAATTTGACAGAATGGATTTTGTACTAAAGGAATCTTCATTCATTTTTATTAATAGAGAGGTGGTAGAGCAGGACTGATGTTTGTTTCTTTTATTTAGCACTTGTGACAAGATGGTTCTGGGCCTGCCTAGTGCGAGGGCATTGCTTTATTGATTAAATAATGTGATGAAAGGGAATGGTGCTTATGTGTTGAGAGATTATTGCCAGAGACACTTGGCCAACAAAGTGCTGAAAGGAGAGCAGTGTGACACTTTCACTGTAAGTAATTAGCAGCCAGTTGGAACAGAAACACAGCGTCCTGGGAAAAGTCCTAGTTAATGCAGCAAGTTTGCATTTTTGAAGGCATGCAGAATCATACATTCTGTTTCCCAATTGAGCTCATTTTTTGATTCTGAATAATAAAAAATAAACATCTGAAACTACAGTGATATAAAACAATATACTTGAAATTGCACAAAAGAAAACAGTCTACTTTTATAGGAAAGGGACACAGTTCTATTCTCAGGAATCATATATAAAACAGTAAAAAATTTCAAACAAAGCATTTATTACATGACTTTATTGTAGTTCTAAAAGAAGTGCTTACAATTCTCAGAAATGTTATAGGGTCTGTGTGAAGTGAATGTATTCACGCATTTGTAGGAGAAAACAGGATGGATGACTCAAGAGTATAACCTGATATTTGTCCTTTGGCCTATGGAATGATTTGAAGGATAGATAGGTTAGGAATGATGGCGATCTCTGAGAACCCAAGGCACTAGGGGTTTTAATTCAAGTAATGACACTGGGACTTACTCTCTGCCCTATGTACATAGTCTACCCTACTGGAAAGGAATGCATAGAAGATTTGTGCCTCCTTTTGACAAATTGACGTTTATCTCACCATGTGTATTCCACCAGCACTACAGAGTATGGCTTCCAACTTTCTGTCTTCATTCTTTCACTTTTTTCTTTCTTTGATTTCTCTGCTTGAAATCTTTATTTCCCTTTTCCCTGCCTTAGTAAATACTTAAAACAAGGACTCTGGAGGATGTCTTCCTGGCTTCAAATCCTGGTTTTGTGACTTACTAGCTATGTGAAATTGGGAAAACCACTTGACCTTTCTATGCCTCAGTTTCCTCATTTGTAAACTGGTGATAATAATAGTATCCAACACATTGGGTTACTATAAGGATAAAATGTTTAAAATCTTTAAAGTACTTAACTCATTCTTAACACATAATAAATGCTCTTCTGCTTTCTATGTATTTATACACTAATAAATACACTGGTTTGATTCCCACTGACTCAAAAAATATGTACTGGGCTCCCTGAGACCTGCAAAGTGATAAAAGGGATTCAAGGTATTCTATTCTTTGGCTACAAACTCTCTTTTAAGATTTTTTCACTGTATACTCCACATACTCCGTATCATTCACCACAGCCTGGAATTGCCACGTATTTTCCTACTTCTCCAAACTATTCACTTAGCCAGAAATGGCTCCATTTCTTCTTGTTTTCTGCCATTCAAAAGCTGTACACCTATGTTTTTGTTACTTATCTAAAGAGATTGACTACTACATGAAAAGTTCCCATGTTGACAGTTCTCATTTAATGTGATTGTGGGAAGCCGAATGATAGCTCCCTTCTCCCAAATGTCCACATCCTAATCCCCAGAGCTAGTGAAGGTTACCTTACATTGCAAAGATTTTGTAGATGAGATTAGGATCTTCAGATGGGGAGATTACTTAGGTTAGTACAAGGGCCCAAGTACAGTCACAAGTGTCATTAAAAGGTATGATACTACCTTTCATGTGTGAAAGGTAGATTTCACATAGAAGCACTATGACTGACAGAGTGGAAAGCACTCTGACTGAGGAGGCAGAGATTAGGGTGATGTAGTCACAAATCAAGAACTACCAGCAGCCACCAGTAGCTGGAAGAGGCAAGGAACAGATTCTCTCTTAGAGTCTCCAAAGGGAGTGGCCCTGTCTAAACCTTGATTTTAACTCTGGAAGACTTATTTTGGACTCTGGCCTCCAAAAGTGCAAAAGCATTAATTTATGTTGTTTTAAGCCACCAAGTTTGTGATAATTTTTTACAACAGCCAAAGGAAACTAAGACAGTGGTATTGTGGTCTGCTATTTTATTTCCAACATTTTTCTTCATTCATTTTTAAAGTCACATAGAGTAAAATTCACTGTTTTTGGTGTGCATTGCTATGAGTTTTGACAAATGAATAAATTCATGTGATCACTACCATAAGGAATATATAGAATAGTTGAGGAAGAAGAACGAAGCTGGAGGCATCATACTTTCTGATATAAAACTATATGGCAAAGCTATAGTAACCAAAACAGTTATGATACTATCATGAAAACAGACACATAGATTGTTGGAACAGAGTAGAGAACCCAGAAACACACTCATGTATATATGGTCAACTAATTTCTGATAAAGAAGGCAAGAATGTACAATCAAATTCAAAAGAACCCCTATCTTACATGACACACAAAAATCAACTAGAAATGGACTAAAGAAATGAATGGAAAACCTGAGATAAAACTCCTAGAGGAAATGTAGGTGGTAGGCTTTTTGACATAAGTCTTGGCAGTGATTTTTTATTTTTGATCTGACACTAAAAACAGAGGCAACAAAAGCAAAAATAAACAAGTGAGACTATATAAAACTAAAAAGCTTCTGTATGAAAAACCATTAACAAAATGAAAAGACAATCTATAGAATAGGAGATAAGGGGTTAATATAAAAATATATAAAGGACTCACACAACACAACATAGCTTAAGTAAAAAAATAAATAAATAAAAACAAAACAAAACAAAAAAAACCCTCCAAAACCAGTCTGATTAAAAAATATGCTGGGGAAACTGAACAGACATTTTTCCAACAGAGACACAAATGGCCAACAAGTCCATGAAAAGGTGCTCAGCATCATGAATCATCAGGAAAAATTCACATCTAAACCATAATAAGATATTACCTCACATCTATTAGAATGGCAGTCATCAAAAAGATAAGAGGCAAGTGTTGGCAAAGATGTGGAGAAAAGAGGACCCTTGTGTATTTTGGTGGGAACAGACATTGGTGCAGCTGTTATGGAAAACAATATGGCAGTCCCACAAAAAATTAAAAATAGAACTACTGTATGATCTTTCAATCCCTCTTCTGAGTATATATTCAAAGGAAATGAAAACAGGATCTCAAAAAGAAATCTGAACTCCCATGTTCATTGCAGCATTATTCACAGTTGCCAGAATTTGGAAACAATCTAAGTGTTTATCAATGGATGAATGGGTAAAGAAGTTGTGGGACATATAGACAGTGGAATATTATTCAGTCATGAGGAAGAAGGAAATCCTGTCATTTCCAGCAGACTTAAATGGACCTTGAGTTCATTACGCTAAGTGAAATAAGGTAGAGAAAGATAAATACTGCGTGGCATCACTTACATGTGAAAGTTAAATAAAAAGTCAGACTTATAGAAACAGGATAGATAGTAGTTGCCAGGGGCTGGGGAATTGGGAAAACAAGGAATGGTTACTAAAAGAGTATAGACCTTCAGCTAGAAGATGAATAAGTTCTGAAGATCTGATGTAAAACATGGTAGGGGAAATTTTTTCACAATATGTATGTATATGAAATGACCATGATGTTAGACTTTAATTATCTTACAGTTTTGTCAATTATACCTGAATAAAGTGGAGAGAGAGAGAGAGGAGAGAGAGAGCAGTTCTATCACCCACCACCCACTACTCTTGTACTACTCCTGTGTAGTCAAACTCCCCCCACACACTTAAACTCTGGCAACCATGAAACAGTTTATTGTTACAATTTTGCATTTTCCAGAATGTCGTATAAATGGGGTGATTCAATATGTAGCTTTTTGAGTCTAATTCTTTCACTTCATATATGCATTTGAAATATATCTGATGTTGTTGCATATACCAACAGTTCATTCCTTTTTATCACTAAATAGTATTTCATTTTATGGATATGCCACAATTAGTTTAGTCATTCTTTGAGGAACATTTGAGTTGTTTACAGTTGCTAGTAATTATGAGTTAATTTGCCATAAAGATTCATAGACAGGTTTTTTTTTTTTTTTTTAGAATGCAGGTTTTTATTTTACTTGAGTAAATATCTGGAATTGACTGGAGTGTATGGTAAACATATATTTAACTTTATAAGAAATTGCCAAACTGATTTCCAATTGGCTATACTATTTTGTGTTCATACCAGCAGTGTGTTAGAGTTCTACTTGCTTGACATCCTTTCTAGCACTTGGCATTGTCATTTAAAAATTATTTTATACTTTATTTTACCCATTCTAATACTTCTATAATGGTCTCTCATTGTGGTTTTTATTTGCATTTCCCTAATGACTAATTATGCTAATCGTATTTTTAATGTGCTTGTTTACCATACATATGTCTTATTTGATGAGGTGTCTGTTTAAATATTTTATGCATTGCTTTAATTGGGTTGTTTTCTTAATTTTGAGTTTTGAGAGTCCTTTACATATTCTGACATACGACCTTTGTCAAATTGTAGCAGGATTCTCACACAGAGAGTCATGACACCAAGTCTTTTCTTTCCAGGAAGCAACTTTATTCGTGCAGGCACTGGCTCTGTTGGCTTTGTACCCGAAGAACTCAGCCCCAAGTGCCATGTAGTGTAGTTTTTTTATACATTTTCTATTTCTTTATCTCCCATATATGGTAATACACAAACATGCAGTCTGATTAGGTGGTCTCCTGTTACAGGGTCATGAAGGATGTCATGTAGGCATATAGTCAGGTTGCCTTCCTTTATCTTGAGTTGTTTCTTTCTTCTTCATTCCTTAGGGAGAGGACCCTACCATATTCCTCCCTTTGATGCCTGGACCCCTCTATTTTGGGTCAAAGAGTATCATTTTGATTTAGAGGTTTATATTTCCATAACATCATTACATGAATGGCTGTATTTCTTTCAACTATGGCCTCAGTGAGACTGGAGACAGACCGTACAACAAGGGTAGAGCTGTGCAAGGTACTATTAAGCACCCTCCCCAAATTAGGAGAATTTCCTCCCCATTAGAGAATATAGTTCTTCCAAATAATTGAGGTTTTGAGGAGCCAAACCCTGGTAGTGGAACTGGGGTATTTTGTGCCATTATAAGGCTCATGGGAATCTAGTTCCCTGACCTCCCATGGCCATTGATCCCCCATATTGGTTGCCCCACATACATAGCATGAAGAGATCTTTAGGGTCTGGGTTATAGTCTCTGCCAGGGCTAGAAACAAGTTCCTTGCTGTGAATGAAATGGGAGGGTGGTTAGTTCTTATTTCTTCATAGAAAGAGTGGAAAACTTGATGGGTTTGGATGGATGGTAGTGACTCTCTTGAAGCCTAGCACAGTCCCTGGATCTCTGTACCGCCCATAGGTTTAGATGCCAATTCAGGTGCCCCATTTTTAGTCTCCTGGGTTAATGATGATAAAATTAACAGGGTTACAGGCCTTTGATTGGCAATATGATGTAGCAACCCCCTTCTGAAGGAGTGCTGTTGGGCCTTCTTTTTCCTAAGTAGCCCATGAAACACAGCTTCAGCTAGGGCATAAAAGCTCAGGTTTATAGGTACATAAACTGTTTTCTTCACGCATGTATTTGTCATTGAGTTGGTATTCTTACTCCCAGTCTAAGTCTCTGCATGGTATATCAAGAACCCTAGGGCCTTCCATAATCCATGATGAGTGTCCCCTTTTTTTGATGACAGATGCCTCTGGGCCAATACCTATAGCCACACCTACATCAAACAGCATTGACACCGATCATTTAGGGTTGGTCATTTATGTCCAGCTGAATCAAGCCCCTCCCCCCCTTTCTTGGTAGGATCAGACTTCTAACTAATTTCACTGGTTGAGTATTGTGGGTCAAAGTAAGTGTATTGACTCCCCCACCGACAGAAAATGTAGTCTTATTGTGTATGCATATCCCTAAGATCTTTCCCTGGTAAGAGAAGTAGGTATGGTACAGTAAGGTCCAAGTGACTCTCTGGCCCGACCTGGTTATATGAATACATGGGTCACATGATGAGAAATCTAGGTCTACTAACGGGGTCCAGATTAAAAGCAACCAATACCAACAAAAACATCCTACCCACAAGAGGAAAGTGAGTCCTAACAGAAACCTCTTGCCACATTTCCAGCTGGCTGGGGCAAACTCCACCAATTCTATAGTGAGAAGTAGGGCAAAAATTGCAGTAACAGTGAGAGACAAGGGTGACAGTGCATCACAGTAAGGCAACAGATACAGAAAGCAAAGACATTCTATTTACTTCACCGGACCATCGATTCCTCAGCTTCTGCCATATGTAGATTAGTCAGCTTCCAGAGTGACTAAAGCAGGGCTGCAGTCTCCCAGAGCCTCTGGAGTTGCAGATTGCTTCTTCCGTAATATCAGCTTATACGGTGTGGATGGATGGAACTACACTCCCAGTTCCAGGATGCTAGCTTCACTCTGCTGTGGTGAATCCAGGGACCCACACTTGGCTACCTTTATTGCAGTAGGAGTGAACAATATGATGGTGAATGCGCCCCTCCAAAGGGGTTTGAGTGGTTGGACATTCCATTCCTTTATCCATACAGCATCTCCCTGATCAAAGGAGTGAGCATCTGTGGTCAAACTCACAGGTAATCGCTCTCTAACCCATTGGTGTAGGGTATTTAGAGTAGAACCCAGGGCCTGCATCTGCTGCCTTAGGGTTAGATTGCCTATCTCATTTAAATCCCTCCTTATACCCTTGATAATTGGGGAAGGGCGCTCATAAAGGATTTCATAAGGGGAAAGCCCCATTTGCTTACTGGGGCTACACCTGATCCTTAACAAGGCTATTGGCAACACCTGGTCCCAGTGCAGGTAGGTTTCCTGGCACAGTTTACTTAAATGTAGTTTCAGGTGTTGGTTCATTCATTCCACCTTCCTGGAGCTCTGGGTTGGGTATGCCATGTACCCAACCAAACTTCCAGGTGATATTTATCCCTTTTGCCACCAGCTGCACCACCTCAACCACAAACGCTGGTCCATTATCTGAACCCATAGCAATAGGGATCCCAGATCATGGAATAATTTCTTTTAGAAGAAGTCGGGCCACTTCATGCAAATTTTCTGTTTAAGTAGGGAAAGCTTCCACCACACACAAAGTACACACAAAGACCAACAGATATTTACAGTCCCGAGCCCGGGGAAGCTGAGTGAAGTCCACCATCGCATTTTCAAAGGGGGCTCCCCCGACACTCTGTACCCCAGGAGCAGCCTTAAGTCCCTGGCGTGGGTTATTCCAGGCACAGGTTTCATATACCGCCCAGAGCTATGCTGAAGAGTTGAGAGATGTAGAAATATCAGCTTAACATTGTCTCAAGGGCTGTCCAGCCAATGTGAGTTTCCTGATGGAACTGCTTGACAAAGTCTGGAGCCAGGGCCCCTGGAATTGCTACTTGGCCATCTTCAAATTTCCACCATCCACCTGGGAGATAGCTTCCATTTTCAGTCTTAAATCAAGTACTTTCATGGTGTGAGTAATTAGGGTCCCATTCTGCCAGTGGGTTAGGGAACAGTGTGGAAGTTAAAGCTGCTGATTCTGTTGCTCTTTGGATGCTTCTAGCTTTGCCTCTCAGTCTGCCTTATGGTTTCCCCATGCAGCCGCGGTGTCTCCCCTTTGATGTCCTCAGAAATGCATGACTGCCACTCTCTTAGGGGCTCACACAGTGTCTAAGAGTTCAAGGATTTCCTTATATGTCCTTTCCTCCTGAATTTATTAGACCCTTCTCTTTGTATAAGGTCCCATGTATATGGAGGGTGGTGAAGGTATATTTAGAGTCTGTGTATATATTAATATGTATCCCTGCTGCTAGTTGGAGGGCTCAGGTTAGAGCAATGAGCTCTGCCTTTTGTGCCAAAGTCCCCTTTGGCAGGGGCTTGGCTTCAATGACAGAATTCAGGGTCACCACAGAATAACCTGCAAGGCACTCTCCCTTCTTTACAAAACTGCTACCATCAATGAAATATTCAGCGTTGTAGTCTTTGAGGGGCTGATCCCTCAAGTCTGGTCAGCTGGAGAACACCTCATCCATGACTTCAGTGCAGTCATGGTCTGCTGGCCCAGCCTGACAGGCAGTAGGGTTGCAGGGGTTAGGGTCCACACTACTTCTAGGTGAATGCACGGGTTCCCACATAGCATTCCCTGATATCTGACCATCCTGGCATTGGTTAGCCAGTATTGTCCCTTGTATTCCGTTAATGCCAATACTCAGTGTGGCACTCAGACTGTCAATTCTTGTCCCGTAGTTAACTTCTCACTCAGACACCAAGAGGACCGTGACTGCCAGTGCCTGCAGGCAGGGGGGCAGCCTTGGGCCATGGAGGCAAGTTTCTTGGAGAGATCTGCCACTAGGCGATGCCATGACCCCAACATCTGAGTTAGGACTCCCACTGCAATACCAATGTGCTCGTGGACATACAGAAAAAAAGGCTTGCTCATGTCTGGGAGCCCTAAACCAGGTACATTGGTAAGGGCTCGCTATATTTCCTTGAAGGCCTTTTGCTGTACTGATTCCCACATCAGGGGCTCCCTCTCTCCCCCTTTTGTAGCCTCATAGAGGGGTTTTGCCAGGACTGAAAAGTTTGGTATCCCAATTCAACAGAAACCTGTGGCCCCGAGAAACTCCAGAACCTGGTGTTGGGTTGTTGGGCCCAGGACTGAGCAAATGGCTTGCTTTCTCTCTGAGCCAGGTTAGCTCTGCCCCTGGGACAGGTGGAAGTAAAGATATGCCCTTTCCTGGCAGATTTGGGCCTTTTTCCTCAAGACCTTGTAACCAGTTTTCCATAGGAGGGTAAGGAGATGCTGAGTCCTTTCCATGCAATCCTCCCGGGACCTTCCTGCCAGCAGTAAGTCATCTACGTACTGAAGCAGGACACAGCCATATTGATCCACTGGGAAGGCTTTTAAGTCAGAGGCTAATGCAGTGCTGAAAATGGATGGGGAGTTTTTGAAACCCTAAGGCAACCTGGTCCAAGTCAACTGGCTCTTGTCACCATTTTCAGGATGCTGCCATTGGAAGGTGAACATCAATTGTCTCTGGGGGACCAGGTGGATGCAGAAGGTATCTTTAAGGTGGTAAACAGGTGAATAAGGTGGCTTCAGCAGGAATGAGCCCTAAAAGTATATAGGGGTTTGGGACCACTGGGTGTATGGTGATGGTGGTCTGGTTTATTGCCTGCAGGTCTTAAACCCCGCAGGTTTATTGCCCACAGCCCATAGTCATCTGTGCCTGGTTTTTGGACAGGCAAGAGGGTCATGTTCCAAAGTGACTGGCACAGCTAGAGGATCCTATACTTTAAAAGTCTCTCCAGGTGCTTTTGGATCCCAGTCTGTGCCTTGCAAGAGATGAAGTATTGTCTCTGGCAGGGGGCCTCTTTCCTGGGCTTCAGTTCCACAAGCACAGGGGGTATGTTTCAGGCCAGTCCTGGTGGGGTATCTTCAGCCCACACCCCTGGGATCTTAAAAGGAAGCTCAGGCATAGGTTTTGGCTCCTCCTTGAGAATGCAGAGACACCACTCTTCTCTTGGGGAATCCAGAGAGTCATAATCTTTGCTTCTGGTTTCCGTAGGTTCAGAGCAACTTGGCCTCAAGAACTGAAAGTTATCTGGGCCTGCAGCTTTTCCAATAGGTCACCGCCCATTAAAGCCACAGGGCAGTCAGGGAGGTACAGGAACTCATGAATTACTGCATGGCCACATAAGTTGCATCACCGAGGCAGCAGGAAGGGACATGTGTCTGACTGCCTGTGGCCCCCACAATGGCAGCTTGTCTCTGTGAGAGGAGGCCCACAGGTCAGGTCACTACCGAGTGTTCTGCTCCAAGTATCCACTATGGATATTCTTTCAGACCATGGGTTCCTGGTGGCCTAACAAAATAGAGCCCTTTCCTAGTCCTCCTCATAGTCTTCCATGGTGGTTAGCCCCACAAGGTCACCTTTGGGGACCCCATGAGGCTGTGGGGCCATTTGGTACTGGCCCTGGACCACATGACCTTTTTCATTCTGCTTGGGGCCTTGCTGAGAATTGTCCAGTTTCTGGGGGTGCTCACTTTTCCAGTGGCCCTCCTGATGGCAGTAAGTACCCTGATTCTGTCTTAATTTTGGTCTGGGGTAAGACACTCCTCCCCGTCATTCCCTCTGGCCTTGATCCTTTCCGTGCAGGGCACCTTTCCAGGAGCATTCAGATGACTCTACCAAGGTGGCAGCTAATAAGTCGGCCTATTTTGCATCTTCTGGCATTATTCCCTCTGCATAGCCTCCTCACAGTTAATAAACACCTGGGTTGCTACTTCTAGCACCTGACTGGCATTCATGCCAGTGAAACCCTCTAGCTTTTGCAGCTTGTACCGAATGTCCCTCTGAGCCTGACCTACGAAAGCAGCATGAACCATCAGCTGGTTAGTGGGCACTTCTGGATCAAAGGGAATATAGAGAGGAAATGCCTCATGTAGTCTCTCATAAAACTGGCTTGGGCTTCCCTTGGGTCCCTGGAGCACTTTGGATGTTTTACTCATATTTATGGCCTTCCCCCACCCCCTCTTTCCTCATGCCATTTAGAAGGGCTTCTTGATACTCTTTGGTCCTTGCAAACCCTCCATCTACACTTGAGTCATTTGGGTCCTATTTGGTGTCCTCCCCAGGGAATTGAGCCCAAGCATAGGCCTGGGGGTCTAGTGACCCAGCAGGGGAACTCTCCTCTAACCATTTTAGGGCTGCCTGGGTAATTCAGTGAGGCTCCTCCATATCGAAGAGGGTCAGAAGAAGTTGCAGCAGTCTGTCCAGGTATGTTTGTAGGTTTGAATTATGGACTGCATTAGGTCAATCATAGATTGAGGTTTCTCTCTATAGGAGGCGGTGTGATGCTTCCAATTTAGGAGATCTGTAGTGGTAAAGGGTTGGTACACAAAAATACACTGGCCTCCTTGGATCTTGTCTTCCTGATCATAATAGATGGGTCCCCTAGTTTCCCTCAGTGACACCTATAGGACCCCCAAGTGTTGCTGCAGAGAGGGTCTGCCTTTGCTGGCCTGATTCTCTAGTTGCCTTCCAGGAGGTGTATGTGGTGTTAGGACTTGTCACAGTCAGAGAGGCTGGTGGTGCTAGAGGTGATTAGGCCTCTGGACTAAGGGCAGACTCTGATGGACTTTTGGCAGCTAGGGCTGCTGGGGGCACAGGTGGCAGTGAGGGGTAAAGTGGGGCATATGGTGGTGGGGTTTCTTCAGGTTCTTCCAACAGTATGGCCCTTTTAATTTCTGGCAGGTATTCAGAGGAAGCCATGAAGTGAGCCATCATAACTTTACAGCTGTCTTTAATATAGACTTTTAGTCAAGGCAGCTGGGCTAGGGCCAGGTCTTGCCAACGAGTCCATGTAAGGTAATTGGTCAGGGTGGCCTGGGTCCTCCACAATGACCCTGAACACTTGACCGACTACCTCCTTATCAAGTGAGCCCTTGGAGGGCCAGCCCACCTCAAATGACAGCCAGTCAATTTCACAGACTGTCAGGTGCTTTCTAGGAGTTAATTTCACACCATAATTTCCTGAATATCACATTTTGAAATTCTTCAACATACAATCCAGGGGAAGTCGGTTTACTCTGCTTTCCACCCATTTCTTCCCTGTAACAGACAACTTTAACGCACACAAGAGGAAAAAGAGGAAAGAGGAGGACTCATTTGGAGAGGACGCATACTCACTTTGTCTGCTTCCAGCCACTCTCCTCTCAGAGATATTTCAGATACCTCTCAGCACTGGCGAGTTCTGTTTCTTTTCTTTTCTTTTTTAATATATTTTTTAAATGTTTGATTTATTTCTAGGCGAGAGAGAGAGACAGCGTGAGCAGGGAAGGGTCAGAGAGAGAGGGAGACACAGACTCCGAAACAGGCTCCAGGCTCTGAGCTGGCAGTCAGCACAGAGCCCGTCGCGGGGCTCTAACCCACAAACCGCAAAATCATGACCTAAGCGAAAGTGGGACGCTTAACCAACTGAGCCACCCAGGCGCCCCTGGCAAGTTCACTTTCAATCCCTGACCCTGATGAGACTCCCGAGGAACCCATATGAGGTTGCCACAGAACCAAAGATCAGGGCTCAACACTCTGGTCAGAGCAGATCTTTCCTTTGTCTGTCTCATTCAAACACATTCACACAACGACTCCAAGCCACCGCCCTAGATTCAGCACTTTGGAGTTGTGGCTTCATTCTTCATCCCTTGTGGAACTACTAGGGCAACTCTGGGAGGTGATCAGACTCTCTTCTGCCCCTTAGGGGTAGGTATGCCAAAACGAACCCAGGTTCTTACCCGTCTGATGGGCGGTGCTCTTTAAGCTGGTTCCTGGGCCTCACAGGTTTCCGTAGCTCTCACACGGGGTCCTCGCCCGGGTGCACCGGATAGGCTAATCTACCCGACAATCCCCAGGTGAGATCTCGTCTCCCGGCGCTCTGAGGTTCATACCCTGTGTTGAAGGAGGTGGAAACGCACCATCTCGGAATCCCGACGCCAGCCCTCAGGTAATGTAGCAGGATTCTCGCAGAGTCAGGACACCCAGACTTTTCTTTTCAGAAAGTAACTTTATTCATGCCAGCACTGGCTCAGTTGGGTTCCTACCCAAGAACTGAGCACCGAATGCCACATGGCGTAGTTTTTTATACATTTTCTACTTCTTTGTCTCCCATGTATGGTAATACACAAGCATGCAGTCAGATTAGGTGGTCTCATGTTACAGGGTTGTGAGGGATGTCACGCAGGCATATAGCCAGGTTGCCTTCCTTTCTCTTGAGGTTTTATTTATTTATTCCTCAGGGAGGGGACCCTACTACAAAATATGTGATTTTTTAAAAAAAGTTTTATTTACTTGAGAGTGACAGAGACAGTACAAGCAGGAAAGGGGCAGAGAGGGAGACAGAATCCCAAGCAGGCTCCACATTGCTAAGTTTCTTCCACATTTTCTTTTAAAACTTTGTAGTTAATATTTCATATTTAAATTTATTGTGCATTTTGAGTTGGTTTTTGTATAAAGTGTGAGGTATATATTAAGGCTTTTTTTTTTCATGTGGATGCCCATTTGTTCCAATTGTTGAAAAGACTGATCTATCTCCATTGAATAGCCTTTGTCAAAACTAAATTGGTCCTATTTATGTGGCTCTATATCTGGATTCTTTATTCCGTGAATCTAAGTGTCTCTCCTTTTGTCATTACTACACTGTCTTAATTTCTGTAAGTTTATAGTAAGTAATGAAATAAAATTTTATTTGATAATTCTTCCACCTTTGTTCTTTTTCCAAATTGCTTTGACTATTCTAGCTCCTATGCCTTCCCACATACATTATTTTTAAATGTTTTATTTATTTCTAGGAGAGAGAGAGAGAGAGAGAGAGCGTGAGCAGGGGAGGGTCAGAGAGAGAGGGAGTCACAGACTGAAACCGGCTCCAGGCTCTGAGCTGGCGGTCAGCACAGAGCCTGACGCGGGGCTCGAACCCACCAACCGCGAGATCATGACCTAAGCGAAAGTCGGACGCTTAACCGACTAAGCCACCCAGGCGCCCCCCCACATACATTTTAATATTAGGTTGTTGGTATCTGCAAAGAAGCCTGGTAGAGTTTTGACTTGGATTTCATTGAGTTTATAGGTCAAGTTGGGAAGAGTTGACGTTTTAACAGTATGAAGTCTTCTCCAACTTTTTTTTTTTTAACCTTCACAATTAAGTTAGTATTTAAATTTATTTTTGTAGTCACTTGTTTAGCTATTTCTCTGTTTTTCTAATTTTTTGTCCATCATTACTTCCTACAAACTGTGCTGTGCTTCTCCATTTAATATCCATGCTTCTTAAGTGTATTCTTCATTGTGACTGTCTGCAAGTAAAATGGGTGATTCTGGGAGTAGCTAGTTTTTTTCAATATTTGTGTGATATATCTTTATTTCATTCTCATTCTTACAAAATACATTTGCTAAGTATAGAATTATAGTGTAAATTTTCCTCATGCATTGAATTATTTCAAAATCTTTTATCCTTTAATACTGTTTTTAAAAATATTAGTCTGATTAGTCTGCAAACTTTTTCCTTTTTGTCTGTTTGCTTTGTTTTTGGTGTTCTGCATTGTCGTCATGATGCGTTTAGACCTAATTTTAAAAGATTTTCTCCTGCTCAGGACTCATGATTGCGGAATTTGTGGATTCATGTCTTTAATCAATTCTGGGACACTCTTGGCCATTATCTCTTCAGGAATGCCTCACTTTCTTTCTCCAAATGACTCTAGAAGAGTGTTGTCTGCATGTGCATATATGTGTATGCACACATGGACTTGCAATCTTCTCATATTTTCTGTTTTTGTACAGGATTGTCTGAGCAATTTCTTTAGACCTATTTTCCAGTTTACTAATTCTTTTGTTATTTTGTCTGTTTTTATCACATCTATTCCTTTTTATTTTATTATAGTTTTCATTTCTAGAAGTATTATTTGGTTTTTAAAATCTTGTTTATTTTTCTTGATGTTTTGTTTCTAGGGATTTTTATTCTTTTTTTGTCTTTATTCATTTTTTGTTGATTTTTGAGGTATTTTTAGATAGATGTATAAATTTTCTCTAGGTTTTTTTCCTGGTGTATATTCCATCTGCCAACTTTCAGTCATGTGGCTTTTCTGCAGGTGAATTCTGCAGTTGTTTGGGAGGTAGTAATTGGGAGAGCTTTACAGTTGTTGGGGAAGCAAATCTATGGGATCAATTTTTATGTAATTTTCTGATCTTTGGACAAAAATTCTGTACAATGTAAAGGCCTGTGCTTTTGATTTTTCATGGGAGGTTTTTGTTTTTGTTTTCTTTTTCCTCTCATACACTATGCCAGAGGGGAGGGGTTTATTTTTTTATTTTTTGTTATGGTTTACCCCCTTCCAGCTATCATTTTCTCTGTGGCTCCACAGCATTGCATCAGCTCCCCATGGTGAATGACATTTGTTTATGGGATTGGGCAACTTCCTTTATTTTCTTACAAGTTCAAGTATTTATTTCAAACACTCTGTTGTTGTTAAATTCTTATACGTGGTTAATTCTTGAGGAAGGTAAAAATTACTGTTAGTAGTGTCTGCCACCTTGCCTTAAGAAATCCTACAGTTTATTCATTACTTATGTATCTTACCCCACCAGCCCTTCCAAATAAGTACCATTTATTATGGGGGTTTTTTCTCCCATAATACCTACTATAGTATTTATGTGTAGCAGATGCCAAAAATTGCTTGTTGAAGGGATGAATAAAAAAAGTGAAGTGTATTTCAGGATTCTCTGGTAGAATGGTGAGGAAGTTATTTCTAGAAATGTGGTAAGAATAGAAGAATAATTCTCTCTGTCTCCCCAGATTCATTCTCTCTGCACTTTTCTGCCATATTTTGTGGCCGGGGGAGATTAACCTCTATGAATGAATCATCTAGGCCCTCTAGCTCTCCACCTTCCATTGGGGATGGGTTAATGAGAGGCACTATCAGGAAAATACTATGTCAAAGTAGGGGTTCTCAAACTTTAACATGCGTGCAAATTACATGGGAATCTTTCTGAAATGAAAATTCTGAATCACTAGGTCTGAGGTGTAGTCCATGGTACTGCATTTCTATCAGACTCCTGGGCGATTTCTGTTGATGTTCTGAAGACCACTCTGTAAGTGGCAGGGGTTAGAGTATTTTTCTTATTCTCTCCCTTTCTTGAGTATCTCCATTCCAGCACTGGCTGTATGCATTGCTCTTTGACAGTGGTTCTCTACTTTAGCTATGCATTAGAATTATTATATGAGGTTTTTGAAAACCTGATTTCTTGCCTACATCTCAGATATATTACATCAGAATCTCTGGGGGTGGGACCCAGGTGTCAGTTCTTAAGCTCCAATGTACTGCCAAAGTTGAGAACAACAGATAGATCTTTGACTAGAGGTTTTGTTGGTTGGCCCTCTTTCCATAGCTATAACTCTCCAAAGGCAATGCTAACCCTGTTTACCCCACTCCTTGCCCCTTCAGATCTGTGAGTAATAGTGGTATCTGGTTGTTGATTGTTACAGAGTGTCTAAACCTCCTATTTTGGTTCCCCTAGCCCTGTACACATCTCTATAAATAGTCCCTTTAATGAATTATAGTCCCCTTTTCCGTGGTTTTGCCTTCTGTGGTTTCAATTACCTGTGGTCAACCACAGTCCGGAAGCAAATGATGATCCTCCTTCTGACATACTGTCAGAAGGTCATTAGTAGCCTAGCACTAGGTTATAATGCCTATGTCATTCACTGGATTTCATCTCATCAGGTAGGCATTTTATTGTCTCACATCATTACAAGAAGAAAAAGTGTGAGTACAGTACAATAAGATTTTGAGAGAGAAAGACAACATTCACATGCTTTTATTATATATGTTATAATTGTTCTATTTTATTATTGGCTATTGTTAATCTCTTGTTATACCTAGTATATAAATTAAACTTTATCATATGTATGTACAGGAAAAAAACATAGTTCAGAATGGGTTTGGTATGATCTGTGGTTTCAAGGCATCCATGGGAGGTCTTGGAACATATCCCTTAAGCATAAGGGGGAAGACAACTATTGTATCATTAAACTCCCAGCTCTTCCCTGCCATAACTCTAGCTGATATTTAAAGATAAGAGATTTGATTTTTATTTTGTAATAAAATAATTGGGAAACCAATGTTATCTTAGGAATAGTGTCAAGCTCAGAATTGTGTGTTATTGCTTTCAAGTGAAACTTTTCATATACTTTAAATTTAGAAGTATGGACTTTTACTATAAAATGCCAAGTTCAGATACTTTTTAATGGTTCTGCTAAAAATATGACTTAAGCTAACTCTGGTTTTTCTGAAATTAGAGAAAAAGAGTAATATATTAATTTAGTTTCTAATTACCATTGTTCTTTAGCTGTGATGTAGCCATAACTTAATCTGTAGATCGGATTGATTTCTTCCTCATTAGGATTTTCTTGAACTGGTGCCTTTAGTGAAAAGTTGACTCAAGTCACCATGCTGTTGCTCTCTTGGTTTTCCTCAGAAGGTACTGGCAATTCCATTACTTTGTAACTCATGGTGTCATCAGTTGAAATAGTGAGTTTGAATTTTATTTTGTCTTCTTGAGTACCACCCATTTCCTTAGAGTTCACATTTCAAGAACTCCCTGGCTTTTCTGACTAAATTGCTGTTTTAAGAGGCTCTCCATTTCAATTTCTCCACTCTCTACCAATAATCCTGCCTTTAATCCTGGCAAAGGACTTTCCCTACAAAGACCCCTTAGCCATCATCATTCCCCAGGAGAAAATTATTCTCTAATCTTCCCCTCAATTTCTTCTTGTAAACATTGAGCCTCTGGCACTCTACACAGAGTGTTGTTAGCCTTTTGTCTCTTCTTCCATATAAATGGGCTTTTGCAATCAGACTTGAGTATAGTCTTGAACTGAACTCAAGTGAACAAATGATTTCCTCCCTGCTTTTGTAGCACAACTCTATAGTGGGGGGGAAAAAGGGGGGTTATAATTTGTTTTCACTACTGAGAACAGGGTGAAGGTTTGCTGTTACTAATCCTACTGTAGGGGCACTGCCCTGTTTTTAAGATAAGTGTAAAAAAAAAAAAACACATCAACTTGAGAAAGTGGCTTTTGAGTCAAGCACTGTTTCCTAGCTCTAGCTAAAGATTCAGATGCCCTGGCACAGCCCATTTGGGAATATTCTCCTTCTCACTGCAGTTTCTTCCTTCTCTTTCATAAGACTAGAGAGAAGACGGAAGGTCATCTACAAGTCTGGCTGTAACATGATGACAAATAATTGTGTTGGCAGGTGACTTCTCTGTTGTGTGATAGAATATATTGGCTTGAAAAAAAATTTTAGGAAATGTTTCACTGGGGCCTTAAGAGAGAGAGAGATGTATAAGACACACTAGCCCAGGCTTTTTTGGAATCATTTATTCTTAAAGGATCTGCTTGCTGCTCTGTAGATGCAATCTGAAAGACTGAAAAATTAAAACCATCAGTGTGCACTGTGAAGGAAAATGAGCTTCTTAGGCTTTAGTGGACTTTTAAATATGTGAATTTTTTTGTAGGCCAATTCAAATGTTAATAAAAAGATAAGAGAATTGATCTGAATGTCTTTATTCTTATACTCATAAACCAAATTCTGCACATTAGTTCAGAAATATTGAACCTTTAACCAATTATAAACACCTCTTTTCTAATTATTTAAATTGAAATACTTCTAAGGATTGCATCTAGGGATGCAGTTATTGAAATGAATGTTTTTGTAAGGTTGTTTTTTTTTTCTATAATGTCTTCAATTTTTTTCTTTTTTAAAACTTAGAAATGTTTCAGGTGTTTTGGGATGTTTTTGCAGCTATTCATGGACAACAGATGAATTGATTAGTAACAAGCTAATGGATAACCTGGTTCCCTAGTATGTCCTTCATATTCTGTGATGTAGGTACAGATTTCTAAGACAATACTGAAAAAATACTCACACGAACCATTTGTGCTAAAGGAAAGCCTCAGAGGCAGAATAGATCCCAAATAACCATTCATACAAATCCACTGGTTTTGGAATTATGTTTGTTTTCTTAATAGTGTTTTTCTGAAGACCAGTATTAAATGTAGTTTGCCAAGATAAAGCCCAAGGAGCTGTTGTAGAATAAAGAATCATAGGAGAAATGACAACTGAGTGCAATACATGATCCAGGATATTTTGGGCCATGAAAACAGTATCATGATACTTGGTAAACTCTGAATGAAATCTATAGATTGGATAATAATACTGTACTAATGTTAATCTTCTGATTCTGATATTTGTATGTAGTTTGGTAAGAGCATGTTCTTCTTCATTAGGAATCCACATAGTATTTAGGTCTAAAGGAGGTTCACATCTGTAACTTATTCTCAAATGATTAAGAAACATGTCTGTTTGCATACACACATTGCATACATGTATATGTAAGGCATACATATGTGTATATGCCTGCACGTGCGTTTACATCCATAAATACAGATAAAGGAAATGAAAATTACTAACATCTGGGTAATGTAGATGAAGTCTACAGGATTTAGGATTTTTTTTTAATTAATTATTTTTTTAGATGGGAATTGAGTTCTTGTAACTCTTTTCTGTGACTCTGAAATTATGTCAAAATTAAAAATTAAAAGAAACTAATAAAAGCCACCTTACATGTTGAAAAGGGAACAGGTTGCTCAGAAGCAATAAGATAGCAAGAAAACCCCAATCATTTATAGGACACTGCAGGTTCTGTTAAAATTTAGTAAACACTGTAAGTCTATATATTTTCTCATATGGATGTTTTTCAAAACCACAACGAAATTTTTATTCAGGAAATTATGTTCAATGAATTAGAACAAATCCAACCAGAAAGTAGGAAGTAGTCATTTCCGTAACAGTTTACCTTGTAGTTGTTGGCACATGCCAAGCTGCTGTGAGTGGATTAAATATGGTGTATGTTTATTTTCATGGGCACTGATACTTTTCAGATGTTTGTTTTATTAGTCTACCTAGTTTTCTTCGGTCTGTCTGGTAAATGCTGAGTTCTGTTATTTCAGAGTAAACAGGAAATACACAGTGGATTCTTTATAGGTATATTTCTTTATTGTTAGAGTTGCTAATTCTCATGAAAAATTAAATGTAGTAAATGACGAGGAATAGTTCTACTTTATACTATATTTCACCAAATCTTCAAAACAGTTTTGCCTTTGCATCGTTCTTATTCGGTATATATTTTCCCACAAGACCCCACCTTCGTTGTCCATAGACCTGTGTGCCTCAGGGCAGGCAACCTTATCCCTACTTCCAAGGTGAGGAGCTTTCCTAATCCAATCACTGTGCTCCAATTTCTTTTGCCAGTGACTGGTTTAGGAATCAGCATGTAGTTCAGTTTTAGCCAAAGAAAAATGCTGATTAGGATTTAAGGAGCCCTGAGTTTACTCCTGAGAAAGACATTTTGCTTACTCACCTGATGTGAAATATGGAACTGTGTAGCTTTCTGAGGGCAAAGCTGGGGAAGGATGGGAAGGTGGAAAGATGCAAAGACTCTAGGTGCTTGATGATACCTATAAGCTGCTGAATCAGTCAGCCCTGGAACTAAAATTGCCTTATGGCTTGCAATCTGTGATATGCTAGCCTATTATCATGTATTCTGGAAGTTTTTTTACAAGATTTTTTTTTTAATTTCATGATTTTATTATTAAAAAGCCAGTTCATTCATCAAACCAACCAGATGATAGAAAGAGAGAGAGAGGGAGGGAGAGAGTGCGTGAGCAAGTTGGGGAGAAGGACAGAGGGAGAAAGAGAACCTTAAGCAGGTTCATGTCTAGCATGGAGCCCAACATGGGGCTCAGTCCTTCAACCCATGAGATCGTGACCTGAGCCAAAATCAAGAGTTGGATGCTTAACCCACTGAGCTACCCAGGCACCCCTAGATTGGTTTTATTCAAGTAACAGACTCTTTGAGAAGCAATAAGGACTACCAGTGAATTCAATTTCATAGGAGTTTTAAGGAGTAAATAACTCTCAGTTCTTAGAGGAAAAACTTGAAAACTTAAATCATATAGACAGAAGTTTCTCTGTATGACCTACAAGTACACTTTTGGTCACCATACTGATACCAAGTCCAACATAATAAAACTTAAAATTTCGAAGGGCAGCATGGTGCAGTGCAGCATTTATCACATTGTAGTTGAGCTACAATATTTGGTTGTAATTTAGTGGAATTGCAACCAGAAGTTTAAATAATTGAACTATAATAGAACAGGATGAGTAAAATCAGAGTATACTATAAAGGCAGGTTTCATGAAACTGTTTAAGTAGCGGATTTGTGGATTGGGTTATATTATAGAATGTATTTCTCACTGTGTTTTGGTCATTGGTATGGTAGGAAAACATGGGCTCTTTAGCAAAACAGACTTGGCTTCAGATGTCTAACTTACTGGCTGCTTATATGGAAAAAAGCATGGAACTGTGCCTACGACCTAATAGGCACTCACAAATCAATGGCTCTTCTTTCCTGCCTCTGTCCACAGGCTCCCACCTCCCCTTTGCCATGTGGACTTAAACTTATGGAACCATAGAGTAAAGCAGCACTGACATTAGCAAACAAGGTGTCTTCAAACAAACAGATACACCTGTTGTATGTACTATATATTCATCCAAGCTTGAAACACCAGGAGCACATTGAGTGATGGGAGTCCTAAAGCAAGAGACATCAATTATATTTAACAACAAATAGCATCTCCTGAGTTCCTCACAGCTAAGAAATCACTCTGGCCCAGTCTTAAAATAACAGATATTTGGTTAGAAGTATTGATTGTTTTCAGTTTGGGTTACCTCAGCAGAATGACACACTATCCATTAAAAATGGTGGTGTGAAGACAGTGGGCCTCTCTGGCACATTGCACATTTGGGCTGACCGAGTGCTCAGATGCCACCAGACCAGGTGTGCCAAGGCCATGGGCTCCTGTTAGAGGTTAAGGAGGGGGAATGAGAGGATAAATGCATTATTGCATGATGACCATCACTGTTCCACAGAGCCCACATTACCACAGGAACAGATCCTTTTTGTTTTTTTTTCTTCCTCCAAATCCCATAGTTTTATTTGGTATTATACACTTTAACTCCTTATGTACTGTGTGGAATGTTCCTGTGAATCTCAGGGAGAAGACAAAAAAAAAAAAAAAAAAAACATATTTGGTTTTGCTGACAGAATTATAGCAAAAAAAAAAAAAATTGGACTGATTCTCCTCTTGCCCTCCCTCCTGGCTTCCTTCCTTTCTTTTCCTCTTCCTCCTCCCTTTCCTCTTTCCTTTTCTTCTTCTTTAATAAAACATCTATCTTTGTGCCTGAACTTTGTGAAATTGCTGAGTTGGTCAAGGCAGTAAATCGAACGAGTCCCTTTTACCTCTAGAAAATACGAAAGCATCCTTCTGCCATTGAGCTGGCACCCGTGGTGGGATCAAGTGCTGCTGTTAACAGGAAGGCAGGAAAGTACATTATCACTTCAGGGCTGTCATTACCAGAGGGTTTCACTGTGAACTATAGCATTCAGAGAAACCAGGCAAGAGGAAAAAGGGGAGGCCAGATGAGTAGAGAGGGAGGGAAATAAAAAAGCAAGATTTTGTCTGTTTATGAGGCTGACCACAATGGTGGTGATATTGATGGTAGAGGAATTCAACTCATGATATTACTTTCATTTAAAAGGTGATTACAATAGCCACCTTCTTCTTTGATCCTGTAGGTACACACATGGAAAAACAACAGGCTCAGCCACGCCCATGGCTTCAGCTGATCAGTTCATGTGCATCTTAAATCTGTCAAGAAAAGATCTTTCATTTAGTTATAAACCTCAAGACATATATTTTAGTACCAAAGAAATCCCAAAGAGATCAGCCCATTTAATTTTTTTTTCTTGCTACTTGTAGAAGAAACACATTTTAAGATTTTTTTCCCTCTTTTTTATAAATTTTAAAATTTGTTTAAATCTCTTATCTAATGTCTCAAATTATAGTAATAGAATGAGAGATATGAGAATGATAAAGACATGAGAGTGCTTTAGATTTTTTTTTTTATATTTTTATTTATTTCTACGAGAGAGAGAGACAGCATGAGAGGGGTCAGAGAGAGAGGGAGTCACAGACTGAAACAGGCTCCAGGCTCTGAGCTGGCAGTCAGCACAGAGCCCGACGCGGGGCTCGAACCCACGAACTGTGAGATCATGACCTAAGCGAAAGTCGGACGCTTAACCGGCTGAGCCATCCAGGTGCCCCAGATATTTTAACTTAGTTCGTAATACAGTTGCCAAGTGCTGTATCTAAGTAATGTTATCACCATCTTACAATGGGGGAATTTTGCTGAAGGCAAAGAAGAAAAGTTCAGAATCTGGGGTTTTGCTTCCTTCATTCCTTTATACCCAGGTTGCTTAGCACAGACACTGAGCTCTTACTGGAGAGCAATTATAATCATTTTTGCCTGTTTCTTCGAAGTCTGTTTTCTGTCTGGATTCTGTTGTACAACATATCGGATAAGCAGATCTTTAATGAGTTCAAAGTCAGCAGGATGTGTAGTTCCTGGATGTGTAGCAGGCCCTTTTAATCTGGTTATGTGTAGCAGGTTACTCATTTTTCCTATATCTACCCTCCACCCTGCCTGGATAAGGTTTCTAATTTTATTGCAGAACTATTCACCTTTAGCAACAGAGAAATCATCGTCATCATTTTTTTAAAAAGCAATACTGGTAAGCAAAGTGTTGTAGAAAAGGCAAACAGTATGGGATAGCTATTATTATAGGGAAGAGCTACTGTTCCCTGCAGGACCATCTGTTTTCCCAACTAAAAAAATACAGTTCTTTCCTGACTTATTTTTTAAAGGGCTTAACCAGTCATTCACATAATCAGACTTCATTGCTGTGAAATTTCATCAAAGTGTACTCAGTCCTTGAACTCATATCTGGGCCCATTTTGCCAATCAGATAAAACTTTCAAGGCTTTTTCCTAGAGGCATGAGGGTTAACTTGATCTTATTGCATTGCAAAAGATTTTGTGCTGCACATCATTTTTCATAAAAGCTATTTGTTGTGTTAGGAGAACTCCAGACAGGCTCCTTATTAGAATAGATTTGGGAGGGTGGGATGGTGTGCTCTGCTTTGTCACTTTGGAGGAAATGAAAATTCTTAGAAATTCTTTCGAGTTAACAGCGGAAGAAATGAAGAGGCAAAAATGATACAGGGGAATTTAACATCCTAGTAAGTAAAAATGTTATTTCTCATGAACAGACTGACAATTATTGTTTTGTTTTTTTTTTTAATGTTTTTTATTTATTTCTAGGAGAGAGAGAGAGCGTGAGCAGGGGAGGGTCAGAGAGAGAGGGAGTCACAGACTGAAACAGGCTCCAGGCTCTGAGCTGGCAGTCAGCACAGAGCCCGACGCGGGGCTCGGACTCACGAACCGCGAGATCATGACCTAAGCGAAAGTCAGATGCTTAACCGACTAAGCCACCCAGGCGCCCCTGATTTCCATGGTTTCTGACGGAACACCCACAGAACTGAGATTGCTGCTGCCCTATGTTAAGCATCATNCAGCACAGAGCCCGACGCGGGGCTCGAACCCACGAACCGCGAGATCATGACCTAAGCGAAAGTCGGACGCGGAACCGACTAAGCCACCCAGGCGCCCCTATTGTTTTTTTTTTAAAGGAAAAAAAGAAAACATCCCTAAGGAAATCCCTGATTTGGAAGCACTGAATTCATTTGTCTTAAGATTGTCACTTGCCACTTGCTTCTTTTCTTTTATTTCTTCTTCTCTTTTTTTTTTTTTTTTTTTTTTGGATATAGAGGTTGAAACCAACGGACTCTCAAAACCTTTGTAAAGGTCAGCCACCCAGCGCATACCCACTCAGGTCCATGCCAGCACAAACAGCCTTTGCATCAAAAAAGCACTAGGTGGTGCCCATTTTCTTTGCCAGTGAAAGTGCTGGATTTCCCCAAGGGAGTCACTCCAGGGAAGTTCATTAGCCCCCAGCCCCATATAGTGCGGTCCTCTCCTTTGACAGATGACCAGAAGCATGGTGTCATGTTCGGTCATTTCCCTAAAGTATCCTGGGGCTTGCTAGTTTTAGGGCAGAGTTTTAGTTTTGGAAGTCAGTGGTTTTAAGTGTGAAGGTAGGAGTGGAGGGTTGGTGGAGGCAAAAAGCTTTGAATATTCCCTTTGAAAATAAAGGATAAGAGAATAAAGGCTGCAACCCTGCCATCTGTGTCTCTAAAAAGTCATGGCATAATATCTCTGCCAAGGCTTTCCTCCTGCCAGATCATCTAGACAATGCAGTGTTGGTTTAATTTTTCTCATTTTTACCCATAATCAAGCTATAAAAATAATAAAAGAAAATAAAGGTTAATCTTAAATTTCAATTTGCCTTCTCATGAAAATAATTCTTTGTCAAATGAAGTATGGTTAAACTGAAGATTTTGCATGCCTCCGTTCACCCCCATACCTCCTGTTTGAAGAGGTGGCTTTATACTACTGGGTTTATTCTGTAAAAAAAAAAATAAAATAAAATCTTATTAGGCACGCTTAACAGATTGTTGCTTTCTGAGCAAGGAGAGCAAGTAACTGGCAAAGAAGATGTTTTCTTCGGGATAATTTTATCCCGGCGATATGCCCTTCAGATTTGTTTTCGAATTTAGGAGCTTTTAGAAGGTTCTTGTTCTTGTAAACATCCAGTATCAGCAATTGGGTGTGATCATGCTATTGCCAAAAAATGAAAAGAAGAATATATTGACTTTTGTTTTTAGTTGAAATGCGCACAATGATTGTCAATCTGTGAACTGTTCTCTGAAATTTGGTTGAAGAGTGTGAATTTGTTCAAGTATATTTATTATGTTCTGAAGAGGGCAAGACAACAGTTTTTTGAATGTTAAAAAGTAGATTCTTGTAGTAATACCTGAATTCTGCTTCCTAGTTGGTGATCTATCCTCCAAAATATAGGGAAAATAAAGGTTGTTAGTAGTTTTAAAAAGTCGAACCTAAGAAAAAAGCCTTATTATGAAACTAAAAGAATTATTTCTGTGCTCTAGCTGCCCTGTCATATGTCATGACATGTGGCAGGTTGACTGCTCATTAATTCTATTTATATCAGTCTGATAATCCACCCCACTGAGTACACATGTGTTAAAATATTCATAAATTATGTTTATTGTGAACAAATATACATTAAATGCCAAAAGAAGACCATTAGTTAAAGACAAAACTAGTCAACAATCAAATAAGCATAGCCTCTTTACTGTCAGTCCACTATATTACGTTTTATCAAATTCACATTAATTGCCTCTCCTTCCAGTGCCTCCTAGGGAATGTTTATCTTTTGTATTTAAACTGTACAAAAGACATAGATTTCATCGATAGGAATAAATTATCTATTTACCTGTTTGGCAATAGTATCAACTGGAACAAACCATCTAAAGAGAAGTGCACTTCTGGCCTCCAAAATTGTTTTTAAAAATATGTCATTTGAACCCTAATACAGACTTGGACTGAATTTGAGAGTGTTTCATGGAATCGTAGACCAAATTAAATAAATAATTTTTTGATAAAAGGTTGGAAATAATGGTTTGGGGTTTATACATATTTGGGAAACGAATACACAAGGGATGGTTAATAAAATCTAGTACATTGAGAGTGGAAACCAATAATTAAAATATACTGCAGCCCACTGTGTTTTAGAACTTATTACTTCCAAATGAAACAGTCTTGAACTACCCTATTTTGAGTGATTTCAGGAAGTTGAAAAAATTGAAGTGATTATTCTTTTTACAAGCTGCCTGTGCAGTTAAAGACAACAGTTGAAAAGTTTGAATTCCTTGTCAAAATCCAAAGTGGTTTCAGTTAAAATATATTGCCTAATTTACCCAATTCATCATATTCTGAATTAATGCCATGAAAACATCTAGGATTATTAATTATTAGGACCACACTTTAGGTATAACTAAAATAATGGTCATTTTAAAAAGTGAACTGTGTGCTGGTCTAATAATCTATTAGCAATACTCCCTAGGAAACTTATAAATTTTCAAAACTTTAATTATACTTAAAGGGACACTTTTATTTCTATACAGAAATGATAAATGATGAGTAAAAAAAAGTAGGAAATTCTGATTCTGTTTCATTGATATTGTATCCTTCTTTTACAGAGCAGGGAAGGACACAACATGGACATGAAGTACTTTTTGAATGTTGCCAACACTTTGCTACAAAAAATGAAGCCGTCACCCTCAGAATGCCAGTTAACTTCAGGTAGGATTTTCACTTTTTTCTTCTTCTCTTTTTAGATTTCAGCTTTATTGAAGTACAATTAAGAAATGTAATTATAAGATACTTAAAGTGTACATCATGATGATTTGATATACGTATACATTGTGAAAGGATTTCCCCCATCTAGTTAATGAACACATCTGTCACTTCACTTATTCATTCATTCGTCCACTTATTTATTTTGTGAGAACATTTAAGTTCTACTTCCTTTGCAAAATTCAATTTATACAATACAGTGTCCTCAACTATAGTCACCACATTTCACATTAGATTCTCATACCTTACTCTGAAAGTTGGTACCTTTTTGCCAACCTCTCCCTATTCTCCCCTCCCCTCAGGCTGTGGCAAACACTTTTCATTCTGTTTCTGTGAGTTTGAATTCCTTTTTTTGATTCCACAGAGAGGGAAGATTTTCTAAGTAGTGATACCTCACAGATTGCTTTTTTGTCCACTTTCCTTAGAAGAAAAATTTCTTTACTTACACATTGTTTAAAGAAATTTATAGGCAGGGAATCTATCTGTATAGATAAAAGGCGGAAACTATCATAAGGAAGTCATTCAAATTGTAAAAAAAAAAAAAAAAAAAGAGCCATATGTATAAAGTTGTCTTTCTAATGGTATTTATAATAATAAATATCAGAGGGTGTTTTAATATCTAACAACGTAAGCGTGGTTAGAAAAACAATAACATTAATTTGGTAAAATATTAAGTACTCAATAAAAATTATGGGCACCTAACAGTAGGGCAAATGTGAAATAAAATATTAAGTGAAAAAAATTCAGGATACAAGATTAAGGTATAAAATGATTATAATAATATCAAGACATGCAAATAATGAACCAGTAAAAGAGGTTGGACAAACATGTGAATCATGATAAGTTAAGGAGTGAAACTGAGTTTTGGCTTCTTTTCAAACTTTTATTATGCTGTCTTACTAAGATCATTTAAAATGCATTTTAAAATTTCAAAGAAATTATTTGGAGGAAATCAGCAGTTAATTTACATTTTTTTCTTTAGATGTCATAAATAATCACCACAGATTTTTGAAGAGAAATATTAGACAACTTCCACTTCCAAAAATGCTAACTTTGAAACTGGTATCCCAGTATGTGGTTTTTAGTAGTCAAACCTAATTTGCTTTTTACTGACTCACACAGTGCACATATATTTTATTAGATAAGAATTCCCTTTTTTATTTTTTTAAGTTTCCCTGCTTATTGTATTCAGCTCCATACCATAGCATTTTCATCTATGAGTTCTGGAAAACACTGGGCAGCCATTTCAGAAACAAATAAATAAGTAAAACAAAACAAAAAACCACAAATGGAAACATCACAAAACCCTCTCGTGAAGCTCTCTGCGAAGTTTGGGATGCACTTTCATGTGAATCTTGGCCTCTGTACAGCAGGCTGCACAATAATTTTCATCTGAGATTTGAACATATTGGAAGAACTATAGCCTTCCTTTCTTTTATCCTGTCATTCCCCCCCTGGAAGTGACGGGCATATGGCAGGCACCCTCCCTGGATTCTCAAACAACAGGAGGGACCTGATTTCAATTCCTACATCCTGTCATCAGTGACTCTCGGGATATTTTGTTCTTGCAAGGCTAAAGATGTGATTCGAATTTGCCATACGGACAGAGCTTAATGCGATGCCATTTTTACCGCTAGAGCCCTCAATCAGTTAATTAAACATGATATAAATCACCGCGTGTATTTGTAAAGTAAGATTAATATGGCAAAGTCAAAGTAAATGAGGAATCCTCCCCATCCTAGGAGTGTGAATCACAGATAGGAAGATTACACTTTTGGAAACTCAATACTTTTGAGCAGGCTTTGTTGGTTTAATCCCTCCGACTGCTTTGTGCAACATGAAACCCGGAGCTGTCATCTTTAGCCAAAATTTCAGCCATAACTTCCTCAGCTTTCACCCCATTATTGAAATCAGCATTCACAATACTTAACAAAGATCAAACCTTTCAACGGACCACAGGGCAGTCTCTTACCACCTGGGACACCAGAAACATGTTTAATAAATATTTCATTTTGTTTTAACATGAAGACTTCCCTGGTTTCCCATTTTTTTCTTTCCTGGGGAGCTGAGGGCTACCCCCAAGCTGCACATTCCATCACTGTGGTCAGTTAGGTTTATAGCCTTAATAAAAGGATTTTCTCCTTTCACGTGCTAGGGAGCCTTGTTAAACCAGAGCAATTACAGAAACACAAGATAGGTGCTCTGCAAAGATCAAAGCTCACCTAAAGACAGCTCTGTAGGAATTTGGAGCTTTCTTTGAAAAGCACTCAGTTTACAAAGTATAGAGGTATTAAACCCCAGGAATTAAAAAAAATAAAAATAAAAATCCTAGTTTCAAATAATGTTAAAAGTCTGACAGTAGTTAATATGGGACCTCCTTCAGCCACTATGTGTATGTGTATTATTCCTAATATCTATTCACAGTATATCTATAATAGCTCCAAAGGAACCATTATGTTCAGAAGACATACGCATATGATGGATCCTTAATACCAAATACATTACCTACTCAGTAGGTACATTTTAACCTCAATATCCTAGCTCAGGGGGAAGGGTGAGAAAATGGCCTGTAAATTTTTTTAGGAAGAATAAAAATGCAGCATGCCTGGGACTTATGCTTTGTAGCTCTCTCGGTGGGATCACTAGAGGCTCTCCCAGGTGACAACAGCACCTGCCTTAGTGGCCACGACAAAACTCACACAACTGCTGTGGGGTGTTGATGCACCCAGTCTTAAGCAATATGTTTCCTCAACCTCTTGAGATTGTTGTCATTCTTCCTTAAAATACACACACACACGCACGCACGCACACATGCACATGCACACACACATGCACATCATGCTTTGAAGGTTCCATTTCAGAATAACATTGATAAACCCTGAGTGGTTTAAACTCAGGCATGTGCCTGTGGGAGCTTTCAGGTGACAAAGGTGGTTTAAGGATTCCTTTCTTGATTTGGCTATCTGCAAGCTAAATGATTTTTGTGTGCAGTATCTCAATATTACAGAGCAGTATAAATGGCCTCAACCTGGGATTTTGAATTGTGTGCTTCAGTTTAGGAAAATAATTTTTTTAAGGGGCAGCTATTGCCAGGAACATTTTTATATCAATTTAGTGAACGCCATTTGGGGGTTTTGGTGTCCAGTAGCCTTAGCTTTGAAAAATGCAGAGATATGTGTAAAGTCTTTATTTTACATCAGCATATCCACTTTAAATTAAGAAAACATTTTTAAATGTTTATTTACTTTTGAGAGAGAGAGAAAGAAAGAAAGAAAAAGAAAATATGCAAGCAGGGGGAAGGGCAGAGATAGAAAGGGAGACAGAAAAGCCCAAGCAGGCTTGTTCTGTCAGCACAGGGCCTGATGCGGGGCTTGAACCCACGAACTGTGAGATCATGATCTGAGCTGAAATCAAGAAGCCGATGCTTAACCACCCAGGTGCCTCAAGGAAACATTTTAATAATGATAAAAATAGGAGCTGGAATTTATTGACTGCTTGTTACATGCCAAGCTCTATGCAAGCAGGTTACATGGAATATCTTATGTAATCTTTACAATAATCCCGTGAGGTGGGTTCTATTACTATATTTATTTTGTAGATGAGGAGACCGTGGCATAGAAGGGTTGAGTAATTTGCCAAAGATCACACAGTTGGTAAGAGTGGAGTTGTGATCTAATACAGGCTACACATAACTGGAAGCCAAGCTTTTACAGCCTGTGACTATCTGATTTGAAGTTTATTTTGGGTTCTGAACTAAAGTCTGTATTTTATAGTTCTTTTTATGTAGTAGTAGCTTTAGGAGTTGAAATTAAAGTTAACAGCAATGGGTTTTTTTCCCCCAGAGATTAACTTTCTTGCTTTTAATTTTGGTGTTAAACAGTAATGAAGCTTCAAGTTTTGTGTTCATAATTTATTTTGGGAAATATCATTCATCAAAAATAGAGTTTTGTGATAGGAAACAACAGGTTTTTTTTTTTCTTTTGCCTTGGAATCACCATTTTTCATAATTCACCTAAGAAAATAGAATTATCGAAAATACACTATTCAGTTATCTTGTTTGTACTTTCCTTTAAATAACTCCTTTTCTTTGATTAGCTTAAGATTCTGATATTTTATCTAATTAAGAAGCTTGTTCCAGATTTGGAAGTAGTACATCTCAATATTATTAGGTAGATAGCCCTGAATTTAGAAGCTTAGATTCACCAATATTTGGGTCTGTAATCTTGGGTACCTAGTTAAATTCTCTTAGGGTCAGCAGATTATTATTGGTAAATGAGAAAAATAAGGCCAGTCATACACTTTTATTATGAGGACCATGAAAATGAAATAACATATCTATAAAATACCTAACAGAAGTCTGGCCTATGCTGGTTCAAGAAATATTACTCTCCTCTCTCCCCTTGATTGTATTTATAACAGACCTTGTTGAAAAGCTTTCCCCTTCTCCCTTAGATAGGCTTTGAACATCCTGCTTTCACAGTCTGGCACTTTATGGGAAAAGAATTCTGAGGCCTGATCAAGCTTGAGTGTTTGTGTCATCAGGGAGGCCTTTTACCATCCCTGCCAGGCCTGAAACTGAAAACAGGGGAACTTACTGTTCTTGTTAGGGCTTTGCTTGATGGTTGGATATCAAAGGGATCCTTGAAAAAGGAGGAAAAGGCATAATTTTAGTTTTTAGATTATGAACATTGTGAATTTTAAGAATTTTCTAGCTATCTTTTATGGATTGTCAGATCTCATTTAAACAAATATCTCAACACATTGCTCAGCAACAGCATATGTCATCTTGCCCTTTAAGACCTTGTCACCCACTGCTCCAAGACAGGCCACTTCCTCCTGAGGCTATAGAGACCTGGCCTGCATGTTCAAATAGCCCCCAGTTTCTTGCGGGTATGTAATAAATATTAATAATTATTCAATCACTCAATCTGTCACATTTCATAAGCACTAGATTTCTTTCACAGTGTAAAAGCACAGTTGACATTTTATCGAAATTCAAGACTTTTTGAAGGAGTCATTTTTATCTGTGATCTTAGTATATGTCTATAGAAACATACATACCAGTATCATCTTAAGAGAGCTTGTTAATGTCAGGAATGTTTATTTTGCCTCTTGACATCTTCCTGGTCTTTGCTTTCTTCACTTTCAATAATCTTTCCTTGTCTACATGCAATATTCTCGTGGTCTTTGGAAGCATTCAACATGTAGCATGACTATGTGATCAAGCCTATTTAAAAATAATATTTTAGAGGCCCCTGGGTGACTCAGTCAGTTAAGCATCTGACTTCAGCTCAGGTCATGTTTGTGAGTAGTCAGACTCTGCATCAGACTCTGCATCAGACTCTGCACTGACAGTGTAGAGCCTGCCTGGGATTCTCTCTCGCTCTCTTCCCTTCCCCTACTTGCTCACTCTCTCTCAAAAATAAATAAATAAGTAAATAAATAAACTTAAAAAAATAAAAATACCATTTTAATGAACTGTGAAAAGTTAGCTGTAACTGGATAATGCATTAAGATAATTCTGCTATTGTTTCCCACTCAGAGTTTCACTTGCTCTTCTAGAATCTGCATACATAGAAACACTTGGTATCTGGTCAGAACATTTCCTTTCCTTCTGGGGTTGCCAGATGTAGCAAATAAAAGTACCTGGTGCCTAGTTAAATTAGAGTTTTGAATAAACCATTAATAATTTTTAGTGTAAATATGTCTCATGCAATATTTGTGGCATACTTATACTAAAATATCATTCATGGTTTTTCAAAATCCAACTTACTTGGGCTTCCTGTATCTCATCTGGCAGCTCTATTTCTTCTACCTTTTTAGTGACTAAAAATAACAGACTCAATGCTGTTTCTGCCAACTCTTATGTGATTTAATAACATACTATTTGGTAGTGGTGGAAGGGGTCTCTGCCTTTGCATAAACACCGGGAGGACTCTGGACCAAAGGTTGAGGACTAAGTCAGAAGAGATGGTTTTGGTATCCTAGATATCCAACCATCAAAGTATCCAACCATACTACTGCCAAAGGGCTAGCAGTATCAAACAGCTATCAAGCCACAGTTTGTAACTCAACTTTCTGATTTGCTTTAGTCATTTTTCTTAAAGGCAAAAATGGAAGTGACTTAATCAAAATAGTGCAGAAAAGCAGATTGTCTCTGGATATGTTATTTACTCATTCATTCTTTCAACAAATATTTATGGAAGACCTACTATGTGTCAGGAACTGTGTGGCAGTTACAACAATATTTGTATATTTATGTTATACTTTTGTTCCAGTTCAAGGGTATTGTGTGTACCAGATATTCATGATGGTAATTTTGAATAGTAATGGCTGTTTATGCCTAAGTCACACTTCTTGCTGTCTAATCAAACATCAATGATAGACATCAAGATTACTCTTGATAATTAATGGTACATATTTTATTAGAAGTCTTTTGGTTTTGCATTTAAAAAATAGTTGTGTACTTAGAAGATTATGTTATATAAATACCTATATTTTATATCTATAGCTACATCTTTGACAAGAATCTATTTCCTCATAGCGCTAAGTTAAATTATAATTCACTCCATATTTTTAGAAACCAGAAGGTCAAAATATTGTTCAGGCACATTGCTTCATCTGTCAGACATAAAAACGACTTCTATCAATTGTCCTTCTTAATTTTTAAGTCATTTTTACTCATTTTGAGGTTATGGGGAATTTTACATGTGTTTGATTGGATTCAGTCAAATAGGCTGTGCAGCTTTTACTATGCCTTGTAATTTTTTTCATTACAATAAAAAGCCTTTTAAATCACTGCTACTTAGACTTATATTGAAAATACTTGCGATACTTTTATATACAGTGAGTTTAATGCCAGGATGTGAAAGCAAATTGATTGTAGGCAATTCTGTGCTTGAGCACCCCAGAGTAAAAAGAATTACACTAGTAACTCTGGGGACCTCCTGCTCTCAGAAAGGCTGTCTCTGCATTCAGACATCCACTGGCAGGTGAAAAAAGAAAGGGCTGCTTAATTCTGATCTGAAATTGTATAAACACATTTTAATTCAGAGAAATAATTTTTGAAGGGGAAAAAGGCACCTCAAGAGACACTTATGTTTAATGTTTTTAATTTAGTAAAATGAGCTGCAAGGAAAGTATGTCATCTTTGCAGTAAGCATTTGAACATCTTCTAACAGTGACTTCAGTGCAGACAACTTGCCATCTGGAGGGTATATGGGATTTGGAGAGGCTTGGCTGGATCAGCTATAAAACCCTCATGGACTTTTTACCTCTGACACCCTGGTCAGAGTGAGAAGTACTTGGGGCTTTTAACCGAGTCTCTAATGACACATACCTCAATCAGCTTGAGGAACAGCTGACGTGTCTTAGGATGAATTTAGAGTGCCATGTAAGCATTAGAGAGAATGGATTAATATTTTGGGGAGGAGTCCTTGGTTGAAATTGTGAAAAGCTGAATCAGTCTTGATTCTTTTTTTTCCTGGATCTTCAAGGTGAAATGTGCAGGAGACCAAAGAGTTCTTGGCTTTTCAATGAAAGCAAAACCCAGAGGTGTTATCTTTGATTTTAGCAGACAGACTAGCTGCATATACTTGTTCACTTCCCTTCCAAGCTTAGCTGGGGCAGATATGAGGAAGGGGATGAAGGTGGGAAATAAAGAGATAGAATGTGTCTGTTGACATCAGCCATTAATACTTGGAGGGGCCAAGGCAGAAATTTTGTACAGATTGAGTGGGCCTGGAGACAATCTGGTTCTAAATAAGTCAGGCCTCTCATATGGAAGCACATTTCTCTCAAGGTTATGGCCTTGAACAAATTCTAGAGAGAACCTCATAGCAGTGCCTACCACTACTCACTGGGACTAAGGTCTCTTATCACCAGTTGTCTTAATAGAAAGCCTCATCCAAGACCTTATCTCTGGTTTCTCATAGTAGCCTGAGCACAGCTCTATCATGTATGTCATTCACATCAGGTTACAATGACTGACTTCTGTTAGAGAGGTAGTACTTGCACAAGGGTATAAGAATGCTGACCCCAGAACCCACTGCCTGCCTTCTAAACCTAGCTCTGTCATTATCTAGCTGTGCAATTTTAGGCAAATTATATAATCCTTCTGTGCCTTGGCTTTTTCTTTTCTTTTTTTTTTTTTTTAATATTTTATGTATTTTTGAGAGAGAAATAGAGACAGCATGAAAAGGTGAGGATCAGAGAGAGAGGGAGACACAGAATCTGAAACAGGCTCCAGGCTCTGAGCTAGCTGTCAGCACAGAGCCTGATGCGGGGCTCGAACCCACGAACCACGAGATCATGACCTGAGCCGAAGTCGGACGCTTAACCGACTGAGCCACCCAGGTGCCCCCAGTGCCTTGGCTTTTTCATCTGTAGGATGGGAAGAATTGAGTCAATACCTATAAATTCCTTGGTTACTACCATCATATACATCTTCCCTAGCAGGCTGTGAGGCTTGCATGCTGAGGCTATGTGTTATTTTTGCAGTTATATGTACTTAGAAAGTAAAAGTATATAAATGTATATAGGAAATGAGAGCATTTTTCACCTGTGTTTGTTAGAATGATTGCCCCTGACCAACAAAGGCATAGGATCATTTAATAAAATCCTTGAGATAAAGCATCATGTGTAAATGTTCAAACATGAGTTCATAGGAAACTTCTGGCCCAATGTTCTCCTTTTACAGATAACTGCGGCCCAGAGAAGTGGGTCCTGTAGCAGGCATTGGCAGCATCAGGATTAACTTCTATGGGCCTTGTCATCAAGTGTGCCCATTCCATAACACCATGCTTTCAGTCTTTGTTACAAAACACATTCAATCCAGTCATTATGAGATGGCTGTTCTATTTTGCACCTGAAAAATATCCCCTCTTATAAGTTTCCTGAACCACTCTCCAGATTATCCATCTGTGTATCCTAAAAACCATCTGCCAAATGGTGAGGCCCAGTGCCAACACCCAGAGTCCCCTCCAAGAGATAATGCCAGTCATCATACCACTGGTTAGTTATAACAAGCTTTGCCAACTTTCTAAAAGAAGATTATCAAAATGTTTCACTTACAGGCTAAACTTCACATTTTTATCATCTAGAATTCATAACTCGTCTTCCACTGTCAGGGATGGTCACTTTGCCTCAAAAACACCTTGTGAATTCCTATCACTATAGGTTTGTTCATGTTGTATCTTTACCTGGAATGGCCTTTCTGTTCCTATCCATCTTAAAAGGTCCTGCTCAGTTTTATCTCTCCTGTGGAGCCTTTATTAAATAGCCCAGCTTACAGCTAGTTACCCGAAGCAGGTAAGGGTTAATGCTACATTCTGTTTTTAGCAACTGGAGCCAGTAAATATCCATGTTATCTGACTGTCCTCTTATGAATATTGCTCAATTTAGACCTCTCTTCTTTTAGGCCTGAGCTGCGTATTCTTCTGCATGCAGTCTGGCCATCTGCACTATGGACGGATGCAACTTCTTGTTGTCTGGTCTTCCTGAGAATGCATTATATAGATTACAGTTCATTTAGAATGCAGCTGCTGGGGTCGTGACTCACACAGAGATTAATCATTACGCCTGGGTTAGCTTCATTACTTTGACTACCCATTACATCTTGCCGAGATTATAAAATGTTGCTTTTAACTTACAAGGCCTACACTAGCATTCACTTACCTCCAAGACATGCATTTATGCATTTTTTTTTTTTTTTGGTATTATTAGGTCACTGGAAATTGCTAGCACTTCCCATAAGCATTGACTTCAAAAATTAAGTCCTGCCGAAGCTTTCTGACATCAGATTGAGTAACATGTCTAAAAAAGAGAGTATATCATATATTATAAATAATATAAAAATTTATAGTGAATAAAAGACTGGCATGACAGTTTTAATAAAATCACAAAGGTTTTCTTTGATTTCCTTTTAAAATAATAATGTCATCTCTAAAAAGATTTAAAGATTGTCTTGCAATTACTGTTGCTAATGAAAATACTGTCACACTGGTGTGAGCCATCTGTATTTTCTATGGCACTATTCCCTTCATCATGTGATTCAGCTCAACCCTGGAAAAAGAAAAGGATTTTAAAGAGATATACAGCTACTGCTCTCAGGACACAGTGAGCATAAGTGGAAAAATTAAGGAAGAAGATATTTACTAACAAAAATTGTTGCATAAATTCAACTAACAGAAATGAAGAACCACAAACAGAGATGGACTCAATTTTCCAAAATCTATATCAATGTGAGGTCTTCTCAGAAACAAAAGGAAAAACAAAAAAAGGTTTCTGATAATGTGATAAAATGGAAATGTGATAAAATACTTGAAGGAAAATTGCAGAAGTATGCCTGACATCCTTATTCAGTTCTATCCCTAACAATTATACTTTAAGGAAGTAAAAACTAAATCTTAAAATACATGTGGACTTGAAGGCAAGATGGAAAATAGAAGATATTTAGAAAGGTTGTATTTAAGAGCAAAAGTTGTATATTACAGTTTCAATCCCTATATGAAAATTTGAATCTTTTTCCTTAGTGGGAACTTAAACTTGCCTGTCATTCTTGATGCAGGTAATAGGGATGAACTTGTTTCTGATCAATCTCAAAACTTGGCTGAGGTCTTCATAAAACATGACTGGCAAGTACATTTAGAATTGCTAATAATAACATACATATAAAGGATTTATTCTATGCCAGGTTCTTTTTTGAGTATTTTATATATAGTAACTTGTTTAATCCTTACTATAACTCTGTGAGGTTGGTATTATTCTCTTCATTTTACAGATGAAGAATCTGAGGCTTAGAGAGGTTGAGAAACTTGGCCTGATAGTTAGTATGTGCCAGCACCAGAATTCAAACCCAGCTGATCTGGCTCCTGAATTCATGTTTATAACCATGACAGTTTAGTATGTCTTAGAGTCAATATAAGGGAGCGCCTTTCAAATTACCCAAGACTATATTATAAAAATAGCAATTTGAAAGCAAGGAGAACCAGAGACAATGGATTTGATGACTTATTGATTAGGATCCAATGTTCAAATTTATTCTATGGAGAAACAAGTTCTGTCTCATAGTCTACAATAAATTTATGATAGTAGATGCATGCCAGGTGACTTAATTTGATGAAAAATGGAGGACTTTCAGAGCAAAGGGCCAGGTACATCATTTAGGAGATAGTCTGAAAACATTTCTGCACCCTCTTTCATTTATTCCCCTACTCCTGGATCTAAACATTTGTGTAAAGGAATAGAATAATTATTTGAACTAGAACACGGATAAAACGAGAGAGCATTTATTTAGGTGGATAAAGTTAGTCTTGACTAAAGTAGAAGAATTTGTAATAGTGAACCAAAGGCAAAGGCTAGCCACACAAAAAAAGAAGCATAGACATAGAAAGAAAAAAGCATGCAAATTCTTAACCTAGCTTTGGAATTAATGTGTCCTGTGGATTCAATAATACCATACTTTTTTCATAGTTTCTTGAGAACATAAAGAACTGTGTGTACCAGTACCTTAAAATCTATAAAAGAATCATTCAGAATTTGTAATTGTTATTAGGAAAGCTAGTATATTTATCTAGTAGTGTGAAGTGTTCTCCTGGTGTTGTTCTATTCCGTACCCTTGGATTTTAATTTCCTTCGACTAAAGACATTTCCTTTTCATTTTTTCACCAGTCCTTGAAGAGAGCTTTCACTCAGGGGAACTTCAATATGTGTTGACATAATAAATGTGAAAACTGGGGTTTGGTCTAGTTTTCCAAACATGCTAGGGTGCTTACTGCACAATAGGAGCTATGCTAGGAGCAAGGACATGGAATGATGTAGATGAGGGCCCTGTCCTTGAAGGTCTTAGTCTTGTTGAGTTCCCTATAAAGCATTTTATTTGTCATGGTGATTGGTTTAGGGCCTGCCAATCATCCCATAGATTTCCTCTCCAGTGTCATATTCCTGCTGGAATCAGTTTGTGTGTCTCCCCCTTAGCCACATAATCCTATGAACTGGTGAAATCTTATCTGCCATCCATCATTTGGGGACATGGAAAGTGCCATTTTGAAAAAGAAAATTTACACACACACAAAAAGAGCCTTTAAAAAAACCACAAAACAAAATAATAAAACATCACAGTATCTCAGAATAATTTTTGATATCAGTTTATAAAAATTGATATTAAACATGAATTTTTGTATTGATCTTTCTAAAGAAGGAAATGGCCTTATTAAGCATGTCATTTGTATTGTTCTGCCAAATGAAAAGCAGATCGAGGAGCTCTCATTCTTAATTTTTGTGTTCCCAAATGGAAGACTTTTGGTCTAATAAGCAACTTAAGCATTTTTATTTATTTTCTGTTGTGTTCTATAACATTCCTGTCCTGTTTCTAAAAAAAATAAAATAAAAAAAAATTGCTTGAAATTTTACTCGAACATATTTTCCATGATAGGGTTTATAACTCTTCTCGTATTACTATATAGGGGGAAATAATACATTGATAGCACCGTTATATAAAAGTCCTAATATGAATGAGGAAAAATGCTGGGGCAGATTTCTTCATGGTTTAACCCAGAGGTTGACAAAGTACAGCCCCAGAGCAAAATCTGGCCTGTCATGTTTCTGTAAATAGTTTTTTTTGACCATCATTACAGACATTCAATTACATATTTTCTAAGTCTACTTGACATATTAAAGTACAGCTACAGAGACAGAGTAGAGTAGATACAAAAGAGATCATATAGTCCACAAAGGCTAAATAAAATACTTGCTATCTGACCCTTTATAGAAAAAAAATCTGCCAACCCCTGCTCTAACCTATTCTCCAAATATACATAATAAACATATTGAGGGTGGGGGGAAGGGAAGCAACTTTAAAATTATATTTATCAGTCTTTCCACCTATTTTTAAAAATCTTTTAATGAGAATTTATTTTAAGAGCGAGAGAGAGAGAGAGCATGAGCAGGGGAGAGGTAGAGAGAGAGGGAGACACAGAATCCGAAGCAGGCTCCAGGCTCTGAGCTACCAGCACAGAGCCTGATGTGGGGCTCGAACCCATGAGTGAGATCATGATCTGAGCCGAAGTCAGATGCTCAACTTACTGAGCCACCTAGGTGCCCCATCTTTCCACCTATTTTTGAATAACATGCATATTGTAAATAAAAGTTAAGACTTTTTAAAAAACTGACGTACTGATCAGTGATCCAGACATTAGAATCCTATTCAGATTTATGCAATATACACAAGTTGAACAATTTTAATTTGGAAGATATAGGCAAAGATAAAGAACTAGAGAGATAGCTAGACAAGATGAAGAGACAAGCCATTTTAAATAGAAGAAGAGTAAGCAGAGCTGTGGAAATAGGGAAGCATATGAAGTCCAGGGTATAGAATGCCATATTTTAGAAAGAAGCTGTTAATTTTGGTGGAATGTATTTATTCTGAGTTTAAAAATTCAGTGTAAGAACCAATGATTGCACAATGGGTTGAGAAGGAATAGAAGATATGGTTCTGCCATGGAAAAGCTTAGAAATACAAGACTTGTGGAGCACCTGGGTGGTTCAGTCATTTAAGTGTCCGAGATCAGGTCATAATCTCACAGTTCGTGGGTTCGAGCCCCGCATCAGGCTCTGTGCTGACTGTCAGCTCAGAGCCTGGAGCCTGTTTCAGATTCTGTGTCTCCCTCTCTGTGACCCTCCCCTGCTCAGCTGTCTGTCTGTCTGTCTGTCTCTCTCACTCTCTCTCAGAAATAAATAAAAAACTTTAAAAAAAAAGAAATATAAGACTTGTATATTGGGAACTATAAGGCACTGCTGAAATTAAAAGGAACCTAACTAAATGTAAATATATCAATGTTCATGGATTATAAGACTTAATAAAATGACTACAATCCTCAAATTGGACTACAGATTCAATCCCTATCAAAATCCCAGTTGTTCATTTTTGAAACTGATGAATTGATCCTAAAATTCATATGAAAACATAAAAGATCCAGCATAGTCAAAACAATTTTGTTGGATGACTTATACTCACAGTTTACAACTAAATAGCCAAAAGTGTAATTAAAAGACCCGAAGTTGGAGTGCTAATATTCACAATTTAAAAACTTACTACAAAGCTTACAGTAATCAAAACTGTGTGATATTAAGAATAAACAAATAGATGAGTAGAACAGAATTGAGAGACCAAAAATAAACATTTATGGTCAGTTAATTTTCTACAAGGATGACAAGGCAATGGGAGAAGATAGTCTTTTCAACAAATGGTATTAGGACAACTGGATCAACGTGCAAAAGAATGAAGTTAGACCCCAACCTCACACCATATATAAAAATTAGTTCAAAATAAATCAAAGCCATTAATTTAACAACAGAAACTATAAAATTCCTAGAAAAATATAAGTATAAATGTTTGCAACCCTGGATTAGGTCACTGTTTCTTAGTTAAAATACCAAAAGCACAAGCAACCTAAGAAAAAATAGATAAATGCCACTTCATCAAACTAAAAAATTTCAAGAGACACTATCAAGAAAGCGAAAAAACCACACCAGAATGGGAGAAAATATTTCTAAAACATACATCTGATAAGGGTTTATTATACAGAACACATAAGAACCCTTATAGCTGAACAATAAGAAGATAACCCAATTTAAAAATGGGCAAAGTACTGAATAGACATTTCTCCAAAGACTTTATGCAAATATTTAAACAAGCATATCAAAAGATACTCAACATGATTAGTCATTAGGGAAATGAAAATCAAAACTATGATGAAATACTACTTCACACCCACCAGGATAACTGGGAGCAGAAAGATTAATATTAACGTGTTGGCAAGTAAGTAGAGAAATTGGAATCTTCTTGCATTGCTTGTGGGAATGTAAGATAGTGCAGCCTCTTTGGAAATTCCTTAGAAAGTAACTATGTTTAAGTTACCATATAATCCTTCAAGTCCACGCCTATGTATATGCCAAGAAGAATTGAAACAACCCAAATATCCATTAACTGATGAATGTATAAACAAAATGTGGTATTTCTATACAGTGGAATATTATTCAGCCATAAAAGAGAATGAAGGACTGATTTATGCTATAACATGGAGGAACCTTGAAAACGTGCTAAATAAAAGAAGCCAGACACAAAAGGTGACGTATTGTATGATTCGGTTCATATTAATCTCCCCAGTAGGCAAATCCTTACAGGCAGAAAGTAGATTAATAATCTTCAGGGGCTAGGAAGAGGGAAGATTGAGGAGTGAATGCTTATAAGTATAGAGATTCTTTAGGAATGAAAAAAAAATGTCTTGGAATTAGACAGTGATGATGGTTGTACAACTTTTGTGCTATATAGTAAAAAACAGTGAATTGTATGGTTTGTGAATTAAATCTCAAAAAAAGCAAAACAAGAAATTGAAAGCCTATTAAGCCATTAACTGAGTGAGGATGTGTCTATGGGAAAGGGGACTTTTAAGAAGAAAAAGCCCTATGTCGTAAAGGCTCTAGAAAGGTGAAAGGTAAGAGAGCCTTGACTACCACAGTTTGCATGTTGGGGAAAAAATGGAAAATCAGTTTGGAAATAGAGTTGTAGTTAGGTTGCTTGGAGGCCTTAAAAATCAATCAGAAAACATGTAAAAGGTTGCACATGGAGAAATAGGGAATCATTGTAGGTCAAGAAGTTGAAAGTAGAAGAAAGAAAACCTACAAAATGTCAGAGATGAAAATAGTAGAATTAAAATGTAAAAGCTAAAAAATCACTTTAAATAGAACAAGGCCAATTTAAGTAAGCTAAATATATTCTACAAGTGTGTGTGTATGTGTGTGTGTGTGTGTGTGTGTGTGTATCTTGTGATATATGTGATCCCATATAATGTGTAGTGCACTAAATTCAGGTACCTATTGGTAATTAGCTCTTTTATTTGAATTAGAAACATAAATTGTGTTGTTCTTCCTATTCAAGAGATACTCAAAAAACATTTTTTTTAAATTAGAGATGTTGAAGCTCACTGCAAAAAAAGATTAAATAAAACCCTTCAGTTTATTGATTTTATCATATTTAATGTTTGCTGTGACAATCTGGTATAGCTTTATAATGAAATGACTCTTATTAATATGCCACACCATGCTTCAACTACATTACCCATTGAAATGCAAGTATTTTGTAAATCATGAAAAGATCAAACTGAAGACGTTATTGGTGTTGGAGGTGGGAGTATGTATTTTTTTCTGCAATTTAAACTTTTTCAGCACTTTAAAATTTTCTACAGTGAGTACTTAACTACGTTGATAATCAGAACAACAGCAGGAATAGCAAAGCATTAAAAAGGTCTGTCCCTGAGAGTGGAGATAATAGAGTAAGGCCTCTGGGGAAGCCTGAGGATGCTTGCAGACAGAGTTGGTAGGAAGAGTTTTAGGTTGCCAACCCCTTGTTGCCTGACATATCCTCTAGTTGTCTGAATTCTGCCTCTCCTTTCTTCTGCTAGTTGATTCCAGAAACTTCTACCATGCCTATCCTCAAACCTTCAAATGTTTTTCTTTTGTCTGACAAATGAACTTTTAATTTCTTTATTCTGCCAAAGAAGACCTCTGGTTATTTGCCTCCAGTTGCACTGCCCAATTTTACTACTCCTTAGATGTCTCATTAACCTGCCTTCCACACAGACCTACTCTGCATCCCCTGATGAACTTCTGTCATCTCCCCTTCCAGCTTTAGTTTTGGAAAGTTTGTTTCTTGCCTTCTGACTAAAACTCTTATCCATAGCTCAAATCTTAGTTCAGTAGTTCAATTCACAATGTTTCCACACAGGGATTCAGTTTATTATCTTTTACTTCGGTACTATTTAGACACAACACATAGGTGTTTCACTTGAAATATCACTTAACATTTGAGTTACTGTCTCTCTCTCCGCCCCCCATCCCATCTTCCCGCGCGCGAGAACACACACATCTTCTCTTCAGGCAGATTTCAAATTTCTTGAAGGTGAGAGCCACATGTCTACTTTTCTATCAATAGTAATGTTAATATGGCACTTTGTATATAATTAATACTGAATAACAGTAACTACAAATACTTATGTATCAGGTCCTACCCTAAGTACTTTATATATTTAATGTATTTATTCCTCACAATATTCCTACAAGGTAGGAACTATTATTATCCCTTTTTGGTAGACAAGAAAGAAACAAAGACTATAGATTAGCAATGATTAGTATGAATATAGCAGCCACTAGCCATATGTGTTGGTTTTAATTTGAATTAAATAAAAAAAAGTTTTATTCCTCAATAATGGTAGTCCATTACAGTGACCAGTAGTCACATACGTCTGGGGATGAATATATTAGACAGAATGTATTATAGACCATTGGAATCATTGCAGTAAGTTCTATTGGCCAGTGGTGGCCTGTATAGTTAAATGACTTCCCCAAGGTCACACAGCTAGTTAGTGTCAGAATCAGAAGTTTGAACTGAGTCAGCTTGGTTCCATGTTAACTTGCTGCAAAGAATCAAAATGATCAGGGGCACATGAATAAACACACACACACACACACACACACACACACACAGATACAAACACATACTCACTGAAGGCTGAAGAACAAATCCAGTTTATAAAATGAACATCACTGTCAGATGGGAGTGCAGTAAAGAGACAATTGTTTTACCCAGTCATATGCCGTCTACTTGAGGTAGAAAATCAAAGGATCTAAAGAAAGGTTCTCAGAAAGGTGCGTATCCATGTCTATATCCATTGTTCACCCATCACACCCACAAATGCATAACTTTTGATTTATTCACAATAGAGGTTCTTAATCCTGGGTTGAAGTTCTGGAAAGTATGAAACATCTACTGAAATATTAAAGTTCAGTGTGTTTGTGTCTATGCACTCTCTTCTTTGGAGCAAATCCGTAACTTTTATCAGATTCTCAAAGAGACGTGTGACTCCAAAAAACTTAAGGATCATTGATCTAGAATATTAAATCAATTATGTCATTAGTCTGGAATTTGGACTTCGTTATTACTTTTAAAACTTAAGTTATTAAAAAATTCTGATTCATTTTTGATGGCTGTGCAGATTGGTATCAGCTTTTCTGAGACCACTCTGAAAAAATCTCTCCAAATTTAAGAAAATGTTCTTTGAATCAGCAATATCCCTTATGAGTATCTGTCCTCTAGAAATATTTGAGCATGTATGTGTGCAATAATATATGTAAAATAGTTTACTGTAGCCTTGTTTATAAAAGTAAAAAAATGGAAAGTAACCTGAGTGTTCATGAACAGAATGATTACTGAAATAAGGTAAGAAATAGCAATATTTGGAATACTGTGCAGCAATTGAAAGGGATGAGACAGATGTATTGTACTACATGTAAAGGTCTTCAAACATACTATCAAATTAAAGGGAAATTGAAAACTATACAGTTTTAAAAAGCTTAAAGTTTATGTGTACTTCTAAATGTGTAGAAACAAGCTAGGAATACCAATCTAAATCCTTAACATCAGAGATGGGGGTGATGGAGAACTGGGAGACCGGGGATGAGAAGGAAATTCCCTCTTTATTCAGTCCTATACTGGCTGTATTTTTATAACCAAAATGAATTTGTCTACTACTTACATAGTTTAAAAAAAACCCAAACAATGCAAACAAAACTTGCATTGGACTATAGTATAGCTCTTTGATTTACCAGGAAAATTGATCTTTCTTTTCTGCAACCCAGATTTTCCATTCTTCTTGTGATAAATAAGAGTCATAATATAATTTTTAGGTCAGATAACGAAGTGTATGCAGCCCACCAAAGTGATTTTCATAAAGTAGTGCTTTGACCAGGATGTATCTTTAGGTGATTATCTGTAGATCGTCAGTCCCCCAATATAGTATATAAATATCCCCAGTAGTGATGATGATGATGACGATGATGGTGATAATGACAGTCATGATGATCTAACAGTGATCAAACTCTATTTCAGATACTGGTCTAGAAGCTTTACAGGTAGTAATCATATAGTAATCATATAATTATAACCATCCTAGGAAGTGGACACTACTATTACTGTCATGTTATAAATGAAACTGGAACACAGAGAGGTTAAGTAATCTGCCAAGCTCATATGGCTCTGAGAGGCAGAGCTGGGATGCATAATGGGCTGTCATTCCAAGGTCTACATGTCTTACTATGACGCTCTTCAGGCACAAACCCGGTTTTCCAGCCTCATTTTTTACTCCCCTCCAATTTCCTGTCTCCCCCACACACTGTGACTCAGTCCTTGCACTCTTCAGCATTTGCCAATATCCCGTGTGTTTCTGAGGAACATGGGCTTTTATGCAATCCTGGGAAACACAGCTTGGAGATGCCTGGAACACAGGAGACCTGTAGCTTGTTCTTTGACGACATCGTTTCCTCTAATTTCCCCATCCTTTCAAGGCTTAGATCAAACACTCTCTTCCATGAAGTTTTTCTTGCTTTCTTAGCCTAAATTCCTTCCTCCTGTGCTCTTTTCCCAAAGCCTCTATTTCTCACTTCTTTTATGCCATACACAGGACGTTGGTCTTTTATAAGCCTTGTTGCTCTTTGTTTTCCCCCGGCCCCCACTACTAGATTCGATGGTTTCTGGAGGTGAGGGTCAGCCCTAGTTCATCTTCTACAGTGTACTTCCTTAGTAACAACTTTCTGAATATTTTGAATTTGTGAAATTGTCAAGAAGCATGCTTAATATTTGGATCATTAGAGTCAATTAACTTAGAAGCTTTCTGGGCAGGGTTTTATGTCTAAGAACTTAAGAGTTCCCATTTTAGCAAACGAATGTATTTAAAAATTATCAGCAGAACTGTGGGTTTCATGTGTAACATGTGTGATAATAATAATGCTAATAATATCAGTAGTAATTGATAAGATTTATTTAGCACTTAGAATGTGCCAGTACTTTAACTGTTTCACTTGGTACTTGAACAAATGTTTGAGGTTGTCACTATTAAATCTCTCTCTCTCTCTTTTATGGTAAAGCTCAGGCTTGCATAGGTTAAAATATGTTGCACAGGCTCAAAGAGGTAGTCAGAGTCTGAGTCGGGACTTGAAGTCCAGTTGGCCTGATTCTCGAGCCATGGCTCCTTTCTCCTAATGCTGACTATGAGTAGTGTGCACTGAAGCATCAGGGTGCAGCACTTTGTCATGGGATCAGCACTAGGCTGGATCTCAGATACCAAGTCTTCCAATCCTGGTTCTTCAATTAATTACATAAACTTTGGATTGTCCATCAACATCTTTAGGTCTCATTTTCCCAAAGTGCTGAGGTGGGTTTGGGTAGTGGATCAATAAATATCTAAGGTCCCCACCAATTCTAGTCTCTGATTCTCAGAAGAAGCCAAAGCCTCTTTGACATTTACCAACTGTTACATATGGCACGTGTCAACAGCTGTGAAAATTTTATTTAATCCACTGTGTTTATTTTCTTCAACATAAAGGTGAAATATTTTTACATTTTCCCAATGCATTTCTCAGTAATAACATAGCCAGTAAAAATATTTTTGTTCGTGTAGAGCAGTGCTATTATATCTTAGCCAAAGAAAAAGCACACTATTATAAACTGGTGGAGAAAAAAAGCCTCATTTGTTATCAAGAAGGAGCAGAAATATAGCAATTATTATACTGCCCTTTCCCTAATTTGACTTAAATTAGTGACTTTAAGTTATCAGAGGTTATGAAATATACCATATGTGCACATAGGAGACAAAAATATTGCTTGCTGGTACCTACGTTTATGACATTAATCTATCTCTCAATGATCTAATATAAAATAAACCATTTGAAAGCAATTTCATTGAAATACTTTCAGAAATGTTGAAATGAAAATATTAATCTTTTGGAAGTGTCATGCTGGATGTTATTTTTTTAAATCCCAGGAAGATGGGTTAGGGAGTGCTGAGAATAAAGAAACCGCTAAGAAGATGCTAACCAAGAGGTAAAGATGTCAGCTGGTAACCAAGAGTGCCATTTCCTTTTTGCCTTCCTCCTTTCCTCCCTCCTTCTCTCCTTTTGTCTTTCTTCTTCCTTTCTCTCTTCCTTCCACAGATATTATGGCAAACCTATGCTAAATAAAATACTGTGCTAGACACAGACATATGGATGTGAAACAAAGCAAGGCCTTATCCCGTGGGGCCTAGGGATTGTCCATAGAGGTGGGTTGGTTTCTTTAGTGGCAATAGACTGAAGGGTCCATACTTTTTCTACTCATGGATAGTCACTTTAGGCTGGTGCCTATTCAACAGGTCCTTTTAATTTTTTTTTTTTCCAGCCTGTTGCGCAGTGACACTCCTTCACTTTAGCATACTTTTTTACTCAGTGTACTTTCGCCTTAACTAAAAATAAGTAAATAATAGGAAAGCTAATATTAGTCTTTTAAGAAATATGTTCTTAAGAAATATGTTCAGTATATCTAATTAAAGTCATTCCAGAAAAATGTAATTGGGGCTAAGAGTTAAATGTATTTTTCTACGTCTGATGCACAGGCATATTTCATACCTACCTGTGCAGTTTCTTTGCAATAGGAACAGAGGACAATTCTACCTCAAATATGATGAAAACTCTTCAATAACTTATCACTTAGCCTAAAATAAAATCCAGTGTGCTGTCTGAGGTCCAGGATGATCTAGCCGTTTCTCCTTCCGCTTCATCTTGTCTCCTTCCTGTACTTTCAATATGCCGTGGTCTTTTTCAGTGTCATCATCCCAAACCGCAGTGTTGATTTCCTTTGTTGCCATCATATTACAGTTTCTATCTAGTTTGTATTTGCTTACTTGTTTATTATTGGTCTCCTCTGCAAGATGAGAGCTCCATAAGGGACTCTGTCTCTCTTGTTTGCTGTTATAGACACAGGGTCTAGTATAGATGTCTGGTACATATTTGCTCAGTAAATGAATGCATGAAGAAATGAATGGACATACTCATTTGAAACTTAGACAAAAACACAATGGTCAGTATTGTACAGGATGGAATAAGGTATTAAGGGTATGAATTGGAAGTGACACAGATTGGGTTCCAATCCCAGTTTTATCATTTACAAACTATGTGACCTGGAGGGAATTCACTTTCCCTATCTGTGACTCAGTTTCTAGAGAATGAAGATAATGTATCTACCTCAAGGTTTGTTGTGATGATTAAAGTACACATATAAAGTACTTGGGCCAGTAAATGGTAAAGAATGGTCAGGAGGTTTTATATTTAAGAATTTCAGAAATGGTTATCAACCACTGTTCAAATGCCAATGAAGATTTGGAGGCGGAGTGTCCTATGGCTTTTTGCTTTGTCCAGAGTGTGAACCTGAGAGCTGGCAATCCTTGCTAGAGCTGGGGGGACCATAGAAGTCCCTCCCATATGGCTGGTCTGGGACATCCCGAATGTATATGGTCCTGTCTGGCTTTCCTGATAGAAACAGTTGAAGGCCATTCACACATAGGTGCAGTGCAGAGCTGGCTATCAGTGACATTTTTCACTAACAGTTCAGAGGGAAACAGTAGTGAGATTATTCAGCTGATGCCTGCCCCCAACTGCCAGCTTCCAGAGCATCAGGGGTCTGCCAGGCAGAAATGACAAGACATTGACATTTCTTAGGCTCTACACTAGAATTTGATTCAGAATCAAGGTTTGTAACAGGCTGAAAGTGATTCATCAGTTCATTTTTGCAGATAAACGAGCAGTCCCTTGTTTCCTTGGAAACTCGGACCTGAGCATATGTATCTCAGAATGTGCACCCTCATGTTTTCAATCGAGCAGATACAGGATGAGTTTCTCCCCAGAGATTCAATATGTTGCCTTAAACAGAAGAAACTAGAATAGGAGAGAATTGCCATATTAAAATTGGATACTGCAGACATGGCTAGATCTCTCAAACCACAGTAAAGCTGAATAAAAGAGACAAACACTCATAATCTGGCCCTTGCTGGGTTAACAATTTGCATAATTTATTTTTCTGAATTGAAGAGGTGTATGTACTTCTTGAAATATTCCTTTGTATATATTTAGCATGTCTAATGTTTACACTGCTTACTCTTTGGGGATCTGATGAGCTAAACTCAAGCTCTAAACCCCTACTTCTGCATAGCGGCATATAGGGATCTAGATAGATTAATTGTTCTGGAATATTTATGACAAGCATGAGGCGCTGCTAGCTTTTTAAAATAAAGCTTAAATATAGGATTATTTTTAGCTCCTAAGATGCCCCCAGTGCTTCCCCCAGCTTAGAGTGCTCTGGAACTTGTGTGTTCTCCTGTAGCACGTTTAAAATGGCTGCTACTTTCTACTGGTAATAAAAGCTTCTTTTGTGTCAGGCAACATCCTGAACCTTCTGTATACCTTCTTTCAAATTCTCATGTTTTTCCATTTAGCAAATGAGGAGATTGATATTCAGGAAAACATCATTTTTAAGTGGTGAGGCCAGAAGTTGAGCACAAGTGTATCTGAGTCTCAAACCTGCGACTCAGATGCCCATTACTCAGGACCTACTTTTATCTACTGTGATAAGACAGGTGGAAGGATGGGATGTTCTCTTTAATTAGAATTCTAGTTAATAAAAAGTTACAGATGTATCATTTATAATTTACTATAGAATAGGGCAAGTGAGTGGCAGGAAAATAGTAACTCAGTGAGCTGAAAAACACTTAACCTGAGTGAGAATCAGAGGTGCTACAAAGTAGTATGGGTGTCATGTGAAGTTGTGTTCCCCCTCTCACTGGGTCTGTAATTAGAGACTAAAAGACCACCTGGGAAGCATGTAGAAGAGTTTCTGCTCTTTTGTGAAAGATAATGTTGCCGTTGCCTAACAGTTTTAAGACTATGAATCTAGATAACAGAGACCACAGTGAGTGAGATTTAATCTTTGCTGATTCAGAAGGTACTTCAAGGCTTTTCAGTGCTTCAAGGACATCACGATGACCATCAATTATGAGTCCCCAGATGTGAGGATTTCTGGCTAAAAGAAGGCCAGCTAAGACAAACTTTTTTTTTTTATTTGATTCTTTTAAACTATTTCCAGAAACCAAAGTTACTCCTAGATCTGGAGTCTGCAAACTTTTTCTTTAAAGGGCTAGTTAGTATATATTTAAGCTTTGGGTACCATATGGTCTCTGTCATAGCACTTGACTTCTGCCATTATAGGATAAAAATGGCTATGGACAATATATAAATGAGTGAGCATGGCTAAGAATATTTTTATTTATAAAACTATTTGGTGATGTAGATTCATAAATTTCTAACCCCTGTTCTAGATTAAACATCCTAAAATTGTCACACATATTTCCTTTTCTAGTGGCTATCCAAAAAGTCAAACCTAAAAACCTAATCACAATGCTTAAAGATCCCCCAAGAGGCTTTTTCTCTTCATGTATATCAGACATAATGCATCAAAGATAATACAGTGTCAATTGATTTCTTTGTAAAAGAGAACCAATAGAAGAAATGTATTTGGAAGTGATTTCCAACACTTAAAATACTATGTGGAAAAAAAGAGTTCTCAGAATAGCATCTGGGAAATTAACTAAGACCATCAATTGTGGTGAAATAATCGCCAAGGATTTAGTTGACACACAGCCAATGTTCAATATGATGACTGTGGCCAAAAATTATTTGTGAAAGTAACTACAAATGAATTTAGAGGAAATTGTAATTTTTCCCTTTACTTATTTAAGTGATAGGAAACCCATCAAAATAATGACAAATGTTACAAGCTGACTTTGCTCTCTGGAAATGATGTTCAAATAATACAGTGCCTGAGCACCTCTCCCTAATTACGTAGGCACTATAGTGACAGATAGTTTAGAAATATTGAGGTAGCTATTGATAAAGCACGTGGCAAATGTGAATATTCTTCAAATTTCTGACAGCGGAGATGGACACTGAACTCCTGGTTTAAATGAAGAGCTCATGGCTTCTTTCCTGGATTTAGCTCATTTCACATCCATTGAGCATGTGTTAGAATCAGTAGTAGTTTTTCAATGGAACATCATTCTTACTGCTGATTTAGAATATAGTAAACCACTCTTTTTTTTTCCTTTTTAAAGAAAGAAAGCTTGCCATTGACTTACTTACAATTTAAAAATATCCAGCATATGAAGAATGCATGCTCATAACACTTAAGCTATTTTACACAGAGGAGATTCTAGGGTAGGGATATCTCTGGAGCTGCTACTTATGAAAATCTGGATTAGTCATGTGAGCTCACAGCCTCATTTTCTTCAAGTTTAAGATGAGATCAATAATATGTAGCTTGATGTCTATTGTGGGGATTAAGTGATATAACATTTGGGGAAATATTCCATTTTACAAAATAGATAAAACTATGCTATTATTAATGTTGTCAATGGCTTTAAAATGGCTATACTAAGAATATTTAGGCAAAACAAAACTTAATTCAATGAAAATTAATTAATTTGCTTAACTCTCTTCTTTCCTAAAAAAATCAACTTTGGGTAAAAATAATTGATAAAGTAGCCAGGTGTCAAGATAGCCACAGTTTTCATATTAATAAGGATCACACTCCATGGAATTTCTCTGACTGTGGCTCCATTGTAGATATTTTAGAAATTGGTGATTCCTTTCTTGACTGAGTGCATGCGGACTTTCCTTTTGACATCCTGTCCAGAGGGATTTATTGGCTTAGTCTTTGACTATCCATTTCTGTGGCTACTTTGAAAAATGTTTACTTCCAACTAGTTAAGTTCATGGTTCTGCTTGTGCAAAATTCCTTGTATCTGTTTCCTAATGAGAAAAAAGCCAAATCAATAGACCTGGGTTGGTGAGGCCCTGAATAATCTCTTTATTTTTTTCTATTAGTCTTTCAAGTAGGGCAAATCTAGAGTTATTCAAGTCATAATGTTTTATGTGAAAGCTTGCTATTTAGTTGGCTAAATATTTAGTTTTAGGTGATAAGGTAGTAAATATGTATATGTATATAACTACACATAAGAATTATATATGATTATATATATAGACACACTATATAGGAATTAGGTGGCTTATCTTAACCTGAAAGAAAAACTCCAATAAATTATTAATTAACTCTTCAATAACTAAAAAAAATCCATAGATCCTGCAGTTTATTCTGTAACAAATTTTGATTCCTCCAGTTATTTTTGCATTAGAAGCAGAGTTAATGCTTAATGGGCACTTGGTCTGTGTTAGTGTGTTTATCTCTCTCTTTTTTTTTTTTTTTAATGCTTATTTATTTTTGAAAGAGAGAGAGCATTAGTTGGGGAGGGGCAGAGAGAAAGAGGGAGACACAGAATCTAAAGCAGGCTCCAGGCTCTGAGCTGTCAGCACAGAGCCTGATGAGGGGCTGTAACTCATGGACTGTGAGATCATGTCTTGAGTCAAAGTTGGACACTTAACCTACTGAACGATCCAGGTTCCCAAGTGTGTTAAGTATCTTACTTGAACTTTTTTTTTTTTTACCTTTATAACAAAACCCTGGGGAGTAGACATTATTATTATTATTTTAAAGGTGAGGAAACTAAGGGTGCCTGGGTAGCTCAGTCGATTAAGATCTGACTTCGGTTCAGGTCATGATCTCACAGCTTGTGAGTTTGAGTCCCCCTTCAGGCTCTGTGCTGACAGCTCAGAGCCTGGAGACTGCTTAAGATTCTGTGTCTCCCTCTCTCTCTGTCCCTACCCTGCTTGTATACTGTCTCTCTCTCAAAAGTGAGCATTAAGCAATTTTTTTAAATTTAAAGATGAGAAAATTAAATATTAGGAAATAAAATTGTTTAAGGATATACATTTAATGAGTGGTATAGCCAAGTATTCAAACCTAAGGCAGTTTGATATGAATGTATGTATGTATCATATAATATATATTGCATATGTACTATGTTTTATATGTTGTGTAGTGTGCCATATTGTATATAAGTATAGATGTATCTGTAATATATGCCTAAATATGTATTATATGCATACACACATACATATATATTTCATGAATGCATAAATAAAGTGCTCCAGCTCATTGCAACTTACAGCATACAACTTACATGGTCACTTACATGTTTTTTGCATTTCTACAAAGGAATTTGCAATGGAAGCCATTAAATAGGATGCAATTTGTAAGCCTTTCATTAAATAATGATTCTCAGCTGGATTTCTGAGAAGGGAATATTAATGCAACCATATGTAACTAGCATTGCAAGAAATTAGCGTTGCTGATTTAGTCTTGAATCAATCATTTTAAGCTATGCATTAGACTCTTTGCTGATACATTTCTGTCTCAGACAACTTAGCACAAATTGTGGGCTGAATACAGTCATGTTCAGAGTATAATTTTTGTGAAATACCACTAACATTTCAAGTTTCTTGGGTTTGGTAGGGAATGATAAAATCCATATGCAGAAAGTAAAAATGCTGCCACTCAGGGTCCAGTGGCTAATTACTAATCTCTAACATATATTTCTCGGGCATGAGGTTAGGCGGTAAGTCAAGTTTCCGATGCCAACACAAAGTTAGATTTCTGAACATGGGAGCTGGAATGAGTTAGGGTGTGGGTGTGGCTGCTGCTTATTAAAGTCTCTAAGGCCCTAATCTGGTTGCCAAGATTTGAAAATGCTTTGAGACATTTTGGGGTTTTCCTGGAAACTGTGTTATCGGGCGAGTTCTACAGCATTTTCTCCAAGTTTGAAGCAATGGAGTATGCTATTGTCTGTGCTTATTTTATTAGTCACAAGAAGCTGTTTTAATAATGATGATCAGAGTTTTAGCTAAGAGAAATCATGAGAGAAGAAGCAGAAGAATTCTAAAGAACTAGATAAGATATTTCTTCTGGGGGAGAAAACATGCTAAGAAGCCTTGGTTGATAAGGCATGCTGATTTTTTGCCCCTCCAGCATCTGAACTGCTCCCTTTAGACAGAATTCCATGGAGCCTACACCACGACTGTATTTGATTGTTACTTATTTTAACTTCCTTTTATTCTATAATAGCTCTCCTCTCCTACTTATACTTTGACTAATTGTTTTTTTTTTTTTTTTTTTACAAATAGTTTATTGTCAAATTGGTTTCCACATAACACCCAGTGGTCATCCCCACAAGTGCCCTACTCCATGCCCATCTCCCCCCTCCCCGCCACATCCATCAGTCCTCACTTTGTTTCTCAGCATTCAAGAGTCTCTCATGGTTTGCCTCTCTCCCTTCCCCTACCATTTTCCCCCTTCTTTTCCCCCTTGTTCCTCAGTTAAGTTCCTCCTAATCCTCCTATACATGCAAACATATGATATTTGTCCTTCTCTGCCTGACTTATTTCACTCAGCATAACACCCTCAAGGTCCATCCATGTTGCTACACATGGCCAGATTTCATTCTTTCTCATTGCCATGTAGTATTCCATGGTATAGATAAACCACATCTTCTTGATCCATTCATCCGTTGATGGACACTTAGGCTCTTTCCATGTTTTAGCTATTGTGGAGAGTGCTGCTATGAACATTGGGGTCCATGTGCTCCTATGCCTCAGCATTTCTGTATCCCTTGGGTAAATTCCTAGCAGTGCTATTGCTGGGTCATAGGGGAGTTCTAGTGTTAGTTTCCTGAGGAACCTCCACACTGTTTTCCAGAGGGGCTGTACCAGTTTACATTCCCACCAACAGTGTAGGAGGGTGCCCGTTTCTCCACATCCTCGCCAGCATCTAGAGTTCTCTGATTTGCTCATTTTAGCCACTCTGACTGGCGTGAGGTGGTATCTCAGTGTGGTTTTGATTTGTATTTCCCTGATGAGGAGGGATGCTGAGCATCGTTTCATGTGTCTGTTGGCCATCTGGATGTCCTCTTTGGAGAAGTGTCTGTTCATGTCTTCTGCCCATTTCTTCACTGGGTTGTTTGTTTTTCGGGCGTGTAGTTTGGTGAGTTCCTTATAGATTCTGGATATTAACCCTTTATCTGATATGTCATTTGCAACTATCTTTTCCCATTCCGTTGGTTGCCTATTAATTTTCTGGGTTGTTTCCTTGGCTGTGCAGAAGCTTTTAATCTTGATGAGGTCCCAACAGTTTATTTTTGCTCTTGATTCCCTTGCTTTTGGGGATGTGTCAAGTAAGAAGTTGCTGCGGTGGAGGTCAAGGAGGTTGTTTCCTGCTTTCTCCTCTAGGGTGTTGATAGTTTCCTGTCTCACGTTCAGGTCCTTTATCCATTTTGAGTTGATTTTTGTGCATGGTGTGAGAAAATGATCTAGTTTCATTCTTCTGCATGTTGCTGTCCAGTTCTCCCAACACCATCTGTTAAAAAGGCTGTCTTTTTTCCATTGGATATTCTTTCCTGCTTTGTCAAAGATCAGTTGGCTGTATACTTTTGGGTCCACTTCTGAGTTCTCAATTCTGTTCCATTGGTCTATGTGTCTGTTTTTGTGCCAATACCATACTGTCTTGAGGATGACAGCTTTGTAGTAGAGGCTGAAGTCTGGGATGGTGATACCTCCCGTTTTGGTTTTATTTTTCAGTATTACTTTGGCTATTCGGGGTCTTTTGTGGTTCCATACAAATTTTTGGATAGTTTGTTCTAGTTTTGAGAAGTATGCTGGTGCAATTTTGATTGGAATTGCATTGAATGTGTAGAGTGCTTTAGGTAGTAATGACATCTTAACTATATTTATTCTTCCTATCCATGAGCATGGAATGTTTTTCCATTTCTTTGTGTCTTCTTCAATTTCCTTCATAAGTTTTCTATAGTTTTCATCATACAGATCTCTTGTATCCTTGGTTAGGTTTATTCCGAGGTATTTTATGGTTTTTTGTGCAATTGTGAATGGGATCAGTTTCTTGATTTCTCTTTCTGTTGCTTCATTATTGGTGTATAAAAATGCAACCGATTTCTGTACGTTGATTTTGTACCCTGCAACTTGGCTGAATTCTTGGATCAGTTCTAGTAGGCTTCTGGTGGAGTCTGTCGGGTTTTCTATGTAGAGTATCATGTCATCTGCGAAGAGTGAAAGTTTGACTTCCTCTTTGCCAATTCTGATGCCTTTGATTTCCTTTTGTTGTCTGATGGCTGATGCTAGGACTTCCAGCACTATGTTAAACAACAGTGGTGAGAGTGGACATCCCTGTCGTGTTCCTGATCTCAGGGGGAAAGCTCTCAGTTTTTCCCCGTTGAGGATGATGTTAGCTGAAGGCTTCTCATAGATGGCTTTGATGATGTTTAAGTAGGTTCCTTCTATCCCAACTTTCTCGAGAGTCTTTATTAAGAAGGGATGCTGTATTTTGTCAAATGCTTTTTCTGCATCTATTGACAGGATCATATGGTTTTTATCTTTTCTTTTATTGATATGATGGATCACATTGATTGATTTGCGAATGTTGAACCAGCCCTGTAACCCAGGAATGAATCCCACTTGATCTTGGTGGATGATTCTTTTGATATGCTGCTGGATTCGATTTGCAAGGATCTTGTTGAGAATTTTTGCATCCGTATTCATCAAGGATATTGGCCTATAGTTCTCTTTTTTTGTTGGATCTCTGTCTGGCTTGGGAATCAGAGTGATGCTGGCTTCATAAAATGAGTCCGGGAGTTTTCCTTCGACTTCTATTTTTTGGAATAGCTTGAGAAGAATTGGGATTAATTCTGTTTTAAATGTCTGGTAGAATTCCCCAGGGAAACCATCAGGTCCAGGGCTCTTATTTGTTGGGAGATTTTTGATCACTGATTCGATTTCTTCACTCGTTATGGGTCTGTTCAGGTTTTCTATTTCTTCCCGTGTGAATTTTGGTAGTGAGTGTGTGTTTAGGAATTTGTCCATTTCTTCTAAGTTGTCCAATTTGTTGGCATATAGTTTTTCATAGTATTCCCTGATAATTGCCTGTATTTCTGAGGGGTTGGTTGTAATAAGTCCATTTTCATTCATAATTTTGTCTATTTGGGTACTCTCTCTTTTCTTTTTGATAAGTTTGGCTAGAGGTTTGTTAATTTTGTTTACTTTTTCAAAAAACCAACTCTTGGTTTCATTGATCTGTTCAATTGTTTCTTTGGTCTCTATGTTGTTTATTTCCTAATTGGTTATTTTTATATTGAGGAATGACTTTGGTTTATTGCTTTCTCATGGTGTCATTTTACTGGTTTTTCTTTTTCCTGCCTACTAGCAACTGATTAGATTATGGTTCACATTTTTGGCCAAGAATTCATAGGTATTGCTGTGTCTTTCCTATTGGATCATCTCCATAAACACATAACATCTGCTTAATCAATCAGTGAGTGGCTTCCTAGGTGGTACCCCTCTGCTCCATCCATTATAAAATTTCCTCTATGTCTTTCACCTAATGATTTTGGCAGCTATAGACGACGGCTACCTTGATCCATTATTTAATTAGATAGTACTAAAATGTTTTAGAATGAAGTCTACTCCAGCTAAAAGGAGATGGTGAAGTTGGTGACACCTCCTGAGAAAAAGCCAAGGGCATTAGAGAGGGATAGTACAATAGTACAAAACAACTGAACAGTATGATTCAATTGGACAAACTTATAAGATATATTCAACATTCTCAAGTATATGTCATAAATATATTTGCCAGTGGTAGCAATAAGCAAACCTCCAGGCTGGTGGAGAAGCCAAAGCCTCAACACAAAATTGCCCAAAGTAAAAGCTCAATAACAGAATGGCCTTAATCTTTATGCTCCTTGATGTGTCTTCTAGTGATATCCAGGTGGGTTTAGTTTCATTCAAGCCTCAAGTGAAATTCCAAGGAAGATAACAAGGTGACTGTCATATCTCATTTTATGAATGTTGTACATCTAATTCTTCTAAGGTAAATATTTGGTTTGGTTAAAACCAAACAAATTGGAGAGGCCAAATTGTCTTGCTGTTTCTTAGTATATTTATCCCATAATAACAGCCACCAATAAAGATGGTTTGAATGTCTTAAAAAATAAACAACTACCAAAAAAAAATAAAGCAAAACAGGTTTAGGATCTGTTTTTTTTTTCTTTTTTAATTCATCCCTTTCTGCCTTTCCCAAATGATATTCTTCACCTCTACCATAGAAAACATAAAATCATTTGAATAACTATTTTCTCAATTATCCCAATGATGGTTCATAACCAGTAACACTCTGGATTCATAGGAGAGACGGTAATTCATTACTTAAAGTGAAGGTCTAAAGGCATTAGTCCTTAATTCTCTTGTGGGACCCCCATGGAGAAAGGCTGCTAGACTGTAAATACTTTAGTATCTTTGTTAGCCTGAAAGATCCTTGAAAACATATCTTGTTCATCTTTGTCTTCACGTTGCCTAGCTCAGCGTCTTGTTCATAGCAAGTAATCAACTAACATTTGACACTCATTAAATAAGTGTTTGATTAAGGCTAGATACATGGCCTTGGTCGTCATAGTCCACAGAACGTGCTCTTTTGCAAGAAACGTAGAAGTGCCAACATTTCTTATGGCTCTCCTTTCCAAACATTTCTGTCCCTTTCCTCTTTTATTTTCTTCATAGAACTCATTGTCCAACAGAAGCTATATTTTTACTAATTTTTATATTTCCCTCCAGTAGAATAAATATTTTTTCTGTTTCGTTCACTGCTTTTGTCCCACAGTGTCTAGATTAGTACTTGGCACTAATGTGTAATAATAAATATAAGAATAATAATATAATATTATAAAAATAATATTATGTAAAATAATAAATATATAAAAATGTAATGATAAGTAATAAATAGTTAAGGAACAAATAAATGTTCTGAGTATTCCTTCTTATATGAAATATATGAATGGTATGCTTTCAATCCATTTCTTTAACTCCATATTTGTGTATGTTGCCCAAATAGTCCCAAATTCTTTTGTCTTTATCTTCAGTGTCTAAATAAAGCAACTCAAACCTATTTTCTATGTAACTATAGGAAACCCTGTCCCTGAATTATTTTGCTAATTACTGGTGGGTACCTAGACGTCCCATTCATTGTCTATCACTTCTCTTCCTGGGTCTACCCCAAAACTGCTCTATTATTGCCACTAGTGTTTGGGGAGGTTATGGCTTTTTCTCCTTCTGACTTACCCCAAAATATAAATACAACCTCTAGGGGGCCCTGGGTGGCTCAGTCCATTAAGCATCTGACTTTGGCTCAGGTCATGATCTCGTGGTTCGTGGGTTCGAGCCCCACATTGGGCTCTGTGCTGACGACAGCTAGCTCAGAGCTTGGAGCCTATTTCATATTCTGTGTCTCCCTCTATCTCTGACCCTCCCCTGCTCACGCTCGCTCGCTCTCTCTCTCTTTCTCTCTCTCTCTCTCAGAAGTAAATAAAAACATTAAAAAAATTTTTTAAACAAATACAACTTCTACTTATATTCCCCTGATTGCCATAAAAGTCCCATTAGATTGCCATGATTAACCACCTTTGCTGAGGATTTGGGGAAATCGTGAGAGCCACTCAACATAGACAACTCTGGAACATACACTGCCAGTCATGAGGTTTGTTGGTCACAATCTGTCATGGGAATCACCTGCTGGCCATTTCTTTCCTTGGACCCAGGTCATCTGTTATGTTTGTGGGGCCCATGCCCTCATCTAGGTCAGTCTCCTTACCCCGTTTCTCTTTTCTGGTCTGTATACTTAGTCCTTCTCAGAGTCCTGAAGTACTTTTTTTTTTCTTTTTTTCCTCTTCAAATTGTTGGTTACTTTTCATTGCTAATGGCTTTCCTTCTAGAACTGTCTTTAAGACTTGCCTTTGAAAACTAAAAGCCCATTTCATTTCTCAAATGAAAACAAATCATTCCCCCATTTGATACATTCTCCTGCCACTTTCAGAGTGTGACATGATGTCCTTGTTTTACTCTGGATTCCCTCTGGAGAGCAAAACCCAAGACAGACTTCTTTTGTTTTTTGGAAGTGATCCTAGGGAACAAAAATTGGAACTTGAAGAGTAAAACAATTCAAGAGTGCAGTACTGAGCAGGCCACCAATGTAGTTAACACACTCAATCCTGCTGGCACTTCCTGAGGAACTGTGCAGACATGTTTCAGAATCCTCTCAAAGAACAGAAGGGGAAAGCCTTTAGCCACTCTTGACACTTCTGGGCACATAATGGATATTTGCATGTGTGACTGTCAGTTGGGTATCACAGCATAGAGGCTCTCCAGGGCATATGCCATATGACTGAGAGAGGCACTTCTGGGTATCCCTGTGCTGGACTGGCTGCCAGCACTGTGGCTGGAATGAAAGGTGGGCTGAAAGCATAGAAGGTGGTGCTCCCACATTGTTAAGTACAAAATTAACACTGGGCAGAAACTCAGAATTTCTACACTGTTACTGACTGCGTGAACTTGGACAAATACCTTTACTTTTCTGAGCTTCCATTTCTTCAAAATAAATAATACCTGTTTCAAAGGATTGTTGAAGTTCAGAGATAATTTAACTAAAACATAAAACCATCAAGTCAAGCAGGTAATATGTATCCCAAATAGATTTTTTATAATATGTACACTTGATGTTAAAATCTTGCGTGACTACCCAAATCAAAGTCAGAAAATAATAAGCCATTTCTGTAGTAGTAGGCATTTGTTTCCTCGAAGGGGATGCTGCTCCTTACTGTGGGACATAGGTTCCCACGTTTGCATTTCTTTTCATCCAGAGAATTAGGTGGAGTATAGATGCCTGATTACCTGTGGAGGGCCTTGAATTCATGGGAGCAGATGTATGGCAAGCATGAGGGCATATTTGAGCCTCCATGATGTGCAGGAACCTCTTGCAGTATTGGTGCCTTAACAAACAGGCACATGTAGGGCTGTAAATGAGGGAAGGTTGAGTGACAATGTGGTAATGATCCGTCTTCCTAAAGGAGAAAATCTATCCTGTCAAGCCAACCACTACTCAAGGCTATAGGCTTTTCTACTTACGAGCAACGTAGTTGTCACACTCTCTCACGGGCACTTGTGGAAAGGTTAACAGTTGAGGGAAGGGATCTGACTGAAGTTTCAAACTGAATATTGGAAAAGTAATTTATTATTCTTTCCAGGAAGTAACACATGTAACGAAACCATCCCTGAAGGTTGCCTAGACAGGTCTAGAAACAAAGTCCATTAAGATATACCTAGGCAAATCTGGATTTGCTTCTCAAAATATTATCATGAGGCATAAACTGAGCTGGCAGGCCAAGCTGAGGCCCATGCATCAAATGCTACTAAAAAGTTTTCTGTCAGAAGTTCCAGGGAAGGAGCAAAATGATAAAAAGTACCACATATTCTTTAAGAATTATGTGTATTTAAAATACTGGAAATTGTTTTTGTTGCAGTTACTAAAAACTTTAAAAAAGTAATTCAGACTCCCACCGTCTATAATTTTTAAAAATCAGTTTTTGTAAACATATTTAGGTTTGTATGAAATCAAATCCTTGACAAAACAGGACAGTTGATGTCAGTTACTGGTCATAGTATGATGCCTGTGACCATTTCTGTCAATAAGTAAAAACACTGTCCTACAAGTCAGTTTTTTTGGGTGCTTCTGGAACCAACTGAGTTATTTGGGATTTGCCTTGGTTATTTTATGTCATTTCTATAATTTTTTTATTTCTCTGTGATTCTTTATTATTTAAGGAAGTCTGTCAAATGTGTTGGACACAATTAACACTGTATACCTATAAAATATTTATTAGTTTTGAAAGTTCTTTCATATTAATCTCATGTTTACATGTCTTGATATTTTAATTTGGAGTGACTTTGTGTGTGTGTATATGTGCATGCACATGTGTTCATGTGTGCATTCATGGTTGAACATATAAATAGAAAATCTTCATGAGATCATCTCATCTACAAGGTATTATTTCAGCAGAATCTGAAAAACTCCTTTTCTGCCATCAATGCCCTTCTTCAACCACTAATTCTCAGAATTCCAATTTTAGTGGTTCATTGCTTTGGCTCAAGTGTTAGTCCTTTGTAATTCCCCTAAACAGGGTAATACCTAAAGTCATATCAGACATTGGATGTCCATGAGCTAGTTTGTCAGAAATGTTTAGTTTGAGGGAGGTGAAAAGCTTGCAAGGGCATTGGACACCCAGAGGGCAGGAGTGGAGTTACCCCTGAAGATGGTGTAGGTAAAAGACACAGAGAAGAGGGACTGGAAGAATCTGTGACCTGTAGTCCTCACCACCCTCTGCATAACTCTAATGGGATGCAAATTAGAAACTATCAAACTGATAAAAATTTCATTTTTTTCCTCACATAAATGACGTCCTATCCTTAACAACTACTCTCTTCTCATAGCCATCAAGAAATGGGGAAGCCAGGGCACCTGGGTGGCTCAGTTGTTTGAGCGTCCAGCTTTGGCTCAGGTCATGATCTCACAGTTTGTGTATTGGAGCCCTGTGTCAGGCTTGCTGCTGTAAGCTCAGAGCCTGCTTTGGACCCTCTGTCTCCCTCTCTCTGCCCCTTCCCCACTTGCTTTCTCTCTCAAAAAAAGAAAAGAAAAAAGAAAAGAAAAGAAATGGGGAAGGAAAATATCACCCTTGGAAGGGTGACAGGATAGAGCATGAAGGAATCCCTATGGCCTGACCAAAAGGAGAAAGGAAGAGAAGCCCTTCTGGTTCTCAGGGACTGTGAAGACAGAGTCAGAGGTGGGTTGGGGCTGATCTTCTGAGTTTCCTAGAGAAGGCTGAGGTAGAGTGCCAGGCAAGGCATGGGCTGACCTATTAGCATGAGAGGCTGAGTATCCTTAGAAAACTGAATATGAAACGTGAGAATCAGCCAACACTTACCAAGTACCAAATGAGACCCTGCAGCAGACAACAGCCCAAGAATCATGTGGAGATCCACCATGAGGCACTACGCTCCCATACCAATTAGGGAAAGGAAGCTGTGGGGGAAGAAATAGCTCTCACCAGAGGTTGAACTTTTAAAATTAGAAGAAAGGGGATGGAGCACCGGAGGAATTTATGTTAGCTGAAGAAAATAAATATGCTATAGTTTTCCAGCACACTTGAGTCATATGGATAATTTTATGACAACAACAATGGTTTTCAAGGAAGACCTTTAGAGATCTTGTCCATGTCATTCTAGGTGTTCTAATGGGAAGAATTCTAACATATCTTTATTCCAGAAGAAAATTCTAATGCTTTCCTCACTTTCTTAAAGGAAATAAATAATAAATCAACCTTATGTTATCTGTTTCTGTCCTTAACATGACATAATTCTGTGAGATTTGACGAGAGGCTTCTATTCATGATGAGTATTTGGTAACTTTGGTGGCTATTTCCCATAAGCAGATCCAAATTGTGAAATTTTATTAAAAATGATTTATATCTCTCAAGAAAGTAATGCCAGAAACTTGGAAAACTTAGTTTTTTAGAAATCCTAATTCTGCTTACTAAGCTAGTCATATGTTTTGGGGCCATTGCATAGATTCTAAGTGAAATCAAGATGGTGGCAATTTTCTGAATAGGCCCATTGATAGAGGACTCAGCCTCCATATCTTTAATGGCTGTAACTTGGGTGTATGGTAGTGGGTGGCAATAAAAGTTATTTGAGATGTCACATTATACAAAATAATAATGACTTTTAAAAAAGGTGTGAATTGAAATGAAAAGACTGTGCCTCTGAAGTTTCAAGACAAGCTATGCAATATAAATAATCAACATATCATTTGGCTTCAGTTTGAGTCCTAATTCTAAACAGCTTACACATTTTCAAGTCAGAGTTACAGGAAAAACATTGATAGCTAAATAAACAGAGTGAGTACATGATTAATGTTTAAAATAGTAAACACTTCACATTTGTAGCATTCCTTCAGCAGATTGGTCTGGGAGACCTTGTTTTCATTCCTACTCTGCAATCTGCGTTTTATTTATTTATTCTCTTTATGTTGAATTCCTCTCTTTTAATTTACCTTTCATCTTAATTTACTCTAGAGGGCAAAGTGAAAATGTCTAAAATAAGTGAAAAATCCAAAACAATTAGAAAATTTAAGACTGAGCTATAATCAACTCTAAGAATGCTACTGCCTTTTCCAGCAGGATGAATTGTAGGCAATAAAAAGATACCATTAGTAGCTATTTTCTTTAGACTTTTAAAGACTCATAATGCTTCATCTTATATTTCTAACAAAGAAATCAAATCATTCAAGAAAACTTTGAGGGTAAGAAGAGGTGGGGTCTTTTTGCTTTGCGCTTATTTTGTTAAGAGTCATGTAAAAATATAAGAAGAGTGAGGGGTTTTGAGGGAGGATTTCCCCTCACAGATCCCAGCAGTCCTAGCCAAGATGTGTGATACTGAGTATCAACTAAAATTCAGCGACTGACCCATTAGGAAGAAAAAAATTAAGAAAGACCTGTGATTTCTGTGTTTTTTAAAGATCAATAAAAAGAGATGGCCTAGAAATTATTCAGAGATAATCCTTGAATCATATTGGATCTCAGATCTGCTCTACCAATCTACTTTTTGAATGGAGAGAGCAAAAGGTCCTGTGCAAAAATCCTCAGTGGCCATGACTGGGTTGATAAGTGCTGAGCATGTGGGTACATTTTAAAAAAATGTTAGCCACTGCCTCCCAATGGGAGAAGGATAGGGATATGTGATCCTGACAATTATTGGTCATATGCCCTATATCCTGGTTACTCAGAATAATTTCCATGAGTAGAAACTTTGATCCCTTCCAGAGTCAAGATAGGCCCAGACCACAAGTGTAGGCAACTCTTCTTCATGGGAGAATTATCCAATGTAAGGATGGTCTAGGTGTACACATTCTGTGCATCTCTCTGGTTCTTCTTTGTTCCATGATATGCTGTCTTGGGATACTGCCAATGTACCATTGTGTTGCTCAACATCCTCATTGGTCAGAGGTTTACCTTTGGGAGATAGTTTTGGAAATAATCTGTTCACGATCCAGCATTTTATCATTTCCCTATGTGATGTCTTTATGTCTGTGTAAGTAAAATCAAGTTTAATTCTTAGAAATCACCAGCCCATAAAAAACCAAGTGTACTTGATCACAGACAGAACTCTCCTGAGTCTGATATTTGCAAATATCCTGATAGATATTTGCGGACCATTAAGCAGACCACTAAATGGAGATTTACAAATATTTTCCCTCATCATATGAAGGATATTATGCTTGATACTGTGTTCAGACAACTTGAAAAGCCACTTATGTACAGATTATAAAACACAGCACTCAGACAAAATAGGTGTTTATAGAACTCTGAAAGGCATGCCATACCCTCCCTCCTTCTCACCCTCTTTTGAGAATTTACTGAGCACCTATTTTAGCCATGTATTCTGGGAACTACAAGCATGAATTATTCCTTGAAGAATTTACAATCTAGGGTGAGTCCAGACATGTCAAGACCAAGCTATGAAGAACAAGGCAGATTAGAATGAAACAAAGCTTGTAATCCTGAGGTAAAAAATAGGTTATCAACTTTGTGCGGTAAGACTAATAATCTAGAAAAAATTCTTCTAGAAGGTGTATTTAGAAAGATGTGTATGTAGGATTTCAAAAGATATAAAGAGAGGAAATGGTTTTAAGTCATGTTAAGAGAATAAAGCACAGTTGAAATGTAGAGAGGAAACAAGGCAATAGCACAAGACCGACTTGAAACGTGATTAGAGATCAGTGTGGAAATATTTCTTTAACACACACTTTTCTAGCGCTGGTGATGTGTCAGGCATTCATAACAACTTAATGACGTCTGTGCTATTACTGTCTTCATTTTACAGATAAGAAATCTGAGGCTCAGAGAGGTTATTGATAATGCACCACAGCCAGCAAGCATCAGACCTGGATTCGTACCCGGGCTCTCTGGCTCCAGCATCTGTGCTCTTCTTGGTAAGCTAGGAGTCTTGGGACTTTGTACCATGTTCTTTTTTCAATGAAGAGTCTTGGCAGTTTTTGAAGGGGTTAATGATCTAATGTAGGTGCTGGGAAATCATTCTAGTAGTGGAATGATAGTTATATTAGAAATTACTAATGCTAGCACAGAGATCTTAAGCAGAAGAGAGTTTATATTTGTTGAAACTTATTATATTAAAGGTAGTGTGCTAGCCATATTTTGTGCCTGCACTGAATTTCTCTGGTTTTCGCCTTAAGTGGAAAGAGGTCATGGTAAAGGGATTACCTTCTACTTCACCAACTCTTCCCCTAACTACTGTTTCAGGACCTCATTCCTCCCCTGCTCCCACTGCCTCAGTCTTCAGGCACTTGAGAAGCCTCTAAGGGGTCTTTCACATGTACTTTGGAATGAAGCCATTATCTACCAGTCCAGCATTGTCCAATAGAACTGTCTATAATGATGGCTCTGTTACTGAGACTGAGAAACTGAATTTTTAATTTTAATTCATTTTTTTAAGCAACCACATGTGGCTAGTGAGTGGTACCATGTTGGACAGCAAGTTGGTGTTTCCTGGGCACTTCTGCTGGTTACCACTTCTCCCACTGAGTGTTTTTGGGTGACTGCTTTCTCTCTTTGAACATGGCAGCTACCTCTGTTGGTAACATGCCATTCTCCTGTACCACTGCTTCTGCTGGGGACTACTGCCAACTCTCAACAGAATCCACTGCTTCTACCAGGCAGGACCACTGCTGCTGACCTCTCCCCACAATGCCGCCCTAGAAGAAAGAAAGGCAAATTCCCAAAGAGTATATATTGTACCCAAGTACACTGTAGAAATTTTAAAGAAACAGCTCTTTCAATTTTTATTTTCAGTTATTGACAACTTCCACACAAGTGCATAGAATGACAAATATCAATATGTTAGTATTACTCCTCTCAATTAACTTTGAGGTTGGTTTTCAAAGTTTGTCTTCTTGCCAGACCCCTTCCTGTTTTGGTGTGAATTTTCTTTCAAAGAGCTCTACAGTATGGAAGACATCTAAATTTGAGCAAGTTCAAATCTTGGGCAAATTAAAATGCCAGTTTAGGTGCAGATGAAGTGCTGTGATAAACACAAGCTCCCTTGCTTAACCCTTACAGCAAAAATGCATCGCATAATAAAAGAAAAAATGAGACCCTGAGAGTTTAAATAATTTGCCAGAAGTCACCCAGCTTTATAAAAATGGTTGAACCAGGATTCAAATCTAGGTCTGAGATCTTGATTCAAATCAAGTCTAGCCTCTTTTTCCTTCATAACAAACTGCCCCTCTGTTAAGAGCCTGTTGCAAAAAGAGAAGAGAATTTATAATTACGTGAGAGGTTTATGTCTATGATATACTGATTTGAAATTTAAGTACATTGAAACATTTTTTAAAAAGAATGCATGTTTAAGAATAATTAGCAAGTCTCAAACAGCAGGTTAATGCATAGTTATAAATTGTTTTCAAATTAGCTTCTCTTTTGAATTGGGATTTCATGTTTCAAACCAGTTTTGTGTACACATGGTAAATCAGATATCACAAATTAATACTAGGCCAGGTACCTAGGTGGCTTCGTTGGTTAAGTGCCTAACTCTTGATTTTAGCCCAGGTCATGTTCTCACAGTTCATGGGATAGAACCCCACGTAGGGCTCTCTGCCGACAGAGTGGAGCCTGCTTGGGATTCTCTCTCTCCCTCTCTGCCCTTTCCCAGCTCTCTCTCTCAAAATAATAAATAAATAAACATTTAAAAAAAAAAAAAAAAGAAATTTAGACCAGGTAATATTTAGAATGGCCACAACTAAGTCACTCCTTAGGACTAAGTAGCAGTTACCAAGGAATTATTCATAGTGCCTGCATTGAACATACTGCTTTTACATTGTTTGAAAACGTAAGATGTTAAATCCTTTGGAACTGCCATGCTGTTATTGCAGAGATTTGTGGAGGGTCAGCATTGTGGTTACAACTAAATCAGGCACACAATTGCTTTTGTAAAGCAATACTAAGACTAGAAGACACTAGACAATCAGCAAAATCAAAATGCCACTCCATCTTCCCACCAGGGGCCTGTGTTTTGAATATTTCAAAAACAACAGCACCGAATACTTTGCAGACTTTGCTTTAAGTATGCTTTCTCCTGGAATTAAGATCCAGGGAAAATCCCACAGAATCTTATAACTAGTATTTTTTAAAATAATGGACACAAGGTTAAAATTCCTTTGCTAGAAACAAAAGAAAACCAACCAACCAATCTCTCTCTCTCTCTCTGGGACACGGAGCGCTCAAAAATCCATTCTTCACCTTTTATTTTCTAATTAAGCAAGCTTTAGTTATTTCACATAATAATGTTCTTGCAAAGTTTGAAATTCAGCTGGGAAGATCTCATTCATAGAGGGCAGGTAATTATATCCCTTCCACCAAGATATATTAAGACTGGTCATGTCATCCATTATCTTGTTCTCTTTGCTTTTGTCACATATTACAAACATACTATTATCTGGGAAACAAGTATATTTTTCAGTATTTTTTGGTAAGCAACAACTTTCAGATGCTTTGAAAAACAATGCAACACCCCCACCCATGATTTCTCACCATGCCATTTGTACTTTTGGTATACACATTTTTTATTATAAGTCATGTAGCATTGCACCGTTATCTATGCTGAGTATTGCAGAGCTAAGTGGTAGAAGTAAAATATTTCTGCTTAATCAAATCTTGTTTAATAAATGATATTACCTTAGGCCACCCATTTGGTTTCACACCAAATAAAAGCCTTTTTATTTGACGTGAGGACAAAAGAACTTCCTAGTGTCACCTCTGGGATATTTGCTTCTCCCTTGCAAGCCTGACAGTGCTGGGTTTTCTGCGCTGGCAAACGAGGTCTAAAACTGAATATCCAGAAATCAAACTGTAGTTCCACCATGTCCTCCCAGGTGAGCTCCTGGGCTTCATGCTCATACTTCTAAAGCAAGCAAACTTTAAGCTAATTATGTGCTAGTGTATTCTCCCTTGCTGAATTTTGGCAGGTTGCTTCTGTAAATTATGAAAAATAAATGTGAAATATGCAGATGCCTTTTGTTTGAAGCAGATGTTTGGTCCATCTTGCCAGAATCCAATCAGCTGTTCCCCTGGGGGCCTTCTCTCCACAACATTATCCCACAGCAGCTTAGAAACATGAAGGGGTGATCAGAATAGCACTTCACAGGCCTTGGAGGAAGCTTCTGGACTTAGAGGTGTTTGTTAAGGAGAATTAAAAATAGAAATATCCCAACTCACAGGATTGAAACAATCAGATTGTTGCTGGTAAAAGATACTGGCTACAGAATACTTTCCTCTGGTGACGTTTAATAGAATGGAGGAAAGGGTGGGTTTGTTGTTGCCCTGATACTCTCTGGGGCCTGCCTTTCATTCTGCCATCTTGATGATTCATGGCAACAGTTTGGACTGTTACAGTCACAAAATGCTGCCAATGTTGTTCATACCATGGTCCAGTGTCTCCTCACACAGAAATCTCACTTTAGACAATAGATTCTTGGATACTTGACCATTATGAGGCTAATTGAGTAAGTTTAGGCAACAGTACAGAATAATTCAATTCAGAATAATTCAGTGACAATGCAAACTGCCTGCCATGCCATCAAAGACTGGCCATTCCGCTGAAGACCTTTGATTCATGGACAACCAACTAATGGGGTGCAACTATTGACCAACCCTAACAATACAGAGTAATTCAATATACCCTTCATTGTTGTACAGCTAAATGACAGAAAAATAAAAATGTTTAGGGCCACCTACTCCATTTTGAAGTTGAAATCTCTTTACTCCCTGATTCAGTGATTCTATCCTACCGGGCTCTGATTTTACTGTGAAATCTGGGTAAGGAAGACTTAGTAACAGTAAAATATTTGAATAAATATATTCAAAAGAAGAATATAGAATATATTCTGCTGATTACTAGCATGTGACTTTGGACAGGTTACTTAACTATTCATCTATGATAACATCTACCAGAGAGAACTTGTTTAACGAGACAACCTAAGTCAGCTACTTAAACACACAGAGTCTGGGTCTGACACATAACAATTCAATAATGGAGAACTAATGCTGTAATTTTCCTGTTCACTTTCTACCATTTCTCAATGAGGGTTTATTTTATATATGTACACATATATGTACCTACATATTTATTTACTTTTACTAATGCACATCCTTTGTACCAAGTTGAACACACTTCCCCTGCTTCTATTCACAGCAGAAGCAAGGATCCCCTTGCCAACATATTCTGCTCTACTGTAGATATCTTATATGAAGCAATATGATGCTTACAATCTCCTCTTTTATTATTTGGGCTAATAACTTCTTTAACTTTCTTTTATGGGTCCCATTTCCAACACTTTCTCTTTTCTGAATCCACTTCAGAATTCCAAGATCCTCTTCTTTCTTTTAAACATTTTTTAACATTTATTTATTTTGAGAGAGAGAGCACATCAGCAGGGGAGAGAGAGAGAGAGAGAGGGAGACACAGAATCCAAAGTAGGCTCCAGGCTCCGAGCTGCCAGCACAGAGCCCCATGTGGGACTCGAACCCATGAGTGAGATCATGACCCGAACCAAAGTTGGACACTCAACCGACTGAGCCACCCAGGTGCCCCTCCAAGATCTTCTTTGATGTAAAGTTCCATAGTCTTCTAACGGTCTGATTTATATGAATATAATGGAAAACTTTATACTTAGCTAATATTTACTGAGCCCCAGCTATGAGCCAGGCACCCAAAGTATTAAGGGTGAATAAGACAGACAAGGTCCCCTAATGGATGGATTGGAGTAAGTAACTAGGAAATAGCTCACAGTCTCCATACCTGAGCCACAATCCATGACTTCCAGAATCATGTCCTATGGCTTGTGTTAGCTAGAACATTATAGAAGAGCTGTGCATTTTATTTCTGCTTCCGGAATTTTTGTGCTCTCTAAAAACATTTTACCATGTGATTTTAAACAGCACAACTGATTAAAAAGTAAAAATTTTGAACTAATGGTAATTATCATTTTCTTTTCTTTCTGACATCAAGTAAAATTAGTGTCACCCTGGCAACAACATATAAATACATCCTTACTGTGCTTTTATTTTGCAAAGCACTTTGTTGTCTGTAATGGAAAAAACTATGTTCTCTGTTTATCAAGGCACCTAAAAGAAAGGGATATGGGGAAAGAATAAAATAAAAAAGAAATGAAAGATAGATATACCCTGTATCTTAGGGCTATTAATATTAAATTGATGATATAAAATCTATAGACTGAAAATAATAATAATTTATGGTGTTAAAAATAGCATTTTCACACAATTCACATAAAAATGGATGAATAATAGCACTCATCTTCTGTTGACTGGAGGTTAGATGAGATAAATATGTAATAATTTTATAAACCTGGAGAAGTATACAGTTATTAGGTAACATATGGCCAACTCTACAAAACACATAGGCAGATTTTCCTATTCCTCTTAAACATTAAAGAAACTGAGTCTAAGACAAACAACCTATTTAAGTCCTTAGAGATAACAAACCTTGGGGCTTAAATGCAAGTCTAGGTCTTTTGACTCTAAATGAAGGCTTTTCTCACTGTATCTCTCTCACTCTCAAATGGTCGATGAATAATTAAAAAGCTACATAACAATAAGACCATATTAATGAAGTACAGACTTGATACATAAGTATTTGAGAAATATAAAGAAAAGAAGCATAATCAGAAATGCTTCCTGAGAAAGACGATAGGTTTTGAAGGAGACAGAGCTGGACTAATCTATATATTGAATATACCGTGTGTATTATAGCCTTCCAAATTCCTGTTTTTGCTTCTGGCTTCCTATCTATATCTTCTAGCATGTATTGCCCCACAAAGACCAGTTTTCATGTCCTGAGGAAGTGTGCGCCTGGCCATGGGGCAATCTTTTGTGAAACAAATGTGGGGGCACAGCAGAGAGCAGATGTCAGAGCTTTCTTCATCCACCATACAGGGGGGCATTCCAGATAGTGACTCAGGGCTAAGAGATACTGTGAACCATGACCAACTCCTTGAGAAAGTCAAAGCTTAATTTCTCAGCCATTTTTTAAATTGGAATTTTCTTGGAAAAATAGAAAGTTCTAAAAGAGACTGATAATGTCAACAATAATAATAATATAATAATTCTGTATAGATCTACATCTAGAGCTAAAGAGAATATGTTTTAAAGACATCGCTAAAGCATTTATCTAGCTTTAACTGCCTCATCAAAGAATATTATTTTTTAAAAAGAAGCCTCATAAAGATGTATGAATATATAGACCTGTGATTATTCAAAAAAAATTGTACAAATCAAAATAAATTTGCTGGAGCAATTTAAAATAATTAACCTTTGACAAACCTCCCTCTCTGGTAATGGAATAGTAACTATATGAATAAAAGATAAGTCATGACATTCAATGAATTACAATATTCATCCCATAAATTACTTGATATAATAGCTCTATAGTCTACATTTTATAACAGTAAAATGTCCCAAACACTAAAGAACCCATTCATTTCCAGTGTGTGGTTTGCAAATGGGTTGGGTAATTTCTTTTGGCTTCTTTTAGATATCCTTTAATTAAATCTTTACTATTATTTCCCCCCCCAAATATACCTTGTTTCAGCCTGTCAACCATTTCTGCAGTACAGGCAGACACCTGGAAAATTTGAGGCTTGTGCTCATCGCCCGAGTAGCTCTGAAAATGAGTGAGTGTGAGTCTGATTTGCATGTTGGGTGGGATGGTTAAGGGACTGGCATTGCTATATGGCTGATTGCCATGTTTACGAATTTGGTGGTTTACGGATTTGGGCAGACCATGGATCCTTCGGGCAAGATGCTGCTCCTTCTTATGCTTCTGTCTCCACTTTCTGGAGATAAAAGGGTGGCAGTGATCTGCCCTGCTGGGTAAACTGAAACCATCTTTGACCACGTAAAGATGATTAGAGACCACAGCATGAAATATCAGTGCTTAATAATGATAACTAGGAGGTGTTTGTTGGCATACACAAGCCTCAGAATGGCAGAATGGCTGCAAAATGCCCAACATTTTTGGTTCAAAATGTGTTGCTATTTTAAACAAAGACTAGGAACCTATGGTAATAGGATATCTCCTGAGAAATGGATGCTTCTCTGGCTCCCCATTTTACCTATTAAGTGTAAGATTTGCTACTCATCTAGGGGTAGCTGGTTGGTTTTCTTTAACACTTTTAAGTCATTTGCTAGAGTAAATTGAACAAAATGAACCAATGAAAGCAGAACTGGTTTCCAATTCAACGTGAATACCTCCCCGGTGTCTTTCTAATGAATTTTATATCACAGTAGAATGCATCTACACCAACACATTGTTTAACATTTCTTAATCCTTGATGTCTTAATCATGGTCTGGATTCAGTTATACCATAATAAAAACAGACACCATTTATCGAACACTCATTCCGCATCAGATATTGGGTCAAATCCTAGAAATATATTTTCTTATTCAACTCGTAAGGTAAGTTCTAGTTTTATTCCCATTTTGCTTGAGAAAATTAAAGCTTAAATTTCTCGGTGATTTGCCTAATTTAACATCACACATTTACTGTTACGCTGTGGTTCTCCGGACAAACCACGCTGTCTGGCTACCCAAACTCAGAATCCCTTCACAGAGAGGATTATCCTTGTTTCTTAACACTAATGTTAGCAAACCAGAGTTGCAGCTGTAGGTGATGGCAGGTACAACTTTGGAACTTGGCTCCCTTTGTATCCCAAAGTCAGAGAAGCAGGTGGGTGGGGCTTGTGATAATCCCAGGCCCTTACATAAATGCTGATGCTACAGAAGCATTCCTGAACAAATGGTGCAGAGTGCCCATTGCTGTAGTGTCGTTGGGGCAAGATAGTGTTTGAGCCAAAAATACCTTCTGTTTCTCTGTCCTTTTTGTGAAGGGTCAGATGTATAAAAATAATGGATGTATGGAAAATAAAAGAGGTCACCAATTTAAAGCCAAAACTATTATTCCTTGGTTTGGGGGGCTTAATAGAATCATGTCTATGTAATTGGACATACTTTTTGTTTTCTTTCTATTTAAAAAAAATCCAGAGTGATTTTTTTCCCCTGGTCTTCTTGGATTTTTTTTTCCTCTTTCAGAGGCCACTGTTTCTGAGCCAGGAAGTTAGGGCTCATTGAATGATCCAACAGATGAGGTTGGAGGGTATAGAAATCTGGTGAAGGGACCACCTATTAATCTGTCAGCTATAAATGATTTTCATGGGCCATCTGTTAATATTCCATGCAAATAGTTTTCTGGGTATCCCTGAAGTAAACACTGCTCTTGCCCCATCGTTTCTTTTTACCACTGAAAAAAGCTGGAGCTCAGAGAAGTTAAGAATTTTGCCTAGCTTTGAATAGCAAGTTGACTTTTCTGTCTCTTAGTTCAGCATTCGTTCAACACATATTACGAAACATTTACTAGGTGTACCAGGGACTGAATAAATTAAATTTTCAGTGTACCTCAAATTTTGATTTTAGGAAAGAAAAAAATGTATCTTAAAACCACAAAAGAGTATTCTGTTTCCCTTTTCATATGCTATGCATTTGCCCTTTTCCCTAGTTTCTTATGTTTAATGTTTTTTTATTCATAACCTATAGAACATTGTACTAGGTCTAGCGTAGAAAGAACATTTTGGCTGCAGTGATTAAAAAAAAAAAAGACTATTTAGCACCAAGATCCCCAAATGTTTTTCAAGAAGGTACTATTTTACATTTCCTAGTGTTTTGTTTTTTTAAAGAAAGTCAAGTGGGGCCAAAAGTGAAATTCCTACTGAACTGAATTTCCTTTTTTTAAGAGTGACACACTAAGTCAATAAGAAAGACACTGTAACCCAACATATGTGTATGCCTGGGTATACATATAAATATACAGTTGATCCTTGAGCAACATACATTTGAATTGTGCAGATCCACTTAGAAGTGGACTTTTTACAGCACAGTATTGTACATGTATTTTTTTCTTATGATTTTCTTAACATTTTATTTTCTCTGGATAAATATATATATCTATATGCTATATATGTAGTATAAAATACACATAACATATAACCAGTGGGCTATTAGTAGTTAAGTTTTGGGAGATTTTCAACTGTGTGCAGGGGTCCGCACCCCTAAGCCCTGCATTGTTCAAGGGTCAGTTGTAATTGAAACATGAAAAGTTTCGTGAAATGATACTCTTGTATAATATAATAAAAACAACATATTTTACATCAAATATGACCCTACTATTATTTCAACACTACAAGATGTGTCATACTGCCTATTCTACTTTTTTTTTTTTAAGGTAAGCAAAGTTCAATAAATTAGCCGAAGCAATTTGGGCAAATGTTTCAATTCTCTATTTAATTTTTCTTGTAAAAATACCAAAAGGTCAGGTGTCCAGTGCGTTTTGTCTGGGTTAGCCCTTGATCATAGATGGAGTCATTTGCCATTCAATTGCTAAGGGTACAATGCGACGTCTGCCCCCAATTTCTCTTTAGCCTTTAGATTTCCTGGAATCTAATCATGTGAGTTACCTAGAGCTGTGTTTCAACCTCTCTGAACTTTCATCACACATGTTAAATGAGGAAGGGTAAGTCGACGTGACTTTCATGATCTTTTCTAGTTTCAAAGGTCTGAGATTGCATGGTATATTTTTTTGAAGCCTGGGTACCTATGAATGTAAAGTCACCTCAAATGTATTCTATGCATAAACTAAGAATTTCTAGAGCCACAAATGTATTCCATTTGAAGTTTCTCTAAAATGTTGACACATGTGAAAGGGAACATTATCAAATGCTTAGTTTTTACCTTTGCATTCAGAGCTGTTGTTGCATTGGGACATTTTTAGAAAATAAAAATGTATTACTGCTGTTCTCAGAATTCTCCTGGTTCTGCAACAGATTTAATGAGCTAAAGCGCTGTCTACTTATGTGCACTTTGGTTTTTGAGAGATTTAGCCGTTGTTGGGTTTAGGGTATCCTGGGGAGAGAGAGGTTCAGTTTTTCCTTGTCCGCTGTTACGACTATAGTGCCTGTAGTGTGTGAGGAATCCCAGCGGCAACAACGCTGGCACCAGTGCATGTTATGCACAGTCCTCAGGGCACAGGGATGACATTTCAGCTAAGGTTAGTAAAAGTAATCTGGGTAACAGCCTGAAGCAATGCCACCTTTATTGGTAATGTAGCTCACTTGCCAAAAAGGTGAATGGTTTTATACTTTCTCCACACACGCGGCTGTGTGAACATTTGAATCCTCAGATTAGTAAAACAAGCAAATCAACTGAGAGATAGCATTTAATGGGACATAGGGCTCGCATGGGTCTGGTAGAGAGGCTTTGGCAATCACTGAAGGCTTAGGAAATCTTTATCCTTTCAGTGTGAAAGCAACTGAACTGAAGTTTTGGTCAAATTGATTTTACATAGAACAAAGCCCACATAGTCATTTACAGTGAGAAATATGACTGCCATGTGGCCTGGAATATTTACCTGAGCATGACCTGTGTGTAGTCACACCATTGACTACCTGCACCAGAAGCCAAATGATAACCGGCAGGTTGTGGGATGATCCTGTAATTCCAACAAGACACATCAGTTACATAAGTGGAATATTTAATGCTGTATGGCCAGGACATTCCATGCGTCCGTCTTAAAAAAAAGAAAAAAAAAAAAAGGAATTTGAATGATCATAGCCTGTTGGCTAAGCCTCCTTTTCCTCTAGACAGCAATTAGATGCTGAGAAGAATATCATCTACCCTTCATTGCTGCTGTGAAGGATAGAGATAACACACACCTAGCACAGTGTCTGTTGCATTATAAAAATGCTCTTAAAATGATGGTAATTTTAACCATGTGACAGGGCTTTTGTGTCCAACCAAGTACTCTTCTTCAGCTCTGAATGATATTTTCTCTCTTTCTTCTATTGCACAAGTAATGGTAATTGTAGATATTTACAAAATTCAGAAATGCATCAGAAAAGATAAAATAATAAGTATAATCTACACAGACAGAAAACTCTCTTATTAATGTTTTGGTATATAATTTTCCCTTAAATGTGGCTCCATTTGAAATGCCATTCTCTAAGATGGAAGGAGAGAATTTATTTGATGCCAATAAAAGCAACTCTGTGTTCACCCTTTGTATGGGGTCTGACCTAGTTCATCTGACCCACATAAAAGTTTCTTGTATTTCAATTCTACCTTCTCTGTCTCTGGCCAAGAAAAATAAAAATGAGAAATAAAATTTCTGGATTGAATCTTCAAATCACACTAAGCCAAGTTAGGTAAGGAGCAGACCAGAAATAACTTGTAGGAAAAAAATTACTGGTATTGTTATTTGCGGTATAATTCCTGGTAGCCTGAATTTCAGGTCTGTAGACCCAGGGTAAAGGTAGGGAAGGAGTTGGGGGATGGTAGAAAGAGGTGGGGGAATGGAAAAGAGGACAAGGGAGGTGTTTAGCTTTCATTTGCAAGCGTGATACCCGCTGCTTTGTTTATGGATTTGATGCTATTCATACAGTCTTTGCAATATTAATTTTTAATTTATGATGCTCATTAGGAGACACTTAAAACAGAACAATTATCATTTATCTTGATATATTATTTACTAGGACTGACTGTCATGGTTAGGGGCCCATGATTAGTGAGAGGGGGATTGAGAAGAGCTTCTAAAAGTGCTGGGGTAAAAGGATAGGAGCTTAGGAAGCCGTTGTCAAAACGCAAGGCCCAAAGTTCTGATGTCAAAGCGAAAGGCACACAATCCCTAATCAAGACTCAGGAGGCCCCCTTCAAGACAAGCCTGGAACAGTACTTAATGAAACTGCAGGATTATATTAATGAGACTCTCTGTTAGGCCACCAGCTCATCAATTATTCATCCAGCTGCATTCCTGATACTTTGCTGTCTTCCTCTTCTTTTTGCGTTGGTGTGATTACTTTTTTTAACCCTCAATTTCCTTACCTGGAGTGTAAACAAAGCCTTCTGTTCTATAGTTTCCTTTCCTTTTGCTCAAACAGCATCTCTTTTCAATACTCATCTGGGATATTATACATGATAATGGAAGTCTACTAGGGGGAAAGTCTAACTTCCGAGTCTCAGAGAATTAGGGCACCCCTGACTTTGTGCTTCCCTAATAATACTCTGGGCCTATTTTTCATAGTGTGCTCATCCCACTGTGTTCTAAGCATCTACTTGTGTGTGACTCTTCCCCACAAGACTGTGAATTCCTAGAGAACAGAGCTTAAGTTGTATTTGTCTTTGTATTTTCAATTCCCAACATCATGCTTAACAGACAACATTGAATGAATGAATGCATGAATGAATGAATTATCAGTGCTTGGTTATACCTAATATTCAGCCTTGTCTCTTTATAATCAAGCTGATCATGAGGTGGAGACCTGAGTACTACCTGCATGTTTCATAGGAGAATAAATAAAAGAAAACTTTGCATTTACAATCTCGGTCATATAGATGAAGATGAGTCTGTGGAGTTGAGGCAAAGCACCCAAGTCTGTTTGGTACTCAGTTCTACATAAGATTATTAATTGCCTTTACAAATTACTTATTAAAATTGGATATAATTTTAGGAACAAATTGTGTTTTACTAGAACTGACTGTCATGGTCTGGATGGCCATATGATTGTGAGGAGGATTTTCAGTTAACTTTCATAATAAATACCCAAGAGGCTGGAGTGGGCTTTGAAGCAGGACAGAGACCAAGGGCTAGAACTTACACCCAGAGTCTGTTATTTGTTTCACTCACTCAAAATCAATAGGTAAGCCAACAAAGCCAGTTTCTATTCCTCAGGAGGTAGAATGCTGGAGGCTGTGATGCTGAGCAAAGTCATTCCCTCATGCAGTAAGGACGGGAAATACTTCTCTCTTGTCCTGGACAATACAAGTGGTACTACCTGAAAGGCAGATTGACAAAACAAGGGAAAGGCAGAGGTGGGTATCAGGAAATGTTTCGATATTCTACCCCCACTAGCTGTAATACTCAAATACTCAGGTTAGCTTGCTGGTAGGATCATGCCTCAGTGCCTCAGTCATGCTGTCTGCAATGAGTCTGCACTTTGCCACCAAATAAGCTGCCTCAAATGCCATTTTCATCATGTTACTGTCCCCCTAAGAATCTGAAATAGCCTTCGTATGAAAAAAAAAAAAAAAAACAGAAAAACAAATACTAGAAAAACTGCAAGGATCCAAATTCTCTGGAAGAATAAAAAGAAATGAGAAGACGTGGATATAAATCCTCAGCTTGTCAAGGTAGATAGATTGCAAATCCAAAGGCAAGTAGTGACTTTGGCCAGATGGATTCTAATTTGTTACATCTCAACTAGTCACTATTCTGTAGAGTCACATTTAGAGAAATACTGTCTGGAAGTCTTCTCCATGGATTTCTAAATTGGGTCTTCTTATCAGTGTGCCAGGCTGAGAATGGGTTATGGGTGGGCTTCAGCTGTTGTTCTTCCTCCTCCTTGAGGCACCTGGGTGGGCTTGGTCTCCTGGTCACCTCAGATTGGTGGCCCTGGACAAAGAGAAACCTTACTTATCCTTAGTTCATGGATTTGAAGATGTACATATTTTTCCTCACTTAACATTTCTGAAATCCTAGTGTTTTTCCTTATCAATATATTGCGATCACTTTTGGCCAGGTGGCAGTGATGAGGTAGTTGTGCTAGTCTGCACATAAACTTAATGAGGTAGTTTTCATAGCCTGCATATAGCTTGACTAAACTTGGTTGCAGCTGTTCACATTGTCCTAACTTTAATTGAACGACATGCATCGTTGTACTGCTTACATTGGGTTGAGTTTCCCTTAAACCGTCTTCAAAAAAATACATTATGGTTCAGTATCAAAACAAAAAAGTTATTGTGTGAATAGAAAGGCATGGAAACAGAGATGTGGATGTAAATGTGATATTGTTGTAGCAAAATAGGTCATAAGAAGGATGAATAATCAGTGCTTTATGGGTTTGAGGAAAAGAAGATTCCCATCAATAGATGAAGCCAAGTTCTGCTATTTAGGTGGGATAAATTATTATTTCTTCCTTAGTGGTACATAAGATAATGGTATATCTTTTGATGGCTAGATTTTTAGCTTCTACCTGTTTCTCTGTGTGCCATGATATGAACTACATTGGGAAAAAATGGCTTTAATTTTTGGATTTTTAGTTTTTCTGCAGTCAAGCTTTCTGGTAAAGATATAATTTCAATTCAACCTAACAACCTTAAAATTATTAGAATGGAAGTATTGATTCTATTCAGAAAGAGCAAACTTGGAATTAATTTACCCTTTGTTGTATATTAACTTACATCTAATTTCAGTTTAGCTTTACATGATAAAGATAGAATCAGACTGTCAGCCCGATGAGCAGGCTAAGCTCAGAGAATTTACATAAGATGTGGGCACCAGGTCCAGCATTGTCATTCCTGTTGGGGGCACTGGGAAGTGCTCAGAGAGTTAGAGACAATAGGCTCTTTCTGTAGATCTGTGATATTTGTGTGACACACCCCACACTGACTGCCTGTAATAAAATAGAATACAATCTTTCTTATTTTTGAAGGTATTATTAGAGGCTGGGCTCCAACTATTCATTGGCCTCTTCATCAAAACAAAATGGATCATTCTGAAAATAAAACTCTAGGATATGATACAGAAAATAAGATCATTTTGTGTAGAAATTGTTTGAGATAATTTAGTTCAATTCTTTCATTTTACAAATGAGTAATCTAGAGCTCAAATAAAGTGGCCACCTGGGATCTCACAGTTCATTCAGGGCAGTAACGGGCCTTCTGCCCCTGAGGGGGTATCCTGCTACCATCACACACATGGGTCTTGCAAGGCAAAATTTCATATATACAAAATGTAGAACTATTTGTGTCTTTGGTTATGCATAAAACTTTATTACATCTAATTCTTCTACTGAATCTTTGTCCTATTATAATTGGTGGACATTTGTTGAGGTTTTTCACTGGTTAGGGACTTAATCCTGGGTTTAATTGAAGACTGTACCAGAAGAATTTCCTCCTAAGTAGTTATAACCTTGGCGGTTTTCACCATCTAATCTCTATTCTTATTTCTATTTTCCCAATGAAAATACAGAAAGCTGGAAAAATGGAAACCTGGAAAAATGCTACAGTCTCTCTTGGCTTTAAAAATGTATCAACATGACTCTAACCAAGATGGTAGAGATGGGGAGAGAAAGTAGCAAAAGTCATTACCTCTACTCTCTACTCCACTCCCTCCAGTGGAATTGCCAGCATGGGTTACAGAGGCCTATTAATCAAGTAAATACATTCTGGATGAAATGAGCCACCTTTCTGGCTTTAGGATATGACTTTTAAGGTTTATGAAAAACAATAGAGAGGGCTTGTCAATATATCCTTATTATACAACAAAATAAGATCTACCCTGCCTTTTTTTTTAAGTTTTGCTGCAGATGGGGCTTCAAAACCAAAACTGAAAGGAAGTTACTCATAGTGTGTGTGTATTTGTACATTTATGAGTGCATGTGACATAACGTGTGTGTACACACATACACACCTCTGAATTTAACATAAAATAGATTTTTATTCCCTCACAAGGGATCTTAAAGTCTAAAAACAAGACTATTACCTGGTATTTCCATAAAAATCGGAATTACTTATCTCGTTTCTCTATGTAGAACCTTTTTTCCTTAGTTGCTCTAAGAATTAACTTCCTCTTGGTTGTGTGGTTTATCTTGAGCAAGTGTCAAGTATTATTTTCAAATTAAAAGAACGAAAGTAACAAAGAACTTTACAATAAGCAAGGAAGATAAGAAAGAAAAAGGAAAAAGAAGAATCTCTCTTCCCCAGAATTAAATAAAGAGGATATGATATAATAATCTAAGGGCCTTTGAAAATCACATCTGAAGGCCTGGTACCTGACAGGTGACACATGATGAATACTGTGCTGAAACCTAGGGCCTGAGTCACCAAAAAGAGAAACAGTGTATATGTTATAAATCTGTCTCTTGACAGCTATACACAGAGGTTATTAGAGTGAATAATCAATTCCATAAAAAAATGATTATATGTAAACTTCCATTCAAAATAGAAATATTAGCTTTTACTTGACTCTACATGTTACTCTTTTATCACATGAGAAGCTTTGCTAATTTTTTTCTCTAAAGTGTCACTTTGTTGTTTTAAAAGATCTTTGGGAAGATAATTCAAAGCATATGGGAAGCAGTGCTGAGCCATGGAATGTGCATGGGAGTAGAGGTAAGGTGTGATAGTCAATCCCTAGCAGAGACTTACAGGCTAACGTAGAGAACCACAGTCCACAGTGGGCACTCCTGGGTCTGTGTGTCCCAAACTCAGGGGGCTGCCTAAACTCATTGCTGTCTTTACTGTTAGCTTTGAAGTTCTGTGGTTCATTAGCTCATCTTGCATTATAAAACCTACCTGGAAGCTTTAGCATGAGTGAGGTAGGAAACAGCTGTTGGATCATAAGAACAAATTTTAGTTAAAAAATGTGATTTTCTTCCATTGAAATTCCCTTTCTAGCCTCAATTACTAGCACATACACTTGCTAAGAATCAAATTTGTCAATCCTTATTTCCAACTGCTAGCAAGGCATCATATTTTCAGAATGCTGTTTGTGATCATTCCCCCTCAATATGGTGAGGCTTCAGAGTTGGATGTCAGCCTCGGCTTTCTTCTCTTAGCCCTCATGTCTTAGTCATTTAAAGAACAGTGCTTTTGAGTAACAGAGTTACTCGTTCTTCCTGATTTCTTTTTCTTACAAAATTCAGTTTCCTGGGCGGCTTCTAGGGGGAAAATTCAATCATGAGATGTTCTGTGGAAGAGGGCACCATGCTACTTTTAATATTAGCCCCTTTTAATCTGGGTAAGGTCATCGAACTTTTCTGATTTTTGCCTAGGGAGAACTTTCCCCTTATTTTGTAATTGACTTTGTCCCCTTTTTCATTTATTTCCCTGTCTCCTGGTTGTAGCATCTTCTCCCCAGAGTCTCAGGTTAGAAGTTTTCCCTTTTGTGAAACCATGACAGGTGCCTAATTGAATGATGAATGTCCCTTTATTACTCTGTAATTGAACTGCCAGCTTTTTGATTGGTTTGTAGAGATGCTACCCCCCCAACCAGGCACTGCAGGGGGCTTGGTAGTTGGCAGTCTAGTCCTACACTCCATCTGTCTAATCCCATCTAGCCCCCACTTGGTTTTTGGGGGGTGGTAATAGAGGTAGGGAGTGAGGGGGAGGGGAGTCATAATAAATTATGCTAATTTGATGTGGCTCTGACAATGAGAAGATCGTATTGTTTCATGCATCTTGGGGGTAAATGCTTCAAGACATTTTGTCGTCATGAGTGCCTAGCCTGACAGGACCACGATGAAGATTAATGGGCCTCACCTGAGTGACAGAACAGGGGATTGTGGGGAAGAGAGGGTCATTCATCATACTCTGACAGGTGTCATTCAATCCGACAGCAGCTCCACCATCACCCGGCTAGCAGTTCCATTTTTCTGCCAGTTAAGCAAGGAGTTTAATAACATCCCCAGAATTAAAACTCATTCTTTGTAGCAGGTCTGACAGCTGAAAATAAGAAAATCAATTCTTCACATGTTATAGCACAGTTAACTGACTGGGGCTTTGACTCTAATTTAGTCTTTGGGCTGCATTTCAAGCAAAGAGCTTTTTGTAAGACATCATCTATTAAAATTTATCCACAGTGCTAACTTTGGTGGTGGTATTATTGTGGGCACATTAAAGATTCAGGCTTTCATAGCCAGTGTCCTTTTACTCACTACGTGCTGAAATGTATCCCCACAGTAGCCGGGTCTCCTCTGCTTCATCCTCATTAGCAATGTTTACTGCTTCTCTCTTCATTAATATTGATCCCCTCCCCAGTTACCGGCAACAACAAGACAGACACTAATTTGAAACATTTGGTATCATTAAACTGTTTGGATTTCTGGTTTCAGGGATCTTGGAAGGCAGAGAAGGTGGTTGAGAGATAAGAAAGGGAGTTAAACTTTGGGGCTGTAGGGTTAGCTGATGGATGATGACACTCTAGGTTGGTGAGTATGGCGACTGCAAAACATGACTCTGGGTTCCTTTGGTCCCTCTTCTCATCTGGAGGAGGCTTCTATTTGTCCACCTCCATGAATCTGGGCTGTTCCAGCCTGTCACTGGTTTTATCTGCTGGAATACAGTGATGCTGTATAATTCAGGGAGTGGGGCTCTGAAGATCTACATCTTTCACTAGTTGTGAAAGCTAGCCACCATGTAAGATGTCAGTTCACCATATTGTGAGGAAGCCCAAGGTAGCTACATGGAGGAAAGGAGACTACACAGAAATTCACTGAGACATCAGACATGTGCATGAAGAATTTTTGGAACTTGCAGTCTTTCTCATTGGCCAGCTGGATGCAGCCATATGGAAGCCATCTTGGACATTCTGACCCCAGCTGATGCTGTATGGAACAGAAGAACTGCTCTACTGAGCACTTTCCAAATTTCCAGCCCACAGAATTGTGACCAAGTAAAATGGTTGTAGTTAAAAGCCATTAAATTTTGGGATAGTTTTTTAGATAGCAATGGAGAGCTGAAATAGAGAAGGTGAAATACTGAGGGCACAGTGCAAGGGACTTGGGTACACAGCTGTTTTCTATAACACAGATGTAGAATTGTTTTAGCTTTGGGGAAACATTTTTCCCCTCAAAATGGTTTCCCCCGTGGTTTGATTAGCTTTGCTTTCTTATACTGTGCACTCCCTCTGCAACCTTCTCTTATAGGACAGGACAATTTTTCAGTACATTTTCCTGGGTTGAGAGAAGTTGTGTAATTGGTTGAAGAGGACTTGTCACATATATTTCTGTGCTTCTTAGTTCCATCATTTTCATTTTATACAGCTAGGGTCAAAGAGGCATCTTTGAAAAATAAATTCTGAAGTTGGGTATTTAATCCATGGGATAGTACTAAGCATGATTCAAGGGTTGTGAATTATATGCAGTGATTAAGTTAACCAGACTATTGATCAACTTTGCAGGGTGCCATATACACAAAGTACATATAGATAAGATAATTATTTTCTTGTGAATCATCTAATTTTGTTCTCAACAGTAGTCAGATTAGCTGAAGACATTGGTCAAATAATCTATTGGGGCATCAAAACAGAAAAATAATCATATCTTTGTTCCTTTCAAGGAGCCAGACACCGTAACTGAAACTCTTTAGATTTCTTGTAATAGTCTTGTAAGAAACTGGGACAAAAATGTGACAGGGATTTAGCTGTCTCTTTAAAGAGGAATCCTATAGAGACACATGCTAAAAGAACACAGAGGGCTTGCAATAGCTGTTTTGGATTTTCCAAATTCAAGTATCATGTCTATTTATTATAGCAGAAGAACATCTGAAGCTTAGGAAGAAGAGATGAATTTAGGGAGCAGTAGCATCTCGAGAAAGGTCTTAAGCCCATGGTTAATTCCAGGGAAAGAAGCAAAACTGAGGATCACTGTGGAAATTTTTATCATAATTTACACAATAGAACTTTTCCTTTTCTTAATACCATCCTTAAAAACAAACATCTGAAAGTCAGAATTGGGCTCATGATATAGTGTCTTTGAAACCAGTAAAGATTATTTGGCTGAGGAGTCTTAAAATGAGGCCACTATGGCTCAGTAATGTTGCTGTGACCTTGAGTGGACTGTCTGCATTGGCATTGGCTTCTTAAGAATTCCTGCTGTCCTTAATTTCAAATTACCCCCAAACTCACTTGCCTGTTCAGAGTCAGTATCTCTCAATAACCATACACTTACAGTCTAACCAGGTGATTTCAAGGCATATCCTTAAGCATCTGCCATGGTTGTTTTGTCTTGTTGTTGTTTGTTTTGTCTATTTTGGGTTTGGCCACTCCATTTCAACACTGATATCATAAAGAGGCCCCAGCCTAATACCTCTTAGTTTTAAATAGTGGATCCTCTAAGGTTCATTATGTCCTCCTCCTGGACCTGAAAACCAAGAATTAATTACAAAAACAAACTTTTGGTGCCTAGAATGTTAAGTTCTTTTTAGAGCATCTAGGATGATGATTGAATACAAAGTATACTATATTAATAGCTCATAAGCTAGCAGATCCTGGTGCATACCAAGTGCTCAAGAAATGATCGTAAATAAGTATGAAAAAGTCAATCCATGATTGCCAGCTGCCTGCTACCTATTGCAGGTAGGAATTGATATAATATGGACGAGGCACATTTCCTAACCTCTAAAGATGCAGTTAAGACTAGCAAGGACCAGCCATATCTGAGAGATAGAAAGATTATTTATTAAAATCCACTGCCCTGGATCTATGAATGTTTTCAGTCACAACAAAGTAAAAGACCTGACCATTCAGATGATATTTTGGAGGTAGAACTTTGAATTAAGAATCTGAAGACTTGTCTTCTAGTCATGTAGGCCCTGCCACTTAGGAGGTAACTTTGGGCAAGTCACCTCACATATCTAAACACCAGTTGTTGTTGTTGTTGTTGTTGTTGTTGTTGTACTTATAAAACTGAATCTCTAGTCCTCCTGCCTACGATTGGTTTTATGAAGATCATCTTACATGATGTATATTACAGCTCCTACAACAGTTAAACCTATGCCCACTACCCTCACCATCTTGCTGTTCCCAAACCAGTAAGTTGAAACTTATTTAAATATTTTTACATTGTGACTCTTAACTCCAAACATTAAATGTTTAAAAACATTTAAGGTAGTCTTCCTTAATTCTATAAGTCTTCTAATTATATAAGTCAACTTGTTTTTTCTCTAGCCCAGACAAAATTTCTGCATGAACATCTATCCCAAGGGTATCTTCACATATGATGCAAGTGCTTCTCAACAATAGAATACAAAATACACACTTAGGTTTTGTAAATGATATAACACAGTGTTTATGGAAGCAGAATCTGTGTCAAGAAAGTCATCATTTCTTGGGAACAGAAGATGAAGACAAAGGAAATTGAAGAAGAAAAGGAGGAAGAAAAGAGAGACAGGCACCTCATCATCAAGGGCAAAGATGGCATGAGATCTGACAGTTTTGAGCAAAACTCAGAACCTGGGGATGACAAACGTGCATGCGAAAACCACAAGAGCTCTGATAGCCTTCTTTTGCTGAATTGAAGAGGGGGAAAAAACCCAAAAAACCAAAAACTACCCACCATAAAGATCCAAGCAAGCCAGCAGTACTGGCATGACAGCTCCTACGCTGCAGCATGACATGTCGTTTCCACTCAGGGAAGCTTCAGCTGGGGGAGCAGCATTCCAGTGGGTGGGTCTGATGTCAGGGAGGTGGATTCCATCCGACTTACAGCTGCACCAAAGGCTGACTTTGGCAGCAATTCCTGGGCTATAATTTTATAAACAGTCTTTTCTTTCCAAACTTCCAATGTGAATTTAGACCTCAGCACAGATTCCGCCTCACATCTTTATTTTGTGTCATCACATTCTAATCCGATGACAAACAGTTGGTCTGAGATTTCAGTATATTACTATATTAGTGCAATTTATGTCCTGTGTGGAAGTTGATGATGTGTCAAGGCTATATTGTGGACTCGCCTGGATTCTAATCCAGTACCTAAAAGGAGAGCAATGCTGTGGTGGATCACAGTGGCACTTTATCATCAAACCAAATGCTTAGTGTGTGGTGCTGGTGCCAGTAGTCCTTGGCGGCAGTATTAATTACATTTTCCCCAAAGTGGGCCAAAGGTCTGCAATTTACCTTTGAACAATCATTATTATAATTTAGCATATCATTATACCATTTCTACTTGACATTATTTATAGAAATATTGTTTTAAAATTTACACTCTACCTTAAATAAGTTAGGTATATAGAATGGAGTGGATCCAGCTGAGGAAGGGAGAGGGTAACTACCTAGGTGACTCATAGGGCTGCCACTGCCTAGCCAAGTCAATAGTGGCTTGATTCTCCCTGCTTAGTAAAAGATGCGTTGCTGGATGGGAAACCAGTTAGCCAAGTGTGTTCTCATTCCAAGTCTGCTTCAGTCTTTTATTAAAAGAAATTTCCACAACTTGAAAGCAGTCTTCTAGCACATCTCAGAAGATGTAGACCTGAAACAGATGAGCTCATGAAGAATAGAAAGTAAATCAATTTCCATTTTCACAAGCCCGAGTCTGCTCATTTTCAGAGAGGACAAATCATGCAGAAAATAGTGCCAAATTACTCATGGTTTAATGACAATTTCGCAGAAAAGACAACTGATCTCCCATGTTGTTCTGCTCAGAACTATGTCCAGATAGAGGTGCTTTAGACCTGGACTGGGCCATCAGGCCAAGGACTTAATGCCTCAGTAATCAAAGTCTCACTTCTTCCTGGCTTGGTGTGTTGATGTAAACAGGATCCTCTTCCCTGGGCTGCCACAGAGTTCCTCCGCAGCACTGCATGTGTTTGTCATGTCTCCTTGTGGCTGGCCTTTTATCCTTGCTGAGAAAAAAGAGATCAAACATTGTCATGTGGTATTACATAAAGTAAATTCTTGGCAAACTCAACTATTCATATGGTAGCCTCTGGTTTACAAGTTTCCTTTGCTAGATCAACAGATACTTTTCAAGCTATATTCCTTTTTCAGGGTGTGATTATATGGAGCCAGGGAAGGACTATTTACTAATTCTGTTGCACTATTTTAAGATTTTTAAAAGAACGAGAGAAGATGATTAAGCCTTTAGTCATGAGACTTGACCTCAGTTTTCTCATAATGTTTAATAGACAGATGTTGACTTATCAGGCTATTTCTTTGTTATTTAGGAAATGAAGTCAGTGGAATATCATCAGAAGTATGGAATAATAGTACATTTACTACAAGTATCAATTTTATAACTGATTGGGCTTGCTTTTATAAAGATTTCCTATTTTCTCCTCTATAAAAATGTTGGCTTACAAAGCTTTAAACAGCACTGTTCAAGAGAAATGTAACATGACATATAGATAATTTTATACTTTCTATTAGCCACAGAGTGAAAACAATTCTAATAATACATTTTCTTTAACCCATTATATCTAAGATTTTATTTTAATGTATACAAAATCATACAAAGCATCCCTATGTATTGCACGTTCATTTTTTTCATACTATGTTTTGGCAACCTAGTATGTACAAAACATCTCCGTTTAGACTAGATACATTTTAAGTGCTCAATAGCCAGATGTGGCTGTTGACTACCATATTAGATAGCATAGATCTAGGCCCAGTAGGAACCTCAATAGTTTTTAAAGTGTGTTTATAATACTAATGTGCACCTCTAAGATTTTAAAGTATTCAGAAACAATTTAACCTATAGATGCTCTAGATTTTATCTGAACATTTCTCAAGGCATAAAATAAGTGTATATGAAGCTGCTTACCAGCAAGATTCCTTCTTAGTCACCTTTTTTTCAACAACAGTGATGCCAGTAGCCCTTAATGAAACCATAAATATTGCACTGTTATTCCTCCTTTCAATGACACGACAGAAACGTGTACCAAACAAAGGGAAAAGATGTTTACCGAACAGGTAAAAAAACAAGTAATTACAGAACATACTTTTTATTACTTCAGTCAAAATTATACTATTTTCTTAACAAAGTCACATGATAAGTAAACTCTAGATCAAATTTCAGGATGTTAGAGATCCCTTGGCTTAGGAAAATTTCTAGAGGCAGAAATCTAAGGAGATACTGATGTGGACTTGAGGTGGAATACTTCCATGGAAGTAAATGCTTATTAGGTCTGCAGCTGAAATATGAGTTGAGCCGACCCAACTCAGGCTCTTTGTCTTTGACTCTTCAGAAAGGCTGAGACAGATACTTCTGTCAGCTGGTCTTAGGCTCATGAATCATATTCATTATCTCCCTACTTATTCTAGAGTTTCTGTATTCTCAGCTAAGGAATGAGTTGGCTTGTTGGAGGCCCCATATCTTCCTCTTCTGAGGGGTCTAGCCCTTGGTTGCCTTACCTTTGTCAGGTTGTGATTGCTACAGTTGTCCTTTTACTGTTCTTCTGGTTATGACAGTACAAAGAGGTGCCCTGTGAGTCTCCCAAACTCCTTATACACTTCTCACTGCCTGTATTATAAAGCAGCAACACCAGCTTCTCATGACAAATCCAGTCAATTACTCTTGTTCTGGTAAACCCTTTCATTGCCAGCTGGTTCACCAATATGGAGCCCAACATGACTAGCAGCAATCATAGCTTTGTGTTTAGAGAACTCCTTACTATGTCTTTACATGAAAGCATTCCTCATACTCCCACCCCACCCCCTACTGGGACCCCAAACCTATAATTCAACCAAATCTAAAGTAATGGTGATGGGACACTCACATTCCATAGGTGGGTCCCAGGAGACTGTACATCTCTGTATTCTAGCTACTGGGGTACAGTGCCATGTATCAGATGTAGGGTTTTTACATTCACTATATCCTGGAGCATAGCAACGCTGTAGGTTGGGAATCCTGACCTGGTGCCCTATTGGAAATTTTAATGGGATGTTCCAGTGTTCTATCAAGCCAGCTGCTTCCAGCTGATGCCATATATGACAGCTCCAGTGGATCCTATGCTCCCATGCTCATGTGCTCATTGTTGCATCTTCTTTATTGAATAATGACACACATTGATCAAATACTCACCCAATAAATGCAAATTCATTATTTTGAGTAGTGAATAAAGTTGTATGCTACTTCAAGAGGTTATAATATGGGATTGTGACCTTGTCAGGGTGATCAAAATGGCTTCCCTGAGGAGGTGATAATTGAGCTGCCATTTGGAAGGTGTTTATAAGTTAACTAGGTGAAGAGAAGTAATCGCTTCTCGGCCTTTTGGCTAAGATCAAGTGTAGGTGAAGAGAAGTAAGAACAATGGTCCAGGAAGAAAGAAAAGCATGTATAAGCATTGCATGCCCAAGAAAATGAAAGACGATCTCCTGAAGGTAGTTGGTGTGAGAAAAGATGGAGAGATAAAGGAAACTATAAAAGGGTCTTAAAGGTCACATGAAAGAGTTTTTATTTTGTCTTAAGTGGAGTGGAAAGCCCTTGAAGCACAATGTATATGAGGGCTTGCATGTATGAAGTAGGAGGTGAAGATAGAGAATCAATTTTACAGATTGTCTTTACAAAGCTCACCCTGGCTGTGTATGGAGAAGGCATCAGAAGGGGCCAGAGAGGGAATACAAGTAGGTCCACAAGTAGGCCACTTAGTATCCGGGTGGGAGTTGATGGTAGTTTGGCTTATAGAAAGCTTTCAATAAATTAGGTTGCTAGAATTGTTGCTGTCCCATAAAGTAGAGAACAGGCTTGTGTTGGTAGGAAAGCATAAGCTTCTTTGGAGTTTATGTGGTTTCTTTGCTTTTTCAGTAGTGAATGTGTCCCATGAAGGCATAGATGGGAGAGAGAAAAGCGGAGGCATAGCACACACATATCAGTGCTGCCCAGCTGGCACCTCTGCTCATTTTTAAAGTCTGTAACTTGAACCCAAAGCACTGCTTTCTTAATGCGGTGCTGCCCACAGCTGAGTAGCCATATCCACAGTAGAGAATTAGATGAAGATGGAGTGACTTGGGTAAACACAGGAGTGGAAAGGGGAGAGTCAGCATGAAGGTTCTTCCCTTTAATTTCTAATCTTTTTTTTATGGGTCTCAGGATTTAAAATAGCTGTCTTGTTTATATTTGTTACTTACACAGATGGTGAATCACTAGACACACCAGGCTATTCGGGGTCATGAGGTCCATTCTGCCCAAACACAGTCCTCCACTTACTTCCTTTCCTTCAGCAGTACACTCACTTCTTGGAATCCAAATCAGTTAATGAGTCTCTTGCTCCAGAAGGTCTTCTCTGCCCAGCTCACCCACGCAGGCTGGGTTTCTGCTTCTCCTGTGTGTTCCCAGAGTCCTTTCCACTTAACTCCTTCACTGCCTCTCTAAACTAGACTCTCTGATTGTATGTTACTCTCTCTGGGCTGGCTCTCATGACAGGTGATGACATCTCATGAATTTTGGTATTCTTAGCATGGTGCCAGAAATTTAAGTATAGGCATGAATGAGTGATTGAACAAGGAATGGTTAAAGGTAAATATCATATGCATTCACGTAAAGTGCAGATGGATGGGACTTAATCATAGACAGATGAGAGGAGAAGGCCTGTTTGGGGAAGGGCAGCAAGGTTTGTCTGGTGTGATGGTGATAGGATAGTTATGTAGATGCTTGGTATCTTTCCTGCCCCTTCACAGAATCATCCTCTCTTTCTGCTGGGTCCACTCCATCTCATCTTCTAACACCTCAGGCTACACTCATGATAGTCCTCTGTCTGGGTCTGAGGTGAGGTAAGTGGGCATAGAATTGAGAGGCAAGGGCTAGTGGGAGGGTAGAGGTGAGGTCCTGTCCGCCCCCCCCCCCCACGCCGTGATGGGGTCAGCCTCACTGATCACAGGTAAGAATCATACCAGAAGTAATGAAAATTGTAATTAATTAAACAATTCTTTGTGAGCCAGTTGTTTTAAGAATAACTTCTAGGGGCGCCTGGGTGGCTCAGTCGGTTAAGTGTCCGACTTCGGCTCAGGTCATGATCTCACAGTTCGTGGGTTCGAGCCCCGCGTCGAGCTCTGTGCTGACAGCTAGCTCAGAGCCTGGAGCCTGCTTCAGATTTTGTGTCTCCCTTTCTCTCTGACCCTCTCCGGCTCACGCCGTGTGTGTGTGTGTGTGTGTGTGTGTGTGTGTGTGTGTGTGTGTGTGTCTCTCAGAAATAAATAAAACATTAAAAAAAAAGAATAATGTCTAAAAACTCAACTTCTTTTCCTCCTCAAATTGGTGTCTCTGTATAGAGTACTAGGTCAAACTGTAAAGAAAGAAGAGTAACTGTGGTGATAACACATGGGCCTTTCAATTCTGAGCTTTGCTCCTTCCTACTTCAGGAGTCTTTGAACAAGCCCCGAGACTTCAGGAAACCTCAATTTCTTTGTCTGTAATTGGAGATAAGACTCATTTTTCCTGATAGAGTTAATGTGAAGATGAAATGGAATAATTACTGTTTAGCACAAAGTCTGGCACATGGTACACATGGGAGAATGTTAGCCAGAGCCATTATAATGGATTAATTTACCCTACATGCAACTGTATGTTTTAAATAGTTCCATTTGCTCAGTTGTTTTGCCTATGAATCTTTCCAGTACAAGGATCATCCTCATGCATAGATTTTGCAAGTTATTCTGCAAAGTTATTGTTGAAATTCATCAGATAAATATAAAACTGAATGTATCTTAGACTAGGATGTTCATTTTGCTCCAATTTATTTTATCCTTTTGATTCAAGAAAAATACACTATACTTCTTTATCCTTTGGGATTAATCAAAACTGCCCTTGTCCAATTTCTTCAACTTTGAGTGGTTCTCAGTAGCATTATCTCAACTGGGAGATATAAAAGTAGTGTAACTTTACCTCTTTTCACTTTATCCAATATGCCTAAACTTAGCAACTCAGGGGAGCCATGTTCCTGTCAGGTGGGTAGGACAACCACTGTTTTAACTCTTGATAAATACAGACATCGCTTTCAGGAAGAATGGAAATTGGGTAAAATAAATCACTTACCCATAATGACATTTACAGATATTATTAGCTTTTCTGAATGTGGTCCATTCAGGGTACAGACTAAAGGCAACTTATTGTGCTAGAGGGAGCACAAGATCAGGGATCTGGATTACCAGTTTAAACCTTACTAGCTGTGTGACCTTGTACAAGTCACCTGATCTTCTCACATTTTATTCTAGTGTTAAATGAGGCTAAAATAATCCCTTATCTGCTGTGAATATTGATGGAAATTTTATTATTCTTATTAGGATATGACATATATCACATACCCCTCTCCCCAAGGACCATTTTTTCAGGTTTTCTAAGATTCAGATACATGTATGTATCAGAAAGCATAGAACTGGTGACATCAGCAACATATTTATCTCATACCCACTGTAAAATCAACTGTGATATATCTAGTCTTATAATCTAATCAAGAATATGTGAGTGAGAAAACAGTATAAACAGTTTATCAAAAGACAAGTATCTATCCAGTATACCAGATTCTTTAACACTAAACATTTATTGAAAAGGAACAGACTTTTCTTTCAACACAGACTATAAATAATTCCCCATTGGGGTAAGTTTGCTGAGCACTAAGAATCTCAGTACTTGGTTTGGGAAGAAAAACATCATTGCCTAATACAATCTGATTTTCACCTTTTCTGGTTCTTCCAACATAGTTCATATTTTAATTTCATTTTGTGATTCTGAGAAGCAATGATCATATTAATCAGAGAGCTGCTCTTCAGCAGGTTATATGAGAGTCTCCCTCTTTCCTGGGAGACCTGCCTCTGCTATTTTCAGAAGCTCCATCTCTGAGCTTTCTTCTCTTGGCCAAGGGTATAAATCAAGAAGCCAGTTTGATTTGGAATTTAGGCTTTAGTCTTACTTGCTGTAAGAAACAGACTGGGTTATTTATAACCACGGGTGTTCAGGTTTTCATCACCACAGACGGTTGGATGTTTGAGAGCATTCACCTTTAAGATATCCAGAATACAAGCTGTTGATCCTCTGTGGATTGTAAATTTCTAGAGTTGGGCTTCTTGGTTCTTGTCGGTGAGGCAAGTTTTATGATCGCCATTACATTAGCTCTTCTGAAGTGTTGGGAAGCTGGGAGCCTCCTTCCTATTAGGAAGCCTTGTCTTGACTTTCATACCAATAAAGTTGTTCTTAGACTAGAGTTCATCCTAATAAGCATCTTGAGAATTGCACCTGAGCTAAGAAATATTTCCCCCTCTGTCTGCCCTAAGCCTCAGAATCTCAAGCAGCCTACATGCTTTGAATCTAAGACAAGACTTACAGCCTAACAGCTTTTTTATCACCTTCCATCAAGCAGAAAAGCCTCCAGGTGGATTAGACGGAGTGTGTAAGAAGCTTACAAGGTAGCAGATGTCAAGCCTCAGTAAAGGTCATTCTATTAGGGCTATTCTCTTTCAGGGCACAGATTTCCTCCTGGACTAGTGTAGACCTGGGGAGGAGGACTTGGTATTCTGCCACAGACCTTTGGAATGTTTAAGGGGAAGGGTTATGCATGACAGATGTGCACACAGTTTAAGAATCTAAGCTTCAAAGGGGCAGCATGTAAAAGGACAATGGAATACAAATGGGAAAATGTTATTTGAGAAATCTTTCCAAGTAAGAGACCCCAATGACTACTGGAATATGATGGTGTTGTGGTTTCTAGATAAAGAATCTTTTGCTTATGCAGAAATAACACATTTCTTTATCAGAAAAAGTAAGTGAGAAGTCCACATATGGTTCCATCTGAAGAAGGAAGATTTAGGGAAGCTCTCCACTCTCTAACCAGGATGAAAGCCTAAAGCTCTTACCTAATTGAATATGGCACAATGAGTTGCTGAAAGGATACAAAGCAAATGTGCTAGAGCAGAAGGAAAAAAATTGGCTTTAATAAACTTTTTCTAGAAGCCAAGCTCCACATTATGGTGGCAAGCTGCACAATAGCAGAATTGTCTTCGGGATATAAAAACTTCATACAGAATGCTGGCTTAATGCTTTGGTTCAGCTGAGTTGAATGACTTTGGCCAAGAAATGGCTGTTGATGCGTCACTCACTGGTGGGCTATTGGAGTAATGTGATTAATCCTGCCATTTATCAGTCAGAATGACTCTCTGTCACCAGTACTAGTGCCAGGATCACACCAATGGATGGGAGTGAAGCAGGGTAAATTTCTCAAGTTGCTTTAGTCAGTCAGTATCATAACATAGCACTATGTTCTCCTGGTCCTGACTTTTCCAAGAAGTCTGGGCTTCCAGCAGACAACCGAAATTAATGTCAAGTACAAATGGGTTCTCTGTAAAAACATTTGACTAATTCATTGCCTGGATCATAACATTTGTGGCCAAATTTCCCAGTCTTCCTGTTGAATAATTTCTTGTTGGAAAATGTCAAGAAAGAGGAGACATCAGAGGCTACTGAGTCAAACTGTTTCCTCCCACACACCTGAGTCACGGGTCAGGAGTTTTACCAATTTCCTTTCTAAGACTTTTCCTAGGCTCCCATAAAAAAAAAAAAAAAAAAGAGCTTAGTGTCAGATAGATGAAAGTAGGGATGTGATTAGGAAATCATTTGTATTTTTAAAATGTTGGATATGATCTTATCACCAGGGATTTCCATTCACTGTCTTTGAATAGAAATCTGGTATTTCTGAGGAAGTGGTGGTGGTAGGAGAATGTCTTTACATGGCAATACAAACCTGTCTCAATCTGGTAAGCCCATGGAGTGTCTCACTTAAAAGGGTTCTTGTCACTGGGAGTACTCACTGGAGCCAAGCCAGTTCCCTAGGGAAGGCTGGTGTCTGCTACTTGCAGAGCTGGCTGTCAGGTTGGCCTTGTTTGTAATTAACTACAATGTCTGGATGTTGATAGAGTGAGTCTGGCCAATGGTTCCCCTCCAAAGAGGGGTTTCCTGGCTAGCTCTCCTGTGTCAGAAATGCCAAGTTGGGAGTTGCCTGGAGACTCCAGAGATGCAGATTTGTTTGGCTGGGCTCCGGTTGTGAAGCCAAGCGCCGAGAAAGCAGATCAGAGACCTAACCTGAATTGTAATCAGTGGGCTTCTCCAGCCATTTGGCTCCTCTGCTTTCCAGTGTTATGTTTAATGTTTTAAAGCATATTTAGTAAACATGTCACTAGCAATTGCCAGTCCTTAGTCTCTCCCCACTCTTTCCTTAATGATTTTTTCCCCTTTATTTTGGGTTAGTGTGGGAAGCTGCTTTTGCAATGTGTATGTGTGCCTGTGAGCACGCACATGTGTGTTGTTGCAGGCTAGATAGATTGGCTAGACAGATTATTTATTTTTAGTATCTCATTAGCTTGTTTATTACATCTACTTCTTATGAACCAGGTAAATAATCTTAATTCCCTGCTTTTTCCCTTATTTTTAAAATGTTTTTATTTATCTATTTTGAGAGAGAGAGGGAGAGAGAGCGCAAACATAGGAAGAGCAGAGAGAGAGGGAGAGAGAATCCCAAGCAAGCTCCACACTGTCAATGTGAAGCCCCATGCCAGGGCTCAGACTTGCGAACCGTGAGATCATGACCTGAGCCAAAACCAAGAGTTGGACACTTAACCACCTGAGCCACCCAGGCGTCCCTTAACTATTTATCTTACCAAATTTGGCTAGTTCTCCTCTCTTGAGATAGCTGCATTTAGGGTACACATCATTTACCACAACAATTTTTTAATTTTTAGGCTCATGCAAGGTGTACTTTCTTTTCCTGAAGTGAGTTTGAGGAACAATATTTCTCTGTTTTACCGTAACTATGTAGGATATAGCCACACTTTACCGATTGGTGAATGGCTTGCTTGTTAATTCTCATGTATCAGTATGGGATGAAATTAGAACCCTTGATCTTCCTAGTTTCTGCCTCCCTCTTCTTCCTTATATCTACTCCTCCTCCCTACATGTATCTTTTACCTTGATCATTTTCTAGTTTTGTTTAGATGCCCGAATATATCATGCCTCTTGTCTTCACACATTGTATTGATTTCCTATAGACCCTTAAATTACCACAAACTTGGTGGCTTAAGCAGTAGAAATTTATTTTTTCACAGTTTTGGGGGCCAGAAACCAAAAATCACGGGTTAGCAGCTACATGTTCTCTTTGTAGATCCCAGGGAAGAATCTGTTCCAACTTCTGGTGGCTGCTGGCAAGCCTTGGCTTGTGCTCACATTAGTCTCGATCTCTGTGGTCACATTGCCTTATCCTCTTCTGCCATTGTCAAGTCTCCCACTTTCTCCCTCTTATAAGGATGCATGTGATTGCATTTAGCGCACACCCAGATAATCCAGGAATAATCTCCCCATCCCAAGACCCTTAACTGAATCACATCCGCAAGAATCCCTTTTCCATTAAGGTAATATTTACAGGTTCTAGGGATTAGAACCTGGATCTCCTTGGGGAAGTCACACACATGCCTGTGATTGTCTTCCACCCTTTGTCACTAAGTCAGTGCTTCTCAGACTATCTCTGATAAAAGGTCACTAAAAAAAATTAAATGCCACTTTGCTTCAGAGTGATATATTTAAAAAAAATCACATGCTTAGATTTTGCAGCAATACCAAATTTCTATAAAGGTGTCTTAACTCTTACTCTTGTCTCAAAGGAGACCACTAATAGTTTAAAGACTTCCATTACTACTTTGAGTAGCGCTGATCTAAATTAGTGTTTATTCAAGCACTGCCTTTCCCAGGAATCTTTTCCTATCTTTCCCTTTTGGCTTTGCCCTATGTTTCTATGGTTCCTAGGATACTTTTCTTCTCCTTATCACCTTTTTCTTCAGTATTTGCTTTCTCTTCTAGCCTTAAGCTCCCTAAAAGTAAGAACCAAGCTTTGGTGGGCTTTGAGCCTAGCATAGATCTTGATATATACTAAATGCTCAGTAAATATTTGTGGAATTAATACATGAGATACTCATGAAATCTGGAGGTTATATCCATGATAAACAGTTAAAAGGACTGACTTTGGGGAAAATTTGAGGAAAGGATGAAGCTAATGAAATTTAAAGGAGCCTAGGATGGTGTGGTAGATTGCAAAAAACGGTCTTTCTATCAAGAGGGAAATCTGTTTCCTTATCCTATAAATATGTACTGGCCTAGTGACTTGCCTTAACCAATAGAATGTGACAGAAATTATATTTGGAAGTCTGAGCTAACACTGAGAAACATCATAGCTTTTGTTACCCTTTGCCAGCATATGAATAAGGCTGGCTTGGGCTGCTGGAGAATGAGAGACCTTGTAGAGACAGGTATCAGTCATCCATCTGAGTCTTCCAGATATGCAGGTAAGCTCAGTCAAGCACAGGTGAGACTAGATCAGTACAGCCTAGCCACCTGGCTGAGACCAGCCCAAAGTGATAAGACACAGAATCATGAGCTAAATAAAATGATCATTATTTTAAACCACTAAGGATGGTGGTTTGTTATACAGCAAAAGCTAATTGATCCAGACAAGAAATGAAAAATGGGATATGAAGTTGTTCTCTATGCCTGGGGTAGAATAAGAGATGGGTTCACATTGTGAGGGGGAGGATTAGGGTTAAAGGTCAGCAAGCACATTTTCTTTGCAGATTGTCCAACATTAGAACACTAACAGAGCCGGTAAGGGGCTTAACACAGAAGTAATTTGAGTCTCTGGTTATGGATCAGAAGGGTGCTAACAGATCCTCGTAGAGCTTAAAACCAAGATCTGTCTTTATAAACAGTCAATAGGCAGAAGTTGATTGCTCAGTTTATCATAATTAAATAAAAAATGACAATAAGCTTGACAGGAATTTACAAACAATACAAAGGAAAGAAGAAAGCAGTTGAGAAATACAGCTTTTGCCTCTAATAGCTACAGTTGAACTTGTGCTTCTTTCTCCTCATGACTCATTTGGCCATCCTCTTGATCATCCTCTCCACAAATATGTGTGTCCCCTCCAAAAATATGTGCCAAGGACCTCCCAAGTGCTGGGCATAGGACTACATATCAGATATTCAGTGGTGAGTGACAGACATCACAGATCTTATAGTCTAGCAGGAAAGACAACCCAACAGGCAACCGTTAAGCTTTGATGATTAGGCTTTTTTCAGACACATCTAGCCATGCCTTTCTACCTCTGTGATGCCTACCATCATGTATAGCCAGCCTCCACCAAGCCTTTGGTATCTGTACATTTAGCATGATGCTTAGATTACTTCATGACTAATCTAAAATCAGTCATTTGAAATCATGCATTGCTAAGTTTTTGATATGGATCATGAGTAGAGTCAGAAGGTGTGAGAAAAGTAGTAATAACACAGCAGGTGCAGGCTTTTGTGGGTTTACAGGTGAGCCTATTTGTACTAGACTACTGTGCACATTTTAAACTTCTGGTATAAAACATCTGAGGCCTGAGATAACAAATAAGATATATTGTACCCAATGTTAAAAACATCTCATAGTTTATCACAGTAAATCAATCAGTGTTTTTCTAGAAATACTGGAACTGAAACAATAGTTGAGTAAAAACAGGAAAATCTCTAGAGGTGTAGTTGACTTAAAGGCATTTCTTGAAATCTTGAATCCCAAGGGTCAGAACACAGTATTAGATCCCTGAGAGATGTTTTTATAAGCTATGAAAAAATGGCTTCTAGAAAGTTTTGTTTATTGTTTGGTAAAAGGAACACAATTGCTTAATCATTGAAACAGTTCTCCACTACCTGAAAGCCAATTATTCCAAATTTGTGCCTCTTTGATCCTGTGTCCATTTCACCTCACAGTACCACCACTATCCAAAGGGTTGCTGAAGAAGGCAGAGGCCAAGTAAGTCAAATCAGCTGCAAATTAACAGCACATTAGCTATGCTGGTTCTCTGAATAGCTTGGTAAGAGACTGGCTTCATCTTTTTTTAATTTCTAGGAGAGAGAGAGAGAGACAGCGTGAGCAGGGGAGGGTCAGAGAGAGAGGGAGTCACAGACTGAAACAGGCTCCAGGCTCTGAGCTGGCAGTCAGCACAGAGCCCGACGCGGGGCCCGAACCCACGAACCGCGAGATCATGACCTAAGCGAAAGTCGGACGCTTAACCGACTAAGCCACCCAGGCGCCCCTGGCTTCGTCTTTGTAACACAGTGGTCTTGTATGCTTGTAGATTTTATTAATTCCACTGTCCTTGTCCATAATGACAGTAGTACATAGCCAAGAGTAGGTGACCAGAATATAGTTTTCTATTTCTTCTATTAATTTTGCTTATATATTTTAATTTTTAGCATACGCCTCACCCAAAGTTCTCCATCTACAAAAGTTCTCAGCAAGGTAAAATAGAAAGACTATGGGACTGGGTACTGAGAAACAAACTTTTACTCATGGCTCAGGGATCATCTAACTTCTCAATATTCAGTTTCTGTATCTAAAACACAAACAAAACAGTGGTTTCGAGTCCTTGTTATGGGCAGGAGGGTGTTCTACTAATCAATGAGAAGGGAGATGCTATACAGAGGCTAAAAGCACTGTGTAAATATAACATTTTAAATTCAAACACTTGATATTATGCTCTTTGGAAACTACTCCTGAAGTGGCTCTCAGTTCTGACCCAGGGGTGAAGTGCAGCTGCAGATGGTGGGCTGTGGAAACTTCCCTTCCATGTTGGAAGATGGTTCCCCCTCACTGGTAGGTCTTTCTTCCTGTTTTTATGTCAGAGCTCAGCAGCTCATCTTTCATGGGTTTGCAGTTGTACATTGACTATCTCCTGAAAAACTCTAATTGACCTAACTTTTTAATTCACAGGCATGACATTAAACTTGGGAATTATAAGATTATTTCTTCCAAGTCACAATATTCAGTGTGCACACACCACATTTTAGGGTTTGAAATTTAAAGAATGTTTCATTAACTGTCTCTGCTGTATCAATTCCAAAACCTTAGAGGCATTTTCTTTAATAAGAGGATACTGTTGAGAATTTGAGTCATTGAATCCCTTTAAATCTTTCTCCTTTGGTGAGGAAAGCCCTATAGACATCATATCTTGCTTTGTTTAAACTGCAAGGGAAAACACACATACATCCATACAGACTTATGCATACACACTCCAGAAACAGGAAATGCTCCATTATGAAAACCTAAGCTAATTATGTCTATTACATAAAATAAATAAGTATAGTATATACATACTTATATATATTCATTTATTTTTGAGAGAGAGCACAAGCTGGGGAGGGGCAGAATGAGATGGGGAAAGAAGACCCGAAGTGGATGGGCTCTGTGCTGAAAGCAGAGAGCCTGAAGCGGGGCTTGAACTCATGAACTGTGAGATAATGACCCAAGCTGAAGTTGGATGCTTAACTGATGGAGGCGACCAGGTGCCCCAACATATATTTTTTTAATGGCTCTAAGTAAAGTATATTTTACTGTTTAAAAACATAGAGAATGTTGACAAAGAAGACAAAAGCATTCAATAGAGAGGCCACGCAGTATAAAGGAAAGGCTCTTGGACCCAGAGACCTCTGCTATGAACTTGTGACCATGGTAAACAACTTTAACTCTCTGAACCTCAGTAAATAAGGAGCTGGGCTCAGTAGCATTTATGAGATTCCTTCCAACTTTAAAATTGGATTTTAATACCAGTATCAGTTCTAGTGTACTATATTCTTTGGGTTTCTCAATGGTTAGGGTCTAGAATAATGTCTTTCCTTTTACCTCCATTATTCCTTTCCTTTCTTCTATAAGAATAATTTTCATGCACGTCTGTGATGTTCCTAGCCCAATGCTACAAGCGATAAGATAGCAGTGACAAAGACAAACAAGGTCCCTGCCCTCATGCAACTTGTGTCATTGAACTCAGAAAATGAATAATGAATCTGGTAAAGTCTATGAAGGATGGCTCTTGCTGTCTTGGATAGCCGAGGTGATAGACTATCTTTGGAAAAGCCAAGGTAGATCCCTGCCTGATCATTTAGGCAGGATTTTACTAATTTGTACTGTCTAACAGGAGAAAGTTTGCATTTAGAAGCTAGAGCCTGGAAGGCAAAGGGTAGAGCATGCACTAATGGGTACCTGTCTTCCAATTCTTTGGTCCCACATTCTCTTTTCTAATCTCTATTAGAGAAGCAGATTGAAAGATCAGATGTCCTGACCTGGTCACTGAGCAATAGAAGCCACATTTCCTGTTTGTTAGACGAGAGCACTGCCCCCACCCCTACTCCCTTGCAACCCACAGGGCCCTACATGGTTACAGATGATGAACCATAGATAACTTGTATTTTAAATAGCTGAAGAGTGTGAAACATTCTTCATGAAAAGAGATTTTGTTTCCTTTGTTGATATCCAAAAGAGGGTGAAGATAAGGTGACTCTAGACATGGTTTGGAGAAATTTTCTGAAAAATTGATCTGAAACTTGTGACGATATTTTGCCAAATGAAACTGGCCCAGATTCTTCAATTCAGATACCATACAACACCTCCAAGAATCATTACAACTCTTATCTCCCATGAGAGGAGTTGGCATTCTACAGATTCTCTTATCACAAAAAACAAAGGATCATCATAAATATCAAATGGAGGTTCATGTCTCTCATTTCATAATCCAGCCAGCTGTGCTACTGAAGCAAGGTCTTTTGTGAGGGTTGTATGAGTTAGCAGATGTAAACAGCTTAGCACAGTACTTGGCACGTAATGAAAGTGTAGTGAATTGTAGGAATTGATAGATACTTAGGTGACAGGCACATTCTTGCATTATCTGATACCACAAAAAAAAATGCCTCAGTGATTTAATATGTTAGAAATAAACATAGGCTTTGTTTTATTTTCTTTGATTTATTTTCAATAGAAACTACATATTTATTTCATTTTATAATACTAGTCAGGTACTCATACTTCAAATACCATTGCTTCCTTTACATGTTATGGGGCCAGAGATTCATCACTGGAGTTTCAGTTGTAGAGAATGGGAAGTTTTCTGTTTTCAAAAAATCTTTGGGGGAGTCTTTGGGAGAGGGAAAACTTCAGTTTCTTTAAACCAGCATCTAATGAGACAGTTGGGAAGAAACAAGTAAACCAAATAATTCTTGAAAACTGCCTTTGAATATAATTGTGATCCTTTGAATACAATTGTGATCCAAGAGGTAAAATGGAAAGTGTTAACTATTGAGAGACTGCTGTATATTAGAGTAATTAGGCATTCTCACCTGACTTTTAAATCATTTAAGTAAAAGTGGTTATGTCTATTTTAATAAGCAAGAATATTAATGGCTCAGAGGGCTTAAGGGCCTATCTTTAGTGCTTCTAAGGTTAGGTGCTAGAATTTAGAATTGGGTTTACCTAATTTCAAAGTCAAATCCATTTCTCCTACTGTCATATGTAGGAGAAAGAGTAGAAAATAAAACAAGGGGTTAGGTTGCAGTGGCGAGGCATTTGCTTGGAACAAGCCTTGGGATAAAAACCGATAAACAGGAGAATTTGCTTATTTTAGTTTGCTTGGCCCACCATACGGAATACAGTAGATTGAGTTGGCTTAAATAACAGACATTAATTTTCTCACAGTTCTGGAGGCTGGAAGTCTGAAGTCAGGGGGGAAGAATGGTTCATTTCTTGTGAGCTTTCTCTTCCTGGCTTGTAGGTGGCTTCCATCAATGTGTGTGTTCATATGACCTGAACACAAGGGGAAGGAAGGTGGGGGGGCGGGGAGGAGAGGGAGAGGGAGGGAGGGAGCGCAAGAGCCAGAGCAAGTGAGCATGAGAACATGAGTGCAAATTCTCTGGTGCCTCTTCTTATAAGAACGCTAATCCTATAAGATTAAGGCCTCATTCTTATGACCTCATTTAACCTTTATCACCTCCTTATAGACCTGATCTCTGAATACAGGCACACTGGGGGTTAGGGTTTCAACATATGAATTGGGGGGCATGACACAATTCAGTCCATAGCAATAATACTTTTCTCTGAGTTAATGCTTGTCTGTGTCTACTTTATTTTTGTATTCCCAATGTTTAAAATGGTTCCCATAATAAAATGGAATAATTTATTTTGCATGAAATAATAAACAATTGTATGAATAAAGGCAGTTGGAGGCTCTTGCTTTCTGAAAGGCTATAAAAATTGATGCTAAGGTATAATGGTATAGTAAAAAGACCTTTCAGCAGTTTAATTTTTTTGTTTGTTTGTTTTCTTTTTTAAAGTAATTTCTATACCCAGTGTGGAGCTTGAACTCATGACCTAGAGATCAAGAGCTGCTTGCCCTACTGACTGAGCCAGCCAGGTGCCCTGCAGTTTAATTTTCTTTAAAAATTTCCCAAGAGTTTCCATTAAATAACTTACTGTATATTTAGTTTTAATCTCGAGCAGGGCTTCTCAACAAGCACACTATAGATATTAAGGATCAGATAATTCTTTATTGCGGGGGCCGCATAGTGCCTTGTAGTATGTTTGGGATCATCCCTGGCCTCTACCCACTAGGTTCCAGTAGTCCCCCCATTCCAGTCATGGCAATACAAATTGTCTCCAGACATTACCAAATGCTCCCAGGCAGGGGTGGGGGGGGGTGGCAAATTCTTTTGAGAACTACCAATCTAGGGTCTAGACTCTAGACCTTAAGAGTATTATGGATCTTAAAACGGCTTCCCAATTTCAAAGCAAAGAATCTGTTTCAATTTCGTTAGGATGCATGATCCCTTGAGCCTTCCCCAGTTTCTCAAACTTTGGCCCCTTTCTTGACTTCACTTACCTCTTACCTTAGGTTTTACCTCATAAAACTCACACAGATTTCCTGCCTCAGCCCCACTTTTCTCGATCACCTGTCCTGCTGCTGTTCTTCTCTTGACAGTTCCTAGCCCCAGAAAGTGTCCATTCTCTGATCCTGCTTCCAGTAAAGGTCTATTGAATAAGCAACAAATATGGCATCTTCAAATCCTGCTTCTGTTGCAAAGGTATGCTCTCTAATCTCAGCTAAGCAGTGACCTGCAGCTTACCTCTCAGCTTTCTAGTGAATTACCCACTCTCAGATTCTACCATGAAGCTCATCTATAGCATTCCATTTATGTGAGCCCTACCATTATATTCTCCCATTATGTTATTGGCTCATTTTATAGCAAAACAAAAGGGATTGCCCAAACAAAATGTTTAGAACAAGAAACTTCAGTGAAATATTTGATTCCATTAAAATGCAGAGGTGCTGTAACATTCAAAGTGTCAGATTCCCGTTGGGAGTGTGGAAAACCTAATTAAAGGTGCCTCTCCCTTGGAAATGCCATAGGAAGCCCTCCAACTGCTAACACTCAACAATTTTGGTGCAAAAGCAAACAGTTCCAGCAAGCTCTAATTTGGCTCCTGAGATGTCTCCACTAAGGGACCATCTCTTTATTCGCTCTGAAGGAAAATCCATCCTTCTATCCAAGCATTCTTGGTCTTCTTCCTTGTCACCTTCTGCATTTTATGTCCCCCTCTCCCAAGCTTCCTTGCCCTCATCTTTAATTTCTTGCATCTTTAGATGCCTTGCATCTTTAATTTCTCCTGTTCTAGTTGTCTTTTCTTCTGTTTCTGAACACTTAGTGTTCTCCACCCTATATTAAAAAACAAAAATCTCTCTTCCTAATCTAGTGGTTCTCAATCAGGAGAGATTTAACCCATAGTGAACATTTCACAATATCCAGAGACATTTTTGTTTGTCACAACTGAGAGGAAAGATCCTTACTGCTGTGTAGTGGGTAGAAACCAAGGGTGCTGCAAAATGTCTTTAAAAAATAAATTACAGGACATTCTCCACCCAGCCCCCAACTAAGACTTACCTGGCTCCAGGTGTCCTTTCCTGAGGTTGAGAGTGTTCAACCCTATAATAACTTGGAGATACTGCATCATTTCTGCTCTTTCTTTTACTTTTTAACTTAGAAAATTCATTCACATCTTGCTGTTATGCTTACCGATCAGTCATACTCACTTATTCCTTAATTACTACAATCTAACTTCTTTCATTGGTCTCCAGATCACCAAATCAAGTGACCCCAGTCCAGCCCTTCGCTTCCCAAGCTTCTCTGAAGTAAGCTGATGCTACCTTCCCAGTCTGTAGCTCGGGAAATGAGGGAAGGGTCAACAGATCCTGCATCCCAAAGAGGTTAAAGCAAAGTCTCTGGAATGGGAAAGTCTAGGATTCACAGTACTCTGTAATCTAAACACTAGGCTTCAGATCAGTGCATCTGAAGTGAATTTGCTACCCTTTTCCACAACATGCCCCCCACTTAGAAACAATTAAATTTTTTTTAATGTTTGTTTATTTTTGAGAGAGAGAGACAGAATGTGAGCAGGCAAGGGGCAGAGAGAAAAGGAAACAGAGAATAAATATGCTCCAGGCTCTGAGCTAACAGTAAAGAGCCTGATGCAGGGCTGGAACTCATGAATCGTGAAATCATGACCTGAGCTGAAGCTGGATGCTTTACCAACTAAGCCACCCAGGCACCCCTAGAAACAGTTTTTATTGCCAGATTTGGGGCAAGGGACACTGCTGGCATTCAGTGGGTAGAGGCCAGGCAGACTGCTAAACCTTCTATAGTCTTCTTCCTTCTCTCTCAGCCTTAGGCCTCCTTCCTTGACTCTGCTCTATCTCCTCTAATCAGACAAATCTGTTTCCATTAAATCTACAGTCTCCTCTTCCTCTTCTTTTTTGTGCTACCTATCCTGCTGGTGTGTAAGCTCACCAAGGACATTTTAATCATCCCGGACATCTGTGATTCCTTTCAGGGTGCCTTGCTTTGGAGGATGGCTCAATAAATATCTGTTTGCTTGCATTAGCATTAAACTACATGGGTGTCTATGTATAAAACAAAACAAAAAGCACTCAAACCTCATGAAAAATGCTTGAGCAAAACTTGGAGCTTTTGTATATCATGTTACATCTTCCCTAAATTATTCTGTGATAGTAGAACAGGCCTGTGGAGAGCCACAAGAAAAGGGTGACAACTTGAATTTGTCACCGACACAACTGCTAAGGAGCTGTGTGACCTTATGAAATTTGGCGGTATTCTTGGGTATGTTTCCTCATCTATAAAACAAAGGACCCTCAAGCAAATCGGCATCAAGAGATGCTTTCCAACACTGAACGTCTATGATCCTAAATAGAAAACATGAAATTTAATTGCTAGCAAAACAGTTTTAATTCACCAGGTTTTTAAGTAAAAGGATATTCTGAAGTTGACCTAATCAATTAATATGCATCTACATTTTTATGAATCAAATATGATGTTTAGATATATATGTGAGTGAGTATTTTCAATTTTCCATCGTGTAAAGCTTAGTACGACCAGGCTTTATTCCTAGATCAAATGTTCCAGAGAGGTTCTAAGTGAGTAAAACAAGTTAACCATAAAAACATGGATCAGCCTTAACAATTTTGTCAGAGATAATGACAGTGTAATAGAGGGAATTTAAGAAACAATCAGAAGTTACGTGGGTTCCCCCCCCCACAAAGCACATGTTAAATTAACCAGTAACCCTTGAAACTGTACATACCTGATGATTATTTTATGTTATCTTGTGTTTTTAAAAAATGGTTCCAAAATGCTAGATTTACAGCACTGCAGAATCCCACACTGTTGCAATGCTGTCTTCAATTCAGCCACTTCATATTGAAATTTCACACACAATAATTGGCTGACCTTCACAGCTATGGCAGAAACTAATTAAAGCTGTAAGGCTGTGCTAGCAATGCTTTTGTGCGAAATGTGAAGTTTGGTGATAATGAAATATGGGGTGCAGATGTTATTGTCTTAGATAGACTGTGCCCTTGGTTCACACTAATGAAGAACAGCAATTATTAAACAAAAAGTATTTTTTACTCATTAATTATTTTGTGTTGTGATAGTAGAAATAAAAACACCCTGGCATCTCTCCTACCAGCTTCTCTCCAAAGTAATTTTATGGAACTTTTCCAGCTGACTTCTGTTTCATTAGACATCCAGTTTCTACTTTCTTCTCCTACTGATCTTAGACCTTTGGGAGCCTCAAGCAAGGACCTGGTTAGGTTCAGAAAGCAAAGGGTAAAGGGCAAGCTAAAAATGGTCACCCATAAAGATTTTCAGACAGCTGGAAGATTAAGTAAATGAAGCTTTTTGGAAATAACTTCACACACCAAACAGAGATGTCAGTAGAAATATGATGCCCTCCACACTGTTGGTGTATGATAGACAAAGGTCACTGCTGCTATTGAGGTGCAAGTGGAGAAATAAAGCAGGCCTTAGCTCTGTTTCTTGGTTGTTAGGAGGCTGAGTTTCTATTAATAGGTCAGTGTGACTTGCAAGACTTCCACTGGGTCAAATATAACAAATCACAGATTTGTAACAATTGAAGAAAAACACTAGAATAAAGAAAAGGCGCATTGTATAGTTAAGTCTTAACGTTTCATGGACTAATGATGGAGTCTGCTTCTCTTTATCCCTCTCCTCATTGACTTTAGGCCACTCAGTTCTCATTAACAGGGTAGAGATGGGAGGGACATGAATTAAAATCAAACTGGCCTGTTGCCCTATTTGGAAGAGGAGTTTGAAATTAGATGCCAAAAATAAAATTTAACAATTACTTGTGTAATTTTATCCCTTATGCATGCTCCATATTATCTGTATTCTACTACATTGGCATCTTAAGGCATTATCTATGAGGTGTCAGCTACTAAAACAGCAATGATGAAGGGTAGGAAATAGCAGAAGAAGCAGGAGGGGGAAGTAGGCATCACTGGTTTATGTCACCTTAGATTAAGCAAGGAAACAAAGGTTAGTGCTTGGAAGGGAAAAGACCAACGGCCATGGAAATACCATGTAGGGGGAAATACGCTATAGAATATATTTAGTCTTTCAGTAGCAGGATATTCAGTGGGACTATGACTGAATTTGAGGAGTGATTAATAAAGGTAGTAATGGGTAAAATGACTATGGAGACAATGTGACTCTTCATTTTAGGGAAATGGAAAGAACTTATTCACTTGTATAAAGGATAGCTATACATTGTCAGATAAAAACATAAACCTGTTTTGTGATTATAAAAAATTTCAATTGTGTAGAGAAGGGTACATATAGTAGCTGAATAGCCAAAAGGGGTACACCATACCATTCATTAGACTGTTGCCGCTCAGCTCCAACTCTGCCTCCACCCTTCAGTATGCCTCTGTTGGTAATAGAACATTTCTTCCTTGCCAGCATGCACAATGTTAAACTGTTTATTTAGTAGAGAGGGTACTGTAAGGACACTGGAGAAGGAAAGGGCTTTCTTCTTGTTTCATGTGTTCTCTGTTTGCTCTCTCTCTGTTTGCTCTGTAGCGTAAGGTAGCCAGAAGCTCATGGGGCACCAATGGTATTTAGCACCAGCAAGTTTCATCAGCATTACCCTCTTGTGTGGCTTCTCCCATACCCCAGAGGGTGGCTTTGCAGCAAACTTCTCTGCCATGCAGTGGGCCATGATCACATGCTCTCCAATGGCATATGTATCTCAGTCCTTGAAGGAAGGAGGGCTTCCTGGGGTCCTTTGCCCCACCGCTAGAGGTAGTAGCTGCTCTTGATATCCATTTCTGTAATCTTACTCCTCTTAGGTAAGAGTTACATACTCCTAGTATATAATCCCCTCTGGTAGTCAATAATCTTTTTCATTACATTTTCCTTGCTCAAATTACTGTATCTCTTCTGTCTCCTGATTGGAAACTGACTGATTCAATGATCCTCCTATCTTTAGTTCAACAACTTATAAAAGAAAGAAATGAAGCCTTTTATTATCATGACTGATTGAGTTAAATGTGAAAAATGTGCTGGGAAAGGAGGTATCGGTAGTAGAATATAGAATGCAATTGAAGCAATTGTCAGCTTTCAGAAGAAATAGCCATGAATTACAAAAGGTTACAATCCCATGCAATTTTCAATACAAAGAACAAAGCAAGAATGTAGCAAAAAAATGTAACTTTACCATATGCCAAATAAAATAGTAAATGAGAGACTGAAAGTACAGAAAATGGAAAAAGGTGATGACGCAGGAACATTGCCCCATGTCAGAATTACAGAGTATCCACTTAGGGATTACAAAAGGCCTCTAATATTAAATCCTTTGGGCCAAAATGTGAAGCAACTACTTTGGAGTAGCCCTGACTTCCAGTGCAGAAGGAAACGTTAGATTGTCTCAATCTCAGGAACTGGTTTTGCTCCTGTCACTGTTCATCCAGAATGCATCTCCAATTCATTTATTTGAGGCAGACTCCCTAGCATCACTAAATTGTATAGACACAAGATCCCATACACGGCCCTCTCTTTACAGCATAATCATCATTTTCCTCAGCAAATGTACCATTACACACAATATGATCAATAATGGAGTGGATGAAGTTAAATAGAGCAGTAAAGAGACCTAGCTGGGCACATTAATGAGAGGCAGAGCAGAGCAATGGAAGCCTGCCCTTCCCCAAGGAGAGAAATTGCCCTTAGGATGTCAAACCATGTTTCTCCTCAGGCTGCTTGGCACATGGACCTTCAGTACCAGGAGCGGAGTTTTGTGATGGTAGAGGCTGCCCATGGGAATGGCATCTGGGGAAAGCAATTCAGGCAAAAAAGGAGACGTTCTTAACTTGTTCAGTGGGAAATAAGTGAATTGCAGTGCTCCTGACCAGGTGTCTTGTCTGATACTTCTATGCTAGGAGTGCCCCTTTGGCTTAGAAAAAATAATGTCATACTTTGTTTCAAGCCAGAGCCCTGGGGACAGCTCAAACTGGGTTGCTGCAAAGAACTACTTTTTTAACCAGAGGCTGAGCAAAGTGCTGCTAATAAAACATCAGATGTCCTTATGGTGGTTTCTTTCAGACGAGGCTGGCTTTTGAATGATGGATCTTTGGCATCTGCCTGTTTTTAGCAAAGTTTTACTGTGAGGTCCTATTTGTGTTGGACTCTTATTTGCCCCCATGAGGGTAATACTGCTCTAAGTCGGAAATAGAGAATGACAGTGACTATGAAGTCAGTTCTTGTGAGTGTGTCTAAGTTACCAGGGAGGGTAGTTTGCACTTCTTCAACAACTACTGTTAGGAGCATGAGTAAATTGCTGCCCTACTCTGCTAGTGTTATAAAGTGTATTGCTGATTGTCTCCTAAATCAGTGGGTCCTAAACCAGGTGTGCTTTGTGGATGGGCCTGCCTTGGATATTCAGACTGAGTAGGTTCTGGGTGGGGGACAAGCATCTATATTTTGAACTAGTGTCCTAGTTGGTTTCCACACAACTGTTCCAGGGACTATGGTTTAGTAATCACTACACCTAATGATATAGATTCTTCAAGGGCCAAGATTGCCTGATGTGATAAAAAGTTGAAAGTGGAAAAATTGGTGCTCTTTGGGACTCACCACAAATTAGAAGGAGATCTGGGAATTTGGAGAGTCTGTATTAAACTAGCAAAAATAAAGATGGAAGCATTTAAACTGGATGTGGTACGGGTAGCAGAGTATTGGTATAAGATCTGGCTCAGCCTAGGTCCAGTATCTCCAGCACCATATTATACATGTTTAGGGGATACATTCTTGTTGTGTCCTCTGTCAATGACATCCCTTAGGGCACTGTTGGAAACTGTGTTCAATAATCAACACATCAGAAGCATCCTCATTGTGTTTCAATCCATGTAGTTCATCATTTTGGCCTCCAGATTAGGGAAAGGTGACTACTGTTGACCAAACGGGGTCTGTGACTGAAGGGTTAGGTAGCAGCGATTCCAAGGCTCATGAGGAATTGGGAGAACATTTGGTCTACATCACTTTGTAGTTTGGAGCATAAGAGGCGATTTGCTTTTCTTAGTTCCAAATCAAGAAGAACTTGCCTATGGAATGGTCTTGAAGAATATCTTCTATTTTTCCATGGTGGGGATTCATTTATGCTAATTTATTCATACTCTTTTACAAGGAGCTCATTAAAAAGAGTAGTGCAAAGTTGAGAGACACAGGTGATTGATATCAGGGCACAGCCCATAGTCAAGTAACAGGACAAAGATTACGGGTTCCATGGAGGGATCATACACATAATTGCCCTGTCAACAACCAGCATATATTAAAGTCAGGTTCATGCATGCACAATGTTTATTGGTTCATTCTAAGGATAATGTATGTTCCATGTAGATTCACATGAAAATAACATACCCACAATATACATCAAAATTCTGAAAAATTAATTACACATTACACATCTCCTGCCAGGCAGTCTTTCACAGTTAAAATATCTTATACCAAGTTGACTGGGTTGCCTCAGTCATGTTCATCGAAACCTGGGTTAAAGGTCACCTTCTCAATCATTCATTGAGTTACAGTGTATAATTATTTGTTACAGTATGTGTGTTTGTATATATCTCAGATCAGATACAGTTTCCCAGTGAAAATAATCAAAAATAGTCAAAACCTAATACAGTGTATTTCCTTGATTCAAAGCAATCATTTTTAAAATTCATCTCAATGTTTTAAAGGGGAAAGAAAAGATAAAACTCCAAACATTAAATGCACATACTGTTTATGAGTAATGTCTTGATTTTAGAAATGTTAGAATATAAAAAAGGAAAAGAAAGGAAAAACAAAATAAAAAACACAGATATCTTTAAACTGAAGAAAATGCAAGCTATTGTATCACAAAAAAATACAAAATATTTTGCTTAACATAATACTCTCTATCTCCATCCATGTCACTGCGAATGACAAGATTTCATTCTTTTTTATGTAATATATATGTAAAGTATGTAATATTTTATGTAATGGATGAGTAATATTTCATTATGTGTGTGTGTGCGCGTGTGTATGTGCACACATTTGTGTCTTTATGGCTGAATAATATTCCTGTGTGTGTGTGTGTGTGTCTGTCTTTTTTTTTTTTTTTTTTACAAATAGTTTATTGTCAAATTAGTTTCCACATAACACTCAGTGCTCATCCCCAAAGTGCCCTCCTCCATGCCCATCCCCCCCTCCCCGCCACATCCATCAGTCCTCAGTTTTTGTCAGCATTCAAGAGTCTCTCATGGTTTGCCTCTCTCCCTTTCCCCCACCATTTCCGCCCTTCTTCTCCCCCTTGTTCCTCCGTCAAGTTCCTCCTAATCCTCCTATACGTGCAAACATATGATATTTGTCCTTCTCTGCCTGACTTAGTTCGCTCAGCATAACACCGTCAAGGTCCATCCATGTTGCTACACATGGCCAGATTTCATTATTTCTCATTGCCATGTAGTATTCCATGGTATAGATAAACCACATCTTCTTGATCCATTCATCTGTTGATGGACACTTATCCATTCATTATTGATGGACCTTTAGGCTGCTTCTGTATTTTGGCTGGCTATTGTAAATAATGTTACCTATAAACATAGAGGTGCACATATCCTTTTGAATTAGTGTTTTTGTATTTTGAGTAATGCAGTTCCCAGATCATAGAGTAGTTCTATTTTTAACTTTATACACTTTTTTAATGTTTATTTTTGAATGAGAGACACACAGAGTGTGAATGGAGGAGAGGCAGAGAGAAAGGGAAACACAGAATCTGAAGTGAGCTCCAGGCTCTGAGCTGTCAGCATAGAGCACGATGCGGGGCTTGAACTCATATGAGATCGTGACCTGAGCCGAAGTTGGACACTTAACCCACTAAGCCACCCAGGCACCCCTCTATCTTTAACTTCTTGAAAAACCTCCATGTTGTTTTCCACAGTAGTGGCACCAGTTTGCATTCCCACCAGTAGTGCACAAGATGTTCTTTGTTTCCACATTCTTAGGAACACTTGTTTTCTGTGTTTTGGATTTTAGCCATTCTGACAGGTGTGAGGTGATATTTCATTGTATTAATCAATTTTTTCAAATGTTTATTTATTTATTTTTGAACAAGAGAGACATAGGATGAGCAGGTGAGTGGCAGACAGAGAGGGAGACACAGAATCCGAAGCAGGCTCTAGGCTCTGAGCTATCAGCACAGAGCCTGATGTGGGGCTTGAACCCAGGAACCATGAGATCATGACCTGAGCCGAAGTTAGCTGCTTAACCCACTGGAATGAGCCACTCAGACACCCCTCATTGTATTTTTTATTTGAATATTTTGATAATGAGTGATCATGAACATCTTTTCAAGTGTCTTTTGGCCATCTGGATGTCTTCTTAAGGAAGTTTGATCTTTGGCCATCTGGATGTCTTCTTAAGGAAGTTTGATCTTGACTTCATATGTCTTCATTAGAGATTGAAACTTTCCTGGGCAAATTTGCAGGATGTGTAGATGTGCTTAGCAGGGTCTGTGTATAAGGAATGGAAGCATCTCTTAAGAAAACCAAATGGTAAGAAGAGAGATCCCTAATGCATAGAAACTTTATCTAATGGCAACAAAAGATAGCTTTCAGGTCAGCCCACATGATTTGCACTTGAGTTCTAGGAATTGTGAGCAAACAAAAGCAAAACCAAAATAGCAGAAGGATCTGTTTGTTTTTGTTTGTTTGTGCTTTGTGTTTGTTTTGTTTTTTCTTTTTTCTTTTTCTTTCTTTTTTTTTTTTGTAAATCTGTGGAGACACAGTTTATGTAAGACAATGTAACACAAGAGGGTTAGAAGTTCTGACAAGGTTAAAGCAGCTTCAAATGCAAAATCCAGGTCTCAAGCTACAGTAGACTAACCTGCAGCTCAGATATGGAAAAATTGAAGAGGGCTTCATGCATTCTTTGTGACAGACAGTCACAAAGACAGGGATATTGGAGGATATTAATGACATTATACTGGTGTCACTAAAGCCTTGGATGATCACTAATGGTGGAGACTCAGCAGCAGCTGCGTATCACTTGAAGGCAACTGAAGAAGACATTTCTAGAGAAAGCCAAAACAGGATTGGAGAAGTATGGTAGATGCCAGGTTATAACCAGCAGCCCAGGAGAGGCACATTCAGAAGCCTTCCCAAAGTTGTGTGTGTAGCAGAGACAAGGTGGATTCATTTCTGGGTAGGGATGGAGCCTACAAAAAAACCATTTTGTTATGGTTTTTAACTTTATTTTGTTGTTTGTTTATTTTTGAGAGAGAGAGGAAGCACGCGCGAGTGGGGTGGGGGCAAAGAGAGAAGGAGACAGAGCATCCGAAGCAGGCTCCAGCCCAGAGCCCCACATGGGGCTTCAATTCATGAACCATGCGATTATGACCTGAGCCAAAGTCAGACACTTAACCAACGAAGCCACTTGGGCACTCCTTTTAACTTAATTTTAATAGGCGGCTCTAGTAAGGTAAACCTAGTTTATAGCTGTAAAAGTATGGGAAAGATATTTTGTGTGTTCTAAATGAACTTCCATCTTAATAGCTTACATGAGGGGCTCTTGGGTGGCTCAGTTGGTTCAGCGGCTGACTGCGGCTCAGGTCATGATCTTGCCGTTCCCAAGTTTGAGCCCCACGTCGGGCTCTGTGCTGACAGCTCAGAGCCTGGAGCCTGCTTCAGATTCTGTGCCTCCTCCTCTCTCTGCTCCTCCCCTGCTTGTGCTTTCTCTCTCCTCTCTCTTTATATCAAAAATAAATAAACATTAAAAAATTGTTTAAAGCTTACATTAATTAATTCCATGCAATCAGTGCTCTATATTTTAAAGAAATCATGCAAAATATAATAGATTACTCTGGTATTTAATATAGATAATTTAATCCTGAATATTCTAGAAATATATTATTTTCCCATTGTCTGTTCCTATTATTAATCAGGCAAATTAGCTTAGTCAAGTGGTTCTGAATGGAATGTGGAAATTTATTATACATAGCAGTGTTAAAAATTATAGAATTAATCTCTCTTTGGTAACCGTATCCCAAATTTAAACATATAGATGTTTATAAGTCTTGAAGACTAAATATCTAAATAAAGCATTCACTGATTAGTAGGATTTTTAAATAGCTATTTTTGTTATGATTCAAAATATATTGCAAAAAATAATTAACAATTTAAAAAATTATGTATATGCCTCCTACATGAGTTCATACAGTGTGTGTGTGTTTGTGTGTGTGTGTGTGTGTGTGTGTATTTAAATGAGGTGCAACATTAACAATTTACATCTTGGTAGATTATAAAATAGACTGTGTCTCAGCCTGGGTTCCCTTCTCCCTTTCTGTCATTTATGGTAATTTTAAAACCAATTGGCAATAAAAATGAAAGAATATAAAAAAGTAAATGTGTTTATTTAACAGATGCTATTTAGAATCTTAAATGACATTTAAAAAAAGAAACATGCTAAAATTTCAACAGAGACAGGTCATAATTTTACAGTATGTTCCTGAGATCTGGGTGGATCTCACCTTGCGTTTCTGTTCTCAAAATCTCGACACCTGCTTGTTCCACGGAGGGTCAAGGCAATACATGTTGCTGTGATAGATAAGAAAAAGAAAAAAAAAGTCATGTTTACTCCTTCATGAAAGTTTTTGCTTTTTTAGGAATAATGTGTATTAGGCCATACATTCCCATGTGGTATTCTCAGGCTCACAAATGCATCAGTAAAGATAGAAATAGTTAAGTGTATTGATGGCACTCTGAAAACAAAGTTCTTGTGTTCCCCGCTGGCTAAGGCAGACACACACACAAAGTGTTTGCTTTTATGTGTATTTGCAGATAAATAAGTGCAATGAGACAAAAACTAATTTGATATAAACCCAAAAGGTGTAAGAAGTTGTATTCATTTGATCTACAGTGAGGTAACAAGGTAACATAACATTGATATTCAAGGACTAGAACATTTTTATGATGGAAGGAAATATGTGGGAAGGTATTTTTATGAAAGTTATTTGGAAGGATTTTTCTTCCTAGTCGGATTATACTAACACAGGATTCAAAAAAGCCTTTTTAGTTAGAACTCTCAAATTCTGTTCTCTTTCTTCCTTTCTTCTTCCTTTTTTAAAAGTGGGATGCCAATCCCTTGACCTTGAGCTTCCATTGAATATAATCTATACATTTTGGTCTTACCTAGAAGGCATCTGAAGCAAAGGCTTGAGGATTTAAGAAGTGAAGCTTGACAAAGTTTATTCTTTCCTATAAATTAGAAAATAGAACTTATGTCTTTCAAAGCATTACAGTTTATTAAATAACTGAATAAACACTTTGTTTATATCGAGTGTCCCTCCTCAGACCAGGGACACTGATTTTGTCTGCAAGGGATGTTTTGACTCTGAGGTCAGTAGGGATTTTCATTGGGTTGACTGCATTGAATCCAAAGGTCTGATTAAATTGAGTAAGTCCACTGAGAAATAGGCACAGTGCAATCCATGCTTAGAAATGTTCTCATTAAACAGAACTTCAGAAGCTTGCAAATGTTGCCAAATTTAATTTAATTCTGAATATTTTAGGAATGTTGCCAAAGTTGCAGCTAAAAATCCCAGGGGGGTGAAAAAGAAGACGTCAAGGCTGTTGGTTTGCGGAAGTATTTTTCAAAACATTGCAGTCAATGTTTCTGTGAGTTTTGTGTGTCTCATTAAACAAACACGAATGTTCGTAGCTGTGAATTAACTCATGAGGAAAAGGCTTTTTAGTGATGTGACTGTGTTCACATAGGGAACAGCTTGTAACCGTGCATGGGCCCTGCTTTTGGGATTCCAGGCTTGTTGATTACCTCCATTTAGCTTACCTGATTCAAATACTTAATAGATGAAATTCACAGACTCCTTTTTTTTCAAGCACATTGACAGTCTAAAAGTCAACTAACAGTATCTTCAGAAAGCTCTATTGTGAAGCTGAATTTTGGTAACCGACACCAATAACATAACAGCATTAAATCATCTATATTTTTATAGTGGATAAGCTAGTCTGCTTGTAAATATGTTCAAGGATAGCATGGAGGTGGCAGAAGAATTATGCTACTACTTTAACAGCTAATAAATCTTTATTTAAGCAGGGGACCTCTAAAATTTAATTAGGCATATGAAAGCAGAGATCATTCTGAGGGTAAAAATATGCCAATTCTCACAAGAAAAGACATCTGCTTTGTGGAAAAACTTCAAGTTAAAATTTACTCTTCTGTTACTTTGTCAATAGAAAGGCTTTCTGGTAGAAGAACAAATATATAACTTAAAAAAAAAATGACAGAAGCAGACAGGCATTCCTGGCATACCCTTGAGGGGGGAAAGAAAAGCTCATTTGTGACCTTTGTGTGCATCATCTGGCTAATTCACATAGACTCCTCTCTCCTTTTCTCTCTCCCTCCTGACTGAGTCATGTAGAGCTAGTCCAGGAACCATGGCACAGTTAGTAGTACCCAAGATGTAGAATTGGCTGTCACCTTGTAATTTGAGATTTTCAATGCAGTGCTTGCTCCCTCACTTCTCCCAACCTAAAAATGTCTCTTCTCACATCACAAAGTATGACCACTCTAAGGTAATACCCCTCCTCCCCAAATTATAACTTATATATCTAAATCACTATGGCCCTTGAAGTCTTTATAGATTCCAAGTGCCTCAGTACCTAACACTGCTCCTCATAAACATGCAGAGACCACTGGGGCTAGTTACATTCTGATTCTAGGTTCTTTTTTTTTTTTTTTTTTAATGTTTATTTTTGAGAGAGAAAGATAGAGCGTGAAGTAGGGGAGGGGCACAGAGAGGGAGACACAGAATCTGAAGCAGGTTCCAGGCTCTGAGCTGTCAGCACAGAACCCGACCTGCGGCTCGAACCCACAAACTGTGAGAGCATGACCTGAACTGAAGTCAGTCGCTTAACTGACTGAGCCACCCAGGCACCCCTGATTCCATATTCTTTATCTTATTTGTGTCGTCTCTTGATTTCCTTCTCAAGACGGCTTCAGTCAGTATGGATGATGAATTTGGGAAAGAGTGTAACACGTTACAAGCATCCCTTATTATGCTTTTAGCAAATGTTCTCTTTCTCTAGTGTAGAATTTGGTAGGCATTGTGGAGGAAGATATATAAGTTACAGCCTCTACTTACATTGACCTCGATCTAGTTCTAGAGATGACATATGCATACCTGAATCATATGGTAGCATCTCAGTTGTCTAAAGCACAGCCCAAGGCAGTGTGCACATATGTGCCACAGGACAAGGATAAATAATTCTGGGTTTGTCCGTGGGCCAAATCCAGTCCTGGAGCCAACAAAGCTGTTTTTGTTGTTGTTTGTTTGCTTCTCACTTGTCAGGAGTCCTTTATCTAAGACCAGGATAATATATTTTAACAAAATTAGCTTCAGGAATGCAACCTTTGCTTGTAACTTGTGCTGCTTAGAGACGCACAAATGAAGCTGAATGAACGTCATGAAAACAGAACTAGTTTATGATAGGATGTTTTAATTTTTTTCTGCTACCATTTGATACACCGTGTAGATGTTTTCTGCTTGCATGGTATTTCTCCAAGTCACTTATTTTATGCTAAGAAGGTAACACTGGTGACTCACTTCAAATGTCAACAAGCATCATAAATAATGAATTCAGAATCGAGCTCATATTGCCCAATTAAACAGTTCTTTCATCTGATCAAATGCCATTCAGGCCTTTTTGTGCACTTTCCTTTATGCTACTTTAAAAGTCATCCTGGTATTGTTTTTAAAAAATAAGTAGAGTAGATACTCTCTTTTGAGAAAGACTTTAGATCTAGCCTTAAATGGCAACAGAATGCAATTTAATACATATAGAAGAAGCGATGATGTAAGGAGAAATGTATTTAGGTATCATTTCCAAGATTCTCAAAGTAGGTAATCCTACATTAGGTGCCCATGGTAAGAGCGTAGAGATCTTGGGACTGCATCTGAAAGGCAATGTTAAGTGAACTGGGAATCAAGTACCTGGCTTGGCCTTGCTTCTAGGGGCTGACTGAGGAGGCTTACACAAGTTTCTCAACTCTCAAGCCATGATATTTGAGACTTGGACCAGATGACCTCTGAACTTCCTGTCAGTTCTAAAATTCTATGAACTAGCCCAACCCCATGAAAAGGCTACTGTATAATTCTTAGTACAAACTTGAGTCTTGTTTCTATTAATGTGAGAAACTGAAAATTTTGCTAGAATACGAATGGTTTTGATCTTCCCAGAACTTACATTTGGCTGGAGTCTGCAGTAGGCTTTTAGCCTATTGGGAAATGACAGAGACTTACTGGGAACATTTGGGGGTTTCTGAATCATTGCATGAAGCAAAACAACCCTTTACAGAAAGTACAGAAAGTTTCTTCACAGTAGACTCTTTGATGAAGAAGGAAAGTTTCATGGTTTTGCTGTCAGTGATAATTGCCTTGTCAGTTCAGGAGTTTGTGGGGTAGTCTTTACATTCACGATCTGTCTGTTTTGATCACAGTTTCCTCAAATGTGAAATGGGTACAATGCCTACTTCAGAGGGTTGTTCTGAAGACTGACAATATAAAGTCATTTTGTATTATCAGTTACTTACTGATAGGTCACAAACCATGCCAAAGCATAGTGACTGGACACAACCACAACCACCATGTTGTTATTCATGGTCATGTGGGTTGGAAATTGGGCAGGACTCAGAGGGGTCTGCTCATTTCTGCGCTGTGTAGTACTTACCATACCTAGAGTGGCTCAGTGCTTATCCACATGGCCTTTCCATCCATGTGGCTTTTATCCCCCAGGGTCTTTCTCTCCCCATTGTGACCTGTCTGTCCAGTTGGGTAGGCTGCAGATTTTAGCGTGGCAGGGGGATTCCAAGTGTGAAAGCAGGTCTGGATATGAAGTCCCAGAAAGCCATTTCTGCTCTATTCTGTTGGTCAAAGCAAGTCACCAGCCCAACCTAGGTTCAAGGAGTGGACTTGAATGATGGGAAGAATAGTGAAGTCACTTTGCAATTAGCATGGACCCAGAGAGCCTTAATTTATTGGGGGCCATTTTAAACTGTCAAACACATCACAGATAAAGCCTGGCACATGGGAAGTACTTGATGAATGGATAACATTTTCCATGTTGCAACTTTTATCAACATTTAACCTTATTAGGTAGGCAGCACATATTAACTTTTTTTAATGTTTATTTATTTTTGAGAGAGAGAGAGAGAGAGCAAGGGAGGAGGATGGGCAGAGAGAGGGGGAGACCTAGAACTTGAAGCAGACTCCAGGCTCTGGGCTGTCAGCACAGAGCCTGATGTGGGGCTTGAACTCACAAACTGTGAGATCATGACTTGAGCCACCCTGGCACCCCAAGTAGGTAGCATATATTAACTCTCTGAGTTGAAGAAACTAAGAAGAAATGTTGTGTTAGTTGCCCAAATTTATACAGTCAATAAGTGGTAATATTAGGACTTAGAGTTTTCCTGCCTCTAAATTCTCTGTTCTTTCTACTGTGAGTTACTGCTGATAAATTGGAAAGAAAATCTAATATGGAAAATGATCAGTGAAAATGCCATGGCAGGAAACTTTACAGGGCTTTGCTATTTTAGAAAACTGCACTTATTTGCTTATGAGCCAAATATTGGTTGAAAACAATGAAAGAAGAATATTTTCTTGACTACATTTCTTAGATATCTTTCTCTAAAATGTAATTACATCTGGGGCAACTTTGCTACTGAGCTCTAGACTTGGTGTATTTATTAGCAAATGATTTCTTGGAAATCTATCCCAAATTTCACATAGTGTCAGCTTCAACTTAGAAATCTACAGAGGAAACAATAAAGATACTGGAGTTGAGTTAGGCATGATCTGAAAAGTATGCCTATCATGATCTTCTGAATTCAGTCCTTCAAATTTGTTATGAAGATTATGACTACTTTCAGCAAGAATGCAGAGTAAAGAACAGGAAAAAATATTGATGGTTTTATAAATATAGAGTATTCATTATAGTGCAAGTCATTATATCATGTTTATATAATATTTAACATCAGTATATGAAATTATATAAAATGTCACACAGAGATTTTTATTCTTTGCATTATAGTTGTTATTATTGTCATTATTTTGATTGAGTCCCCTGTTGAACTCTGAATTCTATTTGAACCTGAAATGGTAATCAAAATGTGGGCTATTTGATAATCCCCATGAATATGACTGAAAAGTTTTCATGAAAGCCCTGCAGACTGAACCCATTGAATTTAGAATAGTTCTCATTCTGGTAGAAAGAAGCAGATGTCCCAAACCAAACACACTTGGTTTAATATACTTTTACATTGGCTTTAATGGACAGATGTTTTGACTATGACATGGCAAGACAAGGATTTGAAATGGTGGATTGGAAAGATTTTGTTCATAAAAGTAATTGCTCTTACATTACAAAGTGCAGGATTTACATGTGGAAAATGTCAGCCTGTTGCAGCATCTCATGATGGATCGTGTTACCACAAGCCATGGAATTCACTAGAAATAACCAACTTACTTCTTAGGGGCCCTTTTAATAGGCATCACATACAGAATGGCAGGGAGGGGGAGCCTCAAATCTAGAGTCATTCTAGTTATGTAGTTGATCCTTGATTATACACTTGCAGGATTATCTATGACTTTTTTTTTTCCCAACAGAATTTGGCTTCTGTCTATACTACTTTACAAGCTAAAAGCAATCTTACATGCCAAGCAGTATTTAAAGAGCTTTACAAGTGTGAAGAACCTATTTTATCCTCATAAGAACTCCTAAGAATAGGTGAGAAAATAATGTGTAGGAGAAGCTATATGACTCACTCAAGGTCATACTGCTAGTAAATGACAAAAACAATATCTCAGTAGTTTCAAGTCCAATGCTTTTAACTCTGCTCTTTTTTTTTTTTTTTTAATTCTTCATCAAGTGGATGGTGGGAGCTACATCTAATTATTTCTGTGGTTTAAGAATTTCTTAGGCAAGACTGTATTAGAGAAATTAAACTCTTGCCCCAAAACTTATCCATAAGTTAGTTTACCAGCAATTTTATTCCTGAATTTTGAAGTCAAAGGGTCTTCCATCCCATTAAATAGTTAAAAAGACCTTACACTGATTTCATGGACTTTACGCCTTGGACTTTGCTCTCTAAATCCTTATTTTGACACATGAGATGAGAGGGAAAGGGACAGAAAACTTAGAAAAATATAAACTTATTCTACTACAGAACACAAGAAAAAAATTCATGATAATGGCCCTGTATTATTAGCAAAAGATTAATGTTCACTACCCTTTATTTAGATGGCAGGGAAATAGTCAATGTATATGAAAAAGTCTGTCCTCAGAAATGCTCAAAGTTTTAGACTTCGGTTGCTCTGCAGGCTAAGCTTGTATAATGAGAGATCATATTTGTGGAAACGCTGTTCCCAGCAGTGCCAGATAACTAAGTAAAAGACGCATCGTTGTGGAAAGAACACTGGGTGAGTTGGAGACACTCTCCCACTAGCTTGCTGATAAATGATCTGGGCAGGTCATTTATCCTCTCTGTGCCTCAGACTGCTTATATGCCTCCCTCAAAGAGTTATTGTAAGAATGAAATGAAATAATGTATGTGAAAGTGCCTAGTATGTAGTGTGTTCTCAATAAATATTTGTTAAAGAAAAAAGTAACATTGCATTCCAATGTCAAAGATGAATTATTTTTGAATTATGCCTTGGATATTGTTTGTACAATAATATACATGTGGAAATATGGATAAAGGAATGGAAGTGATTGTCTTGGGATTCTTCAATAATTACAGTACCTTCCTTTTGATTTATCCAACTTTTTTTTTTTTGTCTTTTACCTACTTTGAAGAATATGACTATTCAAAGACAGAATCCTTCTCTTTGATAAAACCCAGATACACAGGGCAAAATGCATTTCCCGCATTCATTTAGGGACCAAAGTGTCCAGGGACACTATTCTTGGAATTCTGCCACCCATCCATTTTGTTCTCACTTGGCAAGAGGGGATGGAGCGTGGATTGTGACAAGAGAATGTCTGAGAAAGGATTGAGCAGGTCCTTAGTCTCACACAATCCCAGACCCCAAGCATGGCAATGTAAAAAACTAACTGCATTTGTTTTGTAAAACAATTTGCTAGATGATGGGGGCGTGGTGGAGACAAGGGTAGGGAAGATTCAGGTTATCAGAATGACCTGGAATTAAAAAAAAAAAAATCTTTATTTACTTTTGAGAGAGAGAGAATGAGCAAGGGAGGGCCAGACAGAGAAGGAGAGAAAGAATCCCCAGTAGGCTCCACACTCAGCTTGGAGCCTGATGTGGGGTCGATTTTAGATCTCATGACCCACTGTGAGATCATGGCCTGAGCTGAAATAGAGTCAGATGCTTAAGCAACTTAGCCACTGAGATGCCCCAAAATGATCTGGAATTTTTTTTTTTTCATATAAAAATGCATATGTCTCCCCTCCTCAATCAGAATTTTAGATACTTTCTCTGGAATGGGGGTTGGGGGTATGAACATTTTCTCATACCTTTCCAGGAGATTCTGATACCCACCCTCAGCCCCCCAACTGTGAGAACTACTAATTTAGTTTATTAATCACATCTGTCTGCAGTTTGACTCACCCCATGGCCTATATCCTCAGGGCCACAATGACCTGAAGCTGATTACCAACTGCCCCCTTTGGAGGGGGGCTGACAGCCTCCACATACCCCTCATGAAATGTGGCATGTATCTTTTACGTTAGGCCTGCTTAGTCATCTTTGTAATCTGCTCGGCCTTTATTGACCTTCAGACATGTGCAAGAAGGGACCCCATCCTAGTGCTGTTCTTTAGTGAGCTCCATCTTAGCTCTCTTTCAGCCATGCCTCTCCCAATAGCATGAGAAGTCCTTGAGACAAATGGGCTTGCCTTGTCAAGCAGCTACCCTTCCTTTTTGTTTGTGTTTTTTCTAACTTAAATATGCTTAGGAAATACCTGGGCACCTTAATAACATACAGATTCTAATTCAGTAGTCCTGGAGTGGGTCTGAGTTGCTGCATCCCCTAATTATCTCCCTGGTGCTGTGAATAGCAAGGGTCTGCCCCAGATACCCAGGCTTGGTATTCCTTGAGAAAATGATGTCAAGCCTGTATGGCCTCTTTCCTGGGTCTTGAAGATAGGCCCTCTGGCCAGTGTGGTGCCCAAAGCCTGAGAGGTGGTTAAGGGCATGCTTGGGGCAGGGGTCTGTGAACACAGTTTAGAAGTGTGAGGACCTTGAAGTGCAGAACTGAGCCAGAAGTCAGAAAAGAAGAGGGCAATCACAGGACTGATGCTGAGAGTGGCCATGAGCCAACTCTCCCCATATCACCATATTCTAACACAGAACTCGAAGTAGTCCACGAATTCTAAATTCAGTGTTGGCTCTTCAGGTTGTTAATTAATGTAGGAAAAGAGAATACATTTTACTTTAACAGTGTGTTACCTTGACTATATATATTTTTCAGCATAAAAACATGCAACGCGAGGACTCCATTTGTATTCCTGCTGCAGGCCCCCAAGTTGTTAGAAGTGAGCCAAGTCAGTAGGCACCTGAATTTATAACCACCCTTTCCCCCTCACCTAGATCATTCTGAGCATAAGCATTAAATGACAAAAGGATCAAGGGAAATTATTACTTTAGACGTGGACATTTCTTTTGCAGCTGCATGCATTTCTTTCCAGTGTCACTTGAATCTCTTTCACCGGCCACACAGGTCTCTTTCATAAGCAACTTTAATATGTATATTGGACTGCACAATACTGAAACCCCTTGGGTGTGAAGGAGTCACAGTTTCTTTTGGTTAGCCGTGTTTGCAAATTTGACTTCAGTTTTAGGACTATGAAACCTACCCAGTTCAAAACAGAGGGCTGGCTTGCAGTGCTCTTTCTTTCTGTCTGTCTGTCTGTCTTTCTTTCTTTCTTTCTCTCTCTCTCTCCCTCCCTCCCTCCCTCCCTCCCTCCCTCCCTCCCTCCCTCTCTCTCTCTCTCTTTCTTCTTTTTCAAACCCATTCTCACATCTTATTACAGGAGCATAGTTTTACAAATCCTGGGTTAGGGTCAAATCTTAACGCCACTGTTTATAAGCTCTGTGATTCTAACTTTACTAGGCCTCAGTTTTCTTCTCCCCTAAAATGGTGACAATAATGTTTACCTCTTAGGGTTATTTAGAGGATCTAAGGAGATAATACACATGAAACTATTTAGTGTTGTATTTCCGGGGCACTTGGGTGGTTCAGTTGGTTGAACATCTGACTCTTGATTTGGGCTCAGGTCATGATCCCAGTGTTGTGGGATCAAGCCCTGCTTTGGCCTCTGTGCTGAGCTTGGAGCCTGCTTAAGGTTTTCTCTCTCCCTTTCCTTCTGCCCCTCCCCTACTTGTGCAGTCCTTCCTCTCTCTCTCTCTCTCTCTCAAAATAAATAAATAAATACGTGAATAAACTTTATAGAATTGTGTTTGTGTCAACCTGATAATATTTGCTATTATTTAATATATTCCATTTTTTTACAGTTTTATTGAGGTATAATTGATATACCAAAAATCACACATATTTGACATACACATTTTGATGAGTTTGGACATAGGCACTTACCTGTGACACTATGGCCACAATCAAAGTTTGTTCAGGTTTTACCTCTTTATTGAAGCTATATAAATGCTTTCTTTTCCCATTGATTTTTTTTCTTATTTGAAGTCCTTCATCTTTGGTAATCATTATTTTACTATTTAACTTTTACTTATATTCCACTGTGTATTATAGGTTAATATGGTTTTTCTAATTATATCATAACACGCTTTAGTTAAGGAAAATACCTTTATTTATTTTCTATCCTCTACAGCTCAGTATATAATACTGAACACAAGAGAGTTTCTCAAATCTCTATTAATTGTAAAGGAGAGTGAAGGGCTGATCTGCTTTGAATGTTTAAGAACAATGTATAGAGGAAATGGCTCAAATAGGAAAGGGACTGTAATCATGAAAAGGCAGGGGTTGGAGAAGGGGAATCACTCAATTTGCTGAGCAGGAACAGAGATTAAACAACTGAACATCTTCTGGCAGAACTTGGAAAGGCTGACCTGCTTCTCCAACTGGGTGAGGGGGTGGGGGGAGCAAAGTTGCTTGAATTCATGTTGAGTAAGAGCCTCTTACCTCAGAGATAGGCTTATCTCTATGCTTGGCCTCAGTAAACTCTCTGAACATAACTATTGTTAAGACTGTGCTGTGAGAGCAGTAATTGACACAGGGGTCATCACGAAAAAAATAGGATTAGAGTAAAGGATTTTGCAAAGGCGGTGATGTGTACACTTGTATACTGCTTTCTCACTCTCTGGCCACTCTGCTGACTCACGGAAAGCAGTCTCAGGTCAGTCCCCTCCTTCACTTTCGACCTTATCTCCCTCTCATTTGCCTAAGGCATCAACCAGGCCGACCACAGCTGGATATAAGGTCAAAATAGTCTGGCTGGTTCTAGGCCACAACATGGGAGCCCAACAACTGAAGGATTTAGCAAAACCCTAATTTGTTTACCCATCCCCCGCCCTGACAGAGAAGTGTTGGTGTTTATTTCTGAGGCTGCGGTAGGACGCTTAGTACAAGAGTTCTGACATGTAACAAACACACCACACAAAGTTAGAAGCCCACTTGTCCTTTACTAATTTGGTGGTGAATATATTTGTGTTTTCACTTCACACCAAAAAATGCAGGAAGGGATGCAGTTTTGACATTGTTTCTTTACCCTTGTACTCTATGTAAACAGAAGTTGTCTATCTGGCAGTCTAGAGCTGTATGTAAAGCCCCTGTTTACTTAATCTGAATGTCCGTTTCTTTTCTGCTTGGTCTGCAAAATAAATGAAATGAAAACGTATGCAGGAATCAGAATTGTGTGAGTCTGAAAAAGACATTTGGGTCACTGAGTAACTAAAAGCACCCTCTGTTTACATGTTTCTGCAGTTTCTGTCATTGCAGCTGCATTACTGCTTATAACAACTAATCTCTTTTTATTTGTATTTTACTTTATTTTATTTTGTGTTAAAGGCGTTTTTAAGCCATGTCTTCCAAATGTGTTCAAGGTTTCATAACTGTCTTAATAGTGTATACACATTATAGTGACAGCAGTGAATTTCCTCCAATCTGGATTTTGTTAAGAGTGACTTTAAGAATAGTTTGTAAGACAATTAAAATGTGTTAATCTGTATTTGAAAACTTGATCCAGTTAAAAATCAGTTTTCCATCCACTTAGATTTTGTCAAAGTTTCCTATGTCACATTGCTGGGGTTTTCCTGAGAGGCAGAAAAGGGAGCTGAGGGGAAGGGAGTGCTCGGGGAAGCCTGGTAGTTATGCTAGATTTTAGGCCTCCAAGCTGATGTCCTCTTAACCTAACCCATGTTCTGCTTCAAGAGAAAATGATGCACTGAAGGGTTGGAAATGGGGCTTAAGCAAGCACACTTTTCATGCTCAACAAAGCCTAACGTCATTTCACTATACAATTTGAGTTATGTGTGTGCTTTTAATAAACCAATCCTCACAAAAAATAAATAGATTTGTTCTGCTTAAACTGGCATACAAAGAGCTTGAGGGAAAAAAATCTTTAACACCTCTGGGGGATTGGAAGGTAACTTCACACTCCAGCTTCATGTCGGGAACGTGTGATAACAATTTGACAGGAAATAAGTGGATCCTGTCTCAAGCCTTGGGAGGAGACTAGACCCTGGAGCATAATGGTGTGTGTCTGGAGGCCAGGGAGCTTCCTGCCCAGCAGGGGGTAGCCAAGGGCCAGTAAATGGGAAGGAATTCAACTTCTAGGATCCATTTAGTGCCAGGGACACAGCTCTCATTCTAGATGCGGTGTTCTTCGCATGCTTAGATTCCATACTCTGAAAGGAGCCACTTACCTGAGAGCCTGAACTTATGTAACAGATTTTTCTCAAAGGGATCCCAGTAAAGGGGTTGAAAGTGCACTTATCTGCCCAAGGCTTAGATGGAAAGCTAGTGGGTTGAGGCCAGTTTTACTTTTTCCTTCTGATTGGACTTCCTTCTCTCCCAGTTGGGAGAAGCCAAGAATACCCTGGGAAGGATGGAGAGAGACCAAGAAGTCAGGCCAGCCACTCCGGCTCGGGATACACGTGATGGTGTGTGTGTGAGTGTGTTCGTGAGTCTGTGGGGGGAGGGGGGTGCGAGTGATTGGGTGGGTGGTTTCGGGGAAGCCAGAGGACAGAATCCCCGTAACCTTCTCTGAGAAAACCTGGGATCCAGCATCCAGCAGGGAACTCCTAGGATGTCCAGTAAAAGCCTGCATGGAAGAGAAGCTGCTGAACCCAGGGGCTGCTGGGGAGAAAAAAAATGCCAACCTGAGCTACTGGTAGGGAGAAGTGGGGAGGGTGACAAGGTTACTAAAGAACAAATATTTTGCAAGAAACCTGCATTCCTTATTGTCTGCTGTAGAAGGAGCTTGAGGCTGCCCCACTGCCTGTGCCAAGCAAGAACGTTCCAGCCCCAGGTTCTCCCCAGCCCACTTCACCTTGTTGCTTCCCACTCAGGCCATTTTCAGTTGATGCTGCTTTTCTTTGTTCTGTTTTCTCCCAGTGCAATGAACCCTTACATTATGGGTTTCTGTTGTAGTTTTAACCTCTAATACACAACCATTACATCTTATCTCGTCTTCTAAATTACTCTAAAATCCAATTATAAACCCCCCTCTCCTTTAAGAGCACACAACTTGCCACATTACTGAAATGCTGGGCTGCTCTTTTGTTTTTCTAAATTAATAATAACTACCATTTTCCGTCTGCTCTTTGCATGAGAGTCTTTTATATCACCACACAGCTTTCCAAAATGCATATTATGATTCTTTTCTACGTCTTTGCTGGGTTACAAAAGAGCTGAGGATGATTTTCCAAATATTCATAAAGGATCTGTCAGTTGGTTTTTAATATCAAAACATTTGAAACTCTACAGTCCTTAAAAGAGAAAGCATTTTAAAATTTGCCAGTTAAAATGTCACTACTGCTTTGCTTTGTTATGGTGAAATAGAAGTCCATCACTTTTAGGTTTTCAAAGGTTAGAATGGATTTTGTTTACTAAAATTTTTATGGGTTGAAAACTCTTAGTTCTACTAGGGTTTCAAAAGCACAAGTCAGTTTTTAAATCCCACACCCATTGTGAGTTTCTTGAATCTATGGGAGGGGGCCACTACCTTAAAGACAGAGTCCACATCTATAAATTATAGAAATGTCTAAGGGAACATGCCAAGAACATTTTAGGCAAAGCTTTAACACTACCAAGAATATCCTCAAATACTTTTTCTGACAAAGTGGTGATTGTGATTTGTAATAGAAAATCGCTCTTAGGAAAATATGGTAAATTCAAATCTGATATTAGAAAAAGAAATCTGACTTGTTTAGTGTTTTGTAATCACAAGTATGTAATTGAACTGCAATTGCTATTCTTAGTTGCAAATTCATTTAGTCTTAGAAGATATTTGACATACTTAAGACATCTCATTATGCAGCAACAAAATATGCTTGATAGGTAATTATTAAAAATGTGTATATGGCTAATCGGCCACTCCGCTTTTAAGTTCACAAGCGTAGGCCGTATTCAGTGGAGCTCTTTAGTGTAACATTTATATGTGTGAGTCCTTTCTCATGCTCTGGCTTTAGATGCTCAGAATAAATACATTATAAAATGTTGGGAAAACTGGAGATGTTCTACAGAACATGATAAATTTCATTTGAACATTTAAATAATAACATCTCGGGGCCTGGGTGGCTCAGTTGGTTAAGCATCCAACTTCGGCTCAGATCCTGATCTCATGGTTCGTGGGTTCGAGCCCCACATCGGGCTCTGTGCTGACAGCTAGCTCAGAGCCTGGAGCCTGCTTCAGATTCTGTGTCTCCCTCTCTCTCTGACCCTCCCCTGCTCACACGTGCTCGCTCTCTCTCTCTCTCTCTCCCCCCCAGAAATAAATAAAACATTAAAATATTTTTAAAAAATAATAACATCTCTAGTTAGATTTTTGTTTATTTATTGTACCCTGTAGTTAAATCTTTATCCCCTTAAATATTAAATACATGAAAGGCCAGTTATTTGGCTTTAATAATTTCGGTGTTTTCTGAGGCCAAAGTGAAGTCCAAGGAAAAAGATAGAGTGTAACTAAAGTGGTACCACTTGACACAGGCCAAGAAGGACATGGTATCACCACATAACAACCAAATACAAAATATAGGAACATGATTGCTACCATTACTAAAACTCAAGGAAAATGGAGATCAGGAAAAAGAAAATCATAAACAATATAAAAAACAAAAACATATAGTTTTTCAGTCTTCCAGTAATTACATACTATGTGTACAATAATTATACATATGCTAATATATACTATATATTTTATCTTCTTTTTAGTTGTCTTGAGCAAATGGACTCTATAATCTTAATTTAATCATGATAGAAGCATTGTACTCATTTAATATTTCAACAGCACTAATGAAGCTTCCTTCCTCCCTCCTTTCCCTTTTCCTTCCTTCCTTCCTTCCTTCCTTTCACTCTTTCTTGCTTTTTAGAATTCTCAGTGAAAATAAAACCTAGCTAGAATTATTTTTCCCTTTCACCCCTAAATTCTGAGTATTATCTTGTAGTTTTAGTGCATCCTAAACACCACCTATTAGTTTTTTTGGGCAGAATATAGTGCAACTCATACATTTCTTTAAAGTTTAAATATTTTAAGAATTGACATTATCTACTTTGCTTAGAAATACATATGATCAAGCATTCTACTAATGTGTTCTTTTTTATGTTTTTTTTTTTTTTTTAATTTATCTCATGAACAGGGGAGGGTCAGAGAGAGAGGGAGATACAGAATCTGAATCAGGCTACAGGCTCTGAGCTAACTGTCAGCGCAGAGCCCGACACAGGGCTCGAACCCACAAACTGTGAGATCATGACCGTGACCCCAAGTCGGACACTTAACCGACTGAGCCACCCAGGCTCCTCTCTACTAATGTGTTCTTAAAGGCCCTCTGATTTTTTTCTTATTTGTAAGTTTTAATACGTTTTTAACCATCGGGACAAAGAACACTCAATTCACTCAATTCAAATATATAGGTAGCCTTTGTCGATTTTTTTGTATCAAAGTGCATTTCTCATCAAGTCTGACTATTGCATAGCAAATTTTAAAAGAAACGTTTTCGAAATTTTAAATTGTATTATTTTGCATACTTTATAGGATTGCATCTTTTTACATTTTAAATTAAGATATGTAGGGCTTGTTGGCAGGTTAAAACACATTATTTGCTCTCTAAGCTCTTTTAAAAAATCTATTACTTATATCTGCTAAACAAATCAAAAGCAGCTATGTCATACATGACATTTAAAAAATAGTATCTAGAAGATAAAACATATTCCCCTAATTTATAAGCCACCCCTAGCAAGACTTTGAGGTTTTGTGTCGATTTGGAGATAGACCAGGCCTTGGGCCGCAGGAGCACCATTTGGGGTGACATAGCAGTAAATTACTCTGTAGGGCCCTAGAGGCCCAGCGGAGTTAATGCAGCTTCCAGGAAAACAGAGCACCTGGCTAGTAACTCAGGCAGGAGGACAGCCTGATTGAATGTGTCACAAGCATGTCTCAATCATGATTTTTAAAGAGCAAGCTGTGACCGTGCAGCGGGGCCTTCCTCCCTCTCCTTTCCTACCCCCCCGTGTCTAGGGGACTGAGCGCCCGGCCACCCTCCCTTCAGCACTGGGAGATTATTATGGTCTTAAAAGTGAAAGCCTATAATTTAAAGTCATAATTCCACCTTTAAAATGGAGATTGAAATACAGTGATATAAAATACATAAGGCATCAAGATGTAGCAACTGTCTCCTCCCATTAGGTTTCTCTGTTTACAAGGGGGACAGTAATAACAAGTGGATTTTCCATATGATTGTGGAGCTTCTCCATTTAAAATGGGGGCCAGAGCCATGCTAGATCCAAATTTCTTTTAATGCCAACTAAATGAAATTACCTGGACCTAAAATAAGATAAAATAAAATAAAAATTTAAAGCCCAGAAAAGGCGGCACCAACTTTTTGAGATCTCAAATATTTCTTAGAAAAAAATATGTCAGCTGTAAATGAACATTCAGATTGTGTTTCCCTTTAATATGCCAATAGCCTACCAAAAAGTTTTTTTAAAAATGCTAAGTATCGAAAGGATTACCATTGTCAGCTCCTTGACTTTAGAAACAAAAGAGTTCAACACATTTGACAAAGTCAAAACATCTTCTCTCTTTAAAAGTTATGTTTATGTATTTATTTTTTTACTGTGTACTGATTTGAAAACACCAGTTTTAAATACTAAATAATGGAGGGATAAAATTTTCTGTGAGTCAATTTTTCAGCAACATGAGGAGAAAAACTATATGGAAAATGATTCCACTTTCACAAGGAAGGAAATGTCAGGGGCCTCTGAATTGGGGATTAAAAGAAAAAATTCTTGCAGTGGTGCCTCTTGGAAATTACTGAGAATAAGTATCTTTTTTTTTCCTTGAAATAAAGTTCAAGGTAACATTTAAATGAATAATTATTTACCATTTTGTTAAATGTTGGCGTGTGTGGCAGGAATCATCTATTAGTACAAATGCTTTTTCTGCTTAGAATGGCTCATTAGTTTCTTTGTAGGCTGCACTGGTTTTAAGATTCAAATTCAAAATCTCCTCTGATTTTGCTGTTCCATTTCTGGCAGCTGGCCAGCAGCAGATATGCATAATATTTCACTGTTAGACCTTGCAAACATTATATCCTGCTGTGCTAAAGAAAACATTGTGTTTCTTACCACATGAAAATAATCCATCACTTTTCAATCAGCACACAAAAAAAGCTCTACCTGTTTTTTCCATCAGACTCAAGAAAAATTAATGGCCCCAGTGTGAAAGGTGGACTCTCCATGCATGATCCATTAAAGTACAAACTAATCAAAATATATCTAGCATCTGATTTGCTAAGCAAGATGGAACAAAAGAGGTGTGATGAAAAAAATAGATCCTTCAAGACCCATACAACCTTGTTCTATCAGTATTAACCTTATTTATTTTAAATGTGGGAGGACATAAATAAAAGATCATGAAGTGGATCCGTGGAATTCAGTCATTTCAAATAGACACTGGATTTATCTGGAAGAGATGGCCAAAGGCACCTACTTGTGGACTGGGGGGAAATGTTACAAAAATGAAAAAACGTTTTGAAAAAGTAAAGGAAGACAGTTACAAGTCTCCTACTTCCCGCAAGTTGGTCACTAGACAACATACTATATTAATGTAAACATTTCTTTGGGAGCAAAAGTACTAGTATTTTGTCAACTCGTTCATGCCTTTAAAAATAATTTCATGTGTTCAGCAATGCTGATGTGATAGCTAGTTTTAAGTGAGACATGAGGATTTTTCTTTCCAGGGCCATATGACTTTTGCTACAATATTCTAATCAGAAAGATAGCCCTATCAAAGGAGTGCCAGTTAAAAAACCATCCATTTTACAACTGTTTAATAGTTCAGTGGACTTCCTTGGATTTCTTTGCTACCACTGGGATTTGAAAGATTTCTCTCTCTCTCTCTCTCTCTCTCTCTCTCTCTCTCTCTCTCTCTCACTCTCTTTTGGTATGACATGTGTCTTGCAGCTTAATGCATTAATAAAAGTGTATTAAAGAAAATGCAGATGGGGAATATAATGCTAATATTAAGAAAGTATCTATACTTATAAATAGTTGCACACACAACAAAATAAATAAATAGTTGTACACATAAAATATGGGATTTCTTTATTATTTTTGTATTCTTACAACTTTAAAATACCATGCTATGCTTTTAACTGGTATTCCAGTTCGTTCGTTCGTTCGTTCGTTCGTTCGTTCTTCCTTCCTTTCTTTTCTTTTCTTTTCTTTTCTTTTCTTTCTTTCTTTCTTTCTTTCTTTCTTTCTTTCTTTCTTTCTTTCTTTTCTTTCTTTCTTTCTTTCTTTCTCTTCTTTCTCTTCTTTCTCTTCTTTCTTACTTTTCTCATCTCCAGTTGAGGTTGAAGTGGTTCTTATCTGATTATCTCACTTCCCACATCTTAATTTCCCTTTCGTTGATCCCCATTGAATGAGAGAATAGCATTCCAGAGGTGAAAGGCTCACAACCCATCATTTTGTATTTAAGGAAAGTGGAGTTCAGAGATTTTAAGTGACTTATCCAAGGACGCTCAGTATGGGAATGATAAGGCTGGGATCCCCAGGAACCCCTTTGTAGTGCTTTCTTCACTGCACAGGTGGTTCTCCTCTCCCAGAGGAGTACTTCTCAAACTTTAACGTGTATGCACATGATCTTGGGATCTTGCTAAAATGTGGAATTTGATTTATGAAGTCTGGGGTCATACAGAAAATCTGCATTTCTAACAAGATTCCAGAGCATCCTGATGCTGATTTGAAGAACACACTTGAAGTAGGAAGGATCAGAGAACTCAGTCATATTCTTAGACTGGCTCTCAAGATCCTTTGAAGTCTAGTCCTATCTTCCACTGGTCTGTATGAATGTTCCAATGTAGTTGTATAGAGTACTCACTCACTTATTGAATACACTTTGAGTGTTTTGACTTCCATTTCTTTATTCATTCCTCTGCCTCTCTTTGCTTCATTGCAATGAAGTGTGCTTTTTTTTAGCAATAAACATAAATCTCAACTTTTCCATGAAAATTTTCTTGCAATCAAATATAAAATTATCTTTTCCTCCTCTGATCATCTCTCACACTTCTTCCTTCCTCACTGAGATAATTTTAAACTATTGTTCTGATAGTTTTATTATGTAAGCACTCAATACAAGTGTTGAGTTCCTAACAGAGAGAGGAATACCATTAAACTAATCAGTACAGACTGATGCATCTAAATTATTATCATCTACTTCGTTCTTGATTATTAAAGAGTATTTATGGAAAATATAAATTTAGTAGTAATATATTATAAATATATGTGCATCTGATTTCACAGTTATATGAATATATATCAGTCTACATTATGTTCCAGTGGACTTCTTTTCCCAAGTTAGTAAATTTCTCAGAAATCATCTTTTTTTCAAAAACTGTTTCATAATGGACCAAGTAGTTATGAGTTGGGATATTTTGAAAGAAAATAGTACATTAAAAAATGTAAGCATGTCTTAAATGAATATTCTTGAACTTCACTCCAATACCTCAGCATTTTAAAGGCTACAGAAAAATTGGGAGAAAGGTCAGATGAGGTTGAGGAGGTCAAAGGTAAACTTTGTGAAGAAAGGACTTATTGGTAATAAAGGATTCATTAATGGATTGACTTACTGAAATAAGCCTAGGATTGACCAACTCAGCTATGCTAAGGCATTGTGCAGGAGACAAAAAGTAGAGTATTAAAGTTGCATTGTCCAGAAAAGTCTCTCCTTATAGACTCCTCTGAAATTGGAGAGAAAATTATAAATATAATCTAAGTCCTTAATTTTGGATGACATTACTGGCTGGTTAATTGAAAAACTCTATAAACAGTGGAGAAGTTACCATAAGTATATTTACTCAGCTATATTTATATTACTATGGTGTTTTATTAGAGACAAGTGTTCTCAACATATTTAATTGTGTATAATAGAATTGTTTTCTTGATCCCATCTCTTTACATAAGAATAGAGAGACTTTAATAGAAAAGTACACACATATAATACTTGCCAGAGATGCCAGAGATTAATACACAATGTTGTGACTATTTCACAGTAAAATACATCCTAACCATTAGTCCCATTAGTATAGGTACTATACTAAAAAAAGTTCAGCTAAGTGATTTTATTTAATTTATTTCTTTATTACACCGCCATTGAAGTATAGTTGATATTCCATAAACTATATATATTTAGTCTGCAATTTGATAAGCTTTTGCATACGTATCCAATCTGACACCATCATCACTATAAGATAATGAGCATATACTTAACCCCCAAAGTTTCTTCGTGCCTTCCTCTGTATTTCCCTTTGACTTTACAACAACCACCACTCTGTTTTCTGTCACTGTAGATTATAGTTTTGTCTGGCTTGTTGCACTGAACATAATTATTTTGAGACTCATCTTTGTTACTGCATGTATCAAGAGTTCATCCTTCTCTCTTGCAGAGTAGTACTCCATTGTACAATGCATGCACAGTAATCTGTTGATCTATTTCTCTGTTAAGGGACATTTTGGTGTCCAAATTTTGGCTATTACAAATGAACTTGTCCCTATATGGACATATACTTTCATTTCTCAGGTTAATGCTTAGGAGTAGAATGCAGGATGTGTGGTAGCTATATGTTTAACTTTTCAAGAAGATGTAGAACTGTTTTCCAAAAAGTACATTTTACCCTTGTAAATGTACTGCCAGTAGTGTATGTGAGTTTCAGCCCCTTCACATCTTCAGTAACACTTTTTATGGTCAGTATTTTTAATGTTAGCCATTCTAATTAATGTGTAAGTTACATTTCTGTGGAACTTTAGTGGTTTTAAAGACTTCCTTGCTAGGGAAATGGGAAGATAAGAAAATATGTTTAGTCTCCTTTTTCTTTGTGTCCTGTCCTAGATATTTCAGGTTGAGTATCTATTCTAAAATCTTTCTCTCTGCTCTACCATAGTCAAAGAAGTTCATTCACTTTTCTCTTCTGACTCTTGCAGACAATTGCATTACCTTAAAGGAACTACAACAAGTATTAAGGGTTCCCTGAGGCAAGGTAAAATGTGGCCCATGTGATCAATCATAGCTATTTCACTGAACTATAATGACCCTGTGTACAGGAAAACATCTTCAGTGGGGCAGACTTATTTCCATGAAGTCCTACATTTCTGAATGTAGAAAGTTACTTCCACATTTACCTTCTACCATGTTCAGTCATATCTGCTTTTCTCTTTTTGGGCATGTAGTGAACTGTATTGGTGTACAGTTACATGGCTTTTCAAAATAGAAGGATAAATAGATGAATGGATCACCTAGCTGTTTGTTTGTTTGTTTGTTTGTTTTTAATACTACTGATAATTCAAGCTAAGGAACAGGGTCAGTTACATAATATCCAACATCACAATAGCCATTTGTGAATAGTGGCAGCTTCCTTGGGTGTCATCAAGAATTACTCCCCTCAAATCAAGTAAAGTAAAATACTTGGAGATATATGGCTTGGAGAAACAATTTCCAAGAGACACAAAGAAAAACAATTTACCGGCATTATCGGCATTGGAGAAAGTAGCTATATGTTGTATGAACACATCAAGTTATGATAGTGGCCAATAAAACTATTACAGACCCCAACCATGTGCAGCTGTTATAGAGAAAATCACTTTATAATTCAGTTTTCTGGTTTCTGTCATTACAGTTCAGGTACACACTTAGTACTACTAAGTACTCAGCTGAGATTAAGCCTTTAAGATATATGACTTTCTTTGTGCATATATCTCATAAGTCATTGCAAACTACTCTCATACAACATAAAGGAGAAATTGGGAAAAATATCTAGTTGACCTCCACCTTTTGGAAAATTATGCCTAAATTAGATGTGATATAGTGGACATCGTGACCTCTCAGAGTCTAATCTACATCTAATCTAAGTGTCTAATCTTGACCAAGATCATGGTCTTGATGATAGTGATGATGAAGTTGATGATGAAGATGAAGAAGTTAATGATGATGATGATAAGAATAATACTCCTAATGATAATGGCAGCTAACATTTTCAGAGTGCTCACTCTGGGCCAGCACTCAGTTAAAGGCCTTGCATGAATTGTATCATTTAATCTTTGCAAAGCCCTGTCAGGTTGGTCCTATTATTCTCTCGTCTTTGCAAGGAGATTCAGTGAAATAAATTACATAAACCATACACCACATTCTAAGTTCTCTCCATGCTAGTCCTGTCTCTGGTGCTACCAAAAAAAAAAAAAAGGGACTTAACTCTAGTAATTATTATTATCAAAGAAATTGGAGGACAGACAACGTACAATTTGATTGGAGGAAGAGCTTGATAGCTCTCAGCCTGGATAACAATCAGTTAATGGAGGTAGATATCAGGAATAGGGATAAAGCTCTTCACACAGGAGATCATTATGCAGCAGCTCAGCATGTTTATTAATCATTGTGCACAATTAAAATGCCATTTCATCCCTCTAATTAAAACAAGTAGTTCCCTGAGGCTAGCACCTGAACTAATGAAGCCTGGTTGCCTAAGGATCTTATTCAGGAAAGGGAATTAAACAGTGGAGGAAGCAGTATGTTTACCAAGTTGCCCAGACAACGTCAAAATATATATGACATCATGAGGGAGTGGACCAGTTGAGACCATGATTTTAAAGAGCCAGTGATGCTTCTGTTTCTGAGCAAAGTCTGGGTTTAAACATTGAAAGTATTCTAGTTTTTGAATTGATCAGGTCCCATCTTTCATCACCCTACATACTTAGCAAATGATTCTGAATTATTTTCCTTCTTGGTATGTGGAATAGGAGTCTCGATGTTCCGAGGAAGGGTTCCGGAGATTTTGTTGTTGTTGTTGGCATCTAGGTGTTAGGGGGCATGCAGGGATTTCTGAAATACGTTGATTCTATAAATCAAAGAGTATATAGACAAGTTGTGAGGCACAATTTAAAGCAGTAGAAAGATGAATGGGTTAGATGAAGGAAAACCCAAGATTCAGTCCCAGCGTTGGCATCTTAACTGAATGACCCTGAACAAGGCTCTTACTTTCTTTTCTGTAAGATCAGAGAACTGGACTAGATAATCATCAAGTTTTCTGTTAGCTCTAAAATTCAATGGTGTTGGAAAAACTTGTAATTAACAAAGCAGCTCAAGGAGTTTTTAGTGTATCCTAATGCCTTTAGATTTGACTGAAAAGGCTTGCTTATTCTTTCCTTCTAATTCTTGTTTAGTGCACTGTGATATTTTTAGTGTCTGACATTACACCTTCCATATAATGAAGCTGTTCAATGAGATATTTATAGAAAATATGAATCAGGTTAAATACTCAGAACTCAGTAACTCAGTGGTTCTCCTGGCCTGTTCCTAAATATGTAGTACTCAAAAGGACTGTTCTACATAGAGTTCTGCATTACTTATCTGGGGAGTGGCAAACCTAAGGATTAGAAGAGTTGCTTTCATTTTGACCAGTGTGTCAACTCAGTTTCCTGCAATTTTGTGGTTGAAAGTATGGTTCTATGTTGCCTTCACTTGCACTTGGCAAAAAGCCACAGTTAATTCTTCCTCTGTGTCACCTCTTACTCTTTTGGTCCTCATGATTTCTTGATGTCATAGAAAAATATCTGTGCCTAGAAGTTTGGTGAACTTAGGAGTATTCATTCTTGTTGTTGTTGTTTTAAATGTTTATTTATTTTTGAGAGAGAGACAGTGCAAGCAGGGGATGGGCAAAGAGAGGGAGACACAGGATCTGAAGCAAGGTCCAGGCTCTGAGCTGTCAGTACAGATCCTGACACAGGGCTCAAACTCACAAACTGTGAGACCTGAACCAAAGTCAGGCGCTTAACTGACTGAGCTACCCAGGTACCCCAAGAGTAGTCATTCTTGATCTAATTTTTATGGGTCACAGATTTCTTTGAAAATCTAGGTTTTGTGAACCTTTCACCAGAAAAATTAATATGCAAACATCAGTGAGATGAGAGGCTCTCAGGCTTCCTGTGGAGCTCACAATAAGTTAAGAATCCTTATTTTAAAGAATCATGGAAGAAGTTCTTTAGGTTACCTCTGTCTAACTTTCCTCCAGCAACTGAAGAAAGATGTCCTTCTAGCATATAAGTAGGTATTTCTTTTGGTGGAGACAGTACCAGTAACACATGCAGGCTGATGATGAATTGTTTTTTACAATATGGCGAGCAAGCTCCAGAATGAGATATCACAATTTAAGGTATTAAACCTTCTACCTTCTTTATATTTAACCAGCCAGCTGGCTTCAGTGTCTGTTTTAAACAAAGTAAACAAACAACAATGAGATGGTAGGAGCCATACTAGTAGAAAAGAGGTTAATTATAGAAAAATATTAAGGCCTTAATTTTTTTCACACTATCTATCTTATTTTTAGGGACAGGAGGAAGTTGGTAACTGAAACTATAAGCTTATAAGAATATAAGAATTTGATCTTTCTGATTTGATGCAATTATTTATATGTTGAATGTGAAGTTTTCTTTTCAAACCAAAGATCATTTTCTATTGTACATCATAGTAGGAAATCTAACTTGGTCAATAAGACATCCAGAAACTAGCAGAAATCAGCCAATAACTCAGATTAAGTGGCATGATAATTGGGTTTCCTAAGCATTTTTTGGTATTAAAACAAGTTAATCAACCATAAAACACAAACTCATCAGAATCTAAGGTCTTATTCAATTAACTTCTGGCCTCAAACACTTAAAGTTTTTTTTGATTTCTTTCAAATTATTATGTCATATTTTGCCAAGAAAGAAAGGATTTCTAGGATGGGAAATTCCAGAGATGGAATAAGAGCCAATTCTTTTAAACTGTATCATCTTATCCATAATTATTATTTTTAGTAAAAATGAAAACAAAAAAAAATGTTTTTTGCCTAGAAGGGAGATAAAATCTTGAACTTGGAATTTCAAGCAGAGAGACTGAAGTTGTATGGCTTTTTGTTTGAAATGACCCTTATATTCTTATATTTACTCTAAAACATTGGATAAACTAGAAACTTGGAAGCCAAAATAACTATTAATATAATACCACCAACACATGATTTTATCCCTAGATGCCTTATTTTAAATTGATTTATAACCTCTTAATATATTTTCTTGGTATTAAGGTCATAGATTTATAGTCAAATTAGACAAATGTAAACTTTTACTAGTTCCCCAAATCCTAGCTATAGCACGAGCCTGTATGTTGCCAAACTACCGTGGTAGAATTAAAAGATCAGAAGAGTTGTTTTGTTTTGTTTTTAGTTAGACAAAACTGGGTTAAGATTACGAGTTGCATAGTTAGCTATGTGACTCTGAGTAAGTTATTTACGTTATGTAAGTAACAGTTTTCAGCTGTATTTAAGAGAAAAAGATTTCTTTCATAAAATTCATGGTCAGCATACTTACAAAAAATCATTTCCTCTCCTATTCCCTGGATCATCAACTACATTTGAATAGCATCACTATAACTTCAAGAGTTTTTGAAAAGGTGCAATTAACTGTCTTAAGTAGGAAGTAATAAGAGATCAGGAAAAGTAGTAGGTCAAACTTTGGTAAGTAACCTGAGGTGAAGACATAAGTAATTGGTTTTCAGATGTAAGGATGGACACTAGTCAAGAACATAGATATTTTAGTCTATAGTCAGGGTTGACAAAAGGAAATCCAGGAGGTTGAGCATAATTAGTTAAGTATCAAAGCATAATCTGGCCAACCAGAGAAGGGATAAAGGAGTGAAATATTTATTTATTTATTTACTCAAAACCATATACTGATAATCTACACTAGTTCTGATACTAGAGAAGCTTACAGTCTAGTTGGGGAGATACACAACATAAATTTTAATATGCTATTGTAAATGCTTGTGATTTTAGTCCTTTGGGAATCAAGAAAGAAGAACAATTAGCATAGGAGGAACCAAGAAATATTCTTGGCCCACTAAATGTTTGTAGAATAAGGAAGGAACATTTGATTTGGGTACTAAAGTATAGTAGAAGTTTGCCAAGGTGAAGGTTCAGGATGAGAGCATTCTAGTTTGAGGGAAATAGAATGGATGTAGCTTGAAATAATAGAAATCTGATGTGTAGAGAAAATGATGTAAAATTTAATGGAGTCAAGAACATTGGGTGGGGAGGGAAATGGGCCCAGATTGTCTTCGTATGCTGATTCTTCTTATGTTGTGTAGGCAATGGAAGCTATCAGAGATTTACTAAAGTGTTGGAGGACATGACAATCTTGGTTTTTAAGGATAATAACTCTAGTAGCAGATTGAGGGTGGAATAGACTTAGAGCAGTCAAGTCACAGAAATATCAGGAAGCTCATTGATTTTACAAATACTTTAATAATTTGTTGAGGGGTGGGGAGTAATCATATTAAGCTTATACATCTATAAATACCTTGAATTTTGGAGTACTTATAATTTACAAAGCATTTTTGTATCATTAATTCTCTAAAGAACTCTGTGAAGTAGATGCTATTATCTCTAAAGAGCTCTGCAAAGTAGATATTAGTGGTGGTAGTATTCACATTTTATAGATGAAGAAAGTGAAACTCCGAAGACAAAAGACATAACCATCTTGCAGTTATTAAGTGGAATGCTGCTTTAAGTCAGGTCTTTGATCTGGAAGATAAATTTTGTCTCTACCATACAGACACTCAGAAGTCAATTGCGTTTTCAGCTGAGCATGGAGATTATATTGTTGCAAAAATAGCTGCAGTACTTCACCTTTCTGAATCAGCACATGGGTAATTCCCTTTCACCTTGACTCTGGACTTAACCATATGGTTTCATTTGGCCAATGAGACAATAGCAAACATTACTGAACTGGAGACTTGAAAAGTACTTGTGCAATGGGCTTGCCCACTCTTACTATTCTTTGGAACCCTAAATCTGCCATATGAAGAAGCCTTGGCTTGCCTTCTGTAAAATAACAGACATGTACCCAAATCATCCCTGTTGGCCCAGCTGACTTTAAGACAACCACAGGACATGTGGGGATGGCCATCTGAGGCCATCTGTCCCCAGCTGAGCCAGGTCAGAATTACCCAGGTGACTCACAGACTTTGCTTATTGTTTTAAGTCATGCTTTGAAGCTATAATGCAGCATATGATAATCAATAGTATAGTATTGGCTATTTCTGAAAACATTTTTTGTACCAATTTTGGCAAATATTTTGGCAAACCAACAAAACAACATACTTATTTCTACCAATTAGAGCAATGATGTTCAAACTTTATCATCTAAAAGTTACTTGGTCACTTATTTAAAAAAAAACCCTGAAACTTGGGATCATCCCAGATCTACTAAATTGATATTTCTGCAGCAAAAGCCTGGAAGGTTGCATTTTTAGCAAGCTACCCCATAAATCTTAGATTCACTAAAATTTAAGCAGTTTAAGCATATTATTTTCCTTATATTCTCAAATATTCTCATGAATGTCTTTTGTTAGTTTGATAAGTTACTGGAAATTACCTTTAAACTGCTTTAAAAGAAGAGGAGTCACTGAAAGTTTATCCTTAGCATAGCAGGGCGCCTGGATGGTTTAGTCAGTTAAACATCTGACTTCGGCTCAGGTCATGATCTCGTGATTTGTGGGTTTGAGTTCTGTGGGGACAGCTCAGAGCCTGGATCCTGCTTCAAATTCTGTGCCCCCCTCTCTCTCTGCCCTTCTGCTGCTCATGCGCATGTGCTGTGTGTCTCTCTTTCTATCTAAAAAATAAACATTAACATAGTATCATTCTTTGTAGTCTCTGTGGATTTATAGCATAAAAAGAAATAAAACACTTAAAAGTATAGGCAGTGATTGAGTGTGAGATGTTACCAAATTGGCAATAAGTGTATAATTTAAATATTTATTTTCTTACTGAGATTAAGTTACTAGAGGAAAAGAGAAATGAAATGGGAAAGCATGAAAGGGAAAATGGTAGGTATGAATGCTCTATCAGAGAGGAAGAGGAGACTTTATCACTGGTGAATGTGTAGACTCCCAAAGTAAAGTGCAGACAGAGAGATATAGAGAAGGGTCAACAAGAAAAATAGGATAGACTTGCTAAAGTATTATCCCAACATATTTTAAGATTAGCCATCTCAAGTTTCTTCTGTAAATTTATATAGTATCATAAAGACAATAAGATTTATGAAGCATAAAAGAACACTACAATAGCTGCTGAAGTACTGGTGTCTGTCTCCTAACCAAAGGGAAGGGTAGCTGAGAGCCAGCCCCCAGCAAATGAGGGGGTCCAGTTAACACTATGAGCTCAATTAAGAGAAAATCAACTGACTCATTATTATACACAAGGACATTCATTCTTCTGAGCAAGGAGAATGATTACAACTTGAATAGGAAAGCCACAAACCACTAATCAGGGTATCTCAGGTTTGACCTATTCAAGTATATTCCAAATTACCCAATTAGCTGGATTGCCAATAAATTCCTTGTAGCAGTTATATTGGCACTGATGATACCATAATCAGTTGTCTTAATCAAGCTTTTGAAAACAAAAATGATGGGCTGAATATACTCATAACAAGGACTGGAAAATTAGAGCCACCAGGTCACTGCTTTTGGGTCACTCAACATTCTGTTATGGTTACTGCTCTCAGAGGACCAGAGTTTTATTGTGTGTGGCTTTGTATTGCCACCTACCTACTCACCCATCCTCAGCCTTTGTTCCTATTTCCTAATGTTCCAGCTTCTCTCGAGGTAACACCATTACTACCTAGGTGACCTCTATAGCCCTTTTCCTGGCCATGAATCCACTGGCTTTCTTTAGCCATATCTTGGTAGCCTGGATTCTTAGCCCTGTTGTTTGCTACTCACCAGCTTGGGTTGAGCCTATAATCCCTGAACTGCAGATAATGGAAAATAAGGACCTTCTGCATCCCATACTTTTCTGACGATGACAGAGTATTTTATATTTGTTGGGTAGCAGTAATTAGTTGAGGGCAGGGACTATTCATCCCTATAGCTTCAGAAAACATGCCTGGTGTATAGTACATATTCACAAATGCTCATTAAATGAATTAGTAAATGGGAAAATGATATTTTAGATTAGTCATAACACTGTTCCAATAGAGATAGGACATAGTAGTTATAATAAATCTACGATAGCAAAGAGACCCTATATCAGTCTTATTCATTTTCCCCAAGGCCTAGAATGATATATGGAGCAGTACTTACACTTAAGATACATCGTTTTGAATAAATGAATAACTACCAGTTGTATTTTTTCCCTTTCCAGTAGAAATCATGAAAAAAGGGCTAAGTTACATAAATGGGTTAAGGCTAGGGTGGAGATAAAGAAACAGCCACAAACTGCAGGGTAGAGGATCAGCATTCAGCATTCACTGGAATCTGGAGTTAGAGACCAGAAATTCTAACCCCACAAAGCCAAAGTAATCTTGAGGAGTTCATTGGCTTTCCTACTGCATAAGGAATGAGGGTTTAAATTAGTCCTATGAAGAGATGAAGGCACAGAACATTAAAAGTGGGCCACTGGGTTGCCCAATTAGTTAAAATAACAATTAATAATTGCCTTAACAAAGTGCAATACTGTTGGAACAAAAAGGCTGAAGGATCATTTAACTGTGGCTAAGTTGAGGAAAAATCTAAAGTGGTTATATTTAGCCTGGTCTTTTAAAACATTATTTACAAATATAGATGTAAAATCTCAAGACATAGTCTCTGTGTTGGTTTTTGGTTCTCCAAGACAAGTATGAGGGGTTTCTTTGGAAGATGGTCTCTGCTAGGAAACCTGGTAGGGAAGTGAGGAACTGAGTCAGAAAAAAGGAAGGAAGACAGTGAAGGTGTGGTTGGTGTCCAGTCCGTTACCTGATAGCAACTGAAAGTCAGGCTCTCTAGAAAACTGGTAGGAACATTGTTAGAGTTATTCCAACTGAAGGGCAAGAAGCGGGAGCATTCTTCTACCAGATATCTGCCATTGGTTGAAGAGCTGCTCCTAGCAACATTAACTCTTTCATGCTGCGTCCTGCAGCTAGATCAAACATGTCTCCTGGGCAGACCATCATACAGTCCACTATAGCTCCTGACTACAATGCAATAAAACTAAAATAAATTCAGCATCAGCATAACTTGATTCTGCTTTTGCAACTGCTTCCTTTTTCCCCTCCTGTAACTCGGGCTCTATAATAACAAAAGATAGTTAAAGAAGGCATTGTCCCTTTTGTTCTTGCGCAACTGAGACCTGAAGCAAAGTTGGATTTATTCCACAGGGCAGAGTGGTTGGATTTCCTGCACCGGGCCAGCAAGCAGTTTCTATAAGGCAATACCCTCACTGATACCCTTGGACCCTTTTTGCCTTCCAATCATCTATGCAGAAGAAGAAACAGAGGGTTCAGTTCTCTAGTCCCCTAGGTAATTGTTTGATTCTCTTGGGAGTCTTCTGACATATTTCTGAAACTGCTTCCATATCCTGGACTCTAATCTCTACTCAACTTTCTGGAAGCAATGCCATTGTTTTATGAACTAATTAAGAGCAAAGTCTGATTACTTTGTATCAACTTTGAATCCTTTCCTGCCTCTAGAATTGCACCTGGAACCTAAAAAGATGCTTAAAAATACTATTGGATAGATGGATGGATAAATGAGGAATGAATGAAGAAGTAAGTGAATGATTGATCCTTGTCCCCTTTAATATTCTGTTGACTAGCACTGAAGATCCATTTGTTTCACCATCCTGATTTAGTTCAGTTTTTACAAGTTACTCACCTTTCCAAAAAGAGATACATTCTCTTCCCAAAGATCGTATGTTATTGCTCAGGACACTGAATCTTGCAGAACTGTGTCTAGAACCCCTACTTCAACCCTTCTCCTTCCCATATCTCACCCTCTCAGATCTTCATTTGTTCATTTGCTTTCCCTGACCCTTTGGTATACAGGTTTTTTCAGGGAGGTAGGGTACTAACTTAATAATAAGTTCTGGTCCACAATTAGTATATTCTTTTTCAGGAATATTTTTATTTTAAAATATAATGCCAAGGTTTGCCTAAAAGATACTATTGCCAAGTTCTCAAAATACATAATCTATTTTAGAGCTGGAACACTGACTGTTCCCTAATTTTGCCATACTATCACCTCTCTCCCTCTCTGCAGACTGAGATTAGGCACAGAGATGTGGCTTTTCTGACCTGTCAACTGAGAGCAAATTATATTTCTCTATAACTACTTACCTATCTTATTCCCTCGTTTCCTAACAAGAAGACAGGACCTAATTTGGGCATTTTAAGTCTTAAGTAGTGAAGCTTATGGACTGTGTCTTAAATTATTCTTGACATGAGATATTTTTACCTATGTGGCAATTCCTGCCACAGAACACACCATACTATCAAGAAAGCCCCACAGTCTATGGAATAAATCTGGAAGGGGTTGTGGATAGGGTACTGAGGAAACAAGATTCTAACCAAGGGTACCATATTGGTACCATAGATTAGTTTCAAATGATTAAAAATGGCCCCAAAGTTCTGGATACATATATGAAGAGAAAATGAGTAAGAGAAATAAGCCTCTGGTGTCTAGCAGGAAAATACAATGTTAGGATTGCAAGCTTTAAGTTTCTTTTAAAAGGAACACATACCCGAATAACTGGAGGATGACGTATAACTTATGGATAATAACTGGACTAAACAGATCATTCTCATCTTGGGAGATGAAGGATCTTGGGTGGTGGCAGAAGGTGGTGTGGAGAGGACTTACGGTTCTGGGTAAAAGAATTTAAAGTTAGCAAAGAAACAGATTTTCCTAGAAAGATGCAGGTGATCTAACTTAACGTTAGTGAATCATTTTTATGTAGGATTTAACAAAATCCTATTTGCAAAATTAATTCAAATTATTTGGATATGAACACTGTTGCATGTATTGAAATGTAATGATAAATGGAACAGGTCAACAGTACTTGACAGTACATCATGGGGAAGGGAGATTTTTTAGTGCAGAGCTTGAAAGCCTGGTTTTTGTCTGGCCTTATTTAACATGTTCATTAATGCAGGAGGGAGTAAACAGTAATGTATTAATGAAATCTGCACAATTAAACTGAAAAAGCAAACTCCAGTGAAAGCTGACAAATGATGAAAAGGAATATTAAGAAATTAGAAATTGGATTAGGAAATAAAAGTTTGATGGAAAAGATACATATATCTGACTATCTTCTGAAAATCACTGAAAACCAAGAATTCTTTTAGAAGGAAGTTCAGAAGGCAGCGTATGTAGCAATATTGGAAAAGATTTTATAAGAGCATGGAACAGGAAGTGGCCTTAAGAGGGCACATGGCCTGGTGTGGCCACATAAAGAGCAATAAAATAATCCACTTGGTAGAAAACCTCAGAATTGTAATTTTTTTGTCCCAGTCCTTTCAGACTCACATCTCTCTGTCCTGCAGGGGAGACACACACACACATGCACATGTGTACACACCCACACACGTACACACATGCATTTCCTGCAAGGAAGGAACAGTGTTTTTAAGGGTTGGGCATTTTTTATCAACTTATATTTTTACCAGTTACTGCTACTGTTGGAAACAAATGTTTTTATTTTTACAGTAGATTTAGTCTTTAGAAATGAAGACTAGGGAATTTGATTCAAGAGAGAGCAAATCAAAACTAAATTTCTCAAATGAACTAGATGCTATCAAATATAATACATTTTATATAGACCAGTATTTCTCACACTGATCACAAGACCTTTTGCACTCAAAATTAGTAAGGACCCCAAAGAGCTTATAGCTATCAGTATTTCCAACATTAGACATTAAAACTGAGAAAATTTAAAAATCTATATTATTTTATTTAAGATAACACAGTATATAATCATGTAATATATTTTATGAAAAATAATTATGGCAAAATAATGGAAATAATGGAAAGTGGCATTGTTTTACATTTTTGCAAATCCCCTTAATATTTGGCTTAATAGACACAGCTGAATCCTCATTACTGGTTTCTGTTTGCAATCTGCTGGATATGTTGAATTGTGAAATATGTGAAGAAAATTCAGCTTGCAGAGATGTGTAATTGGAGGATAAAGGATAATGCAGAGCATGTGATAGAGTCTCTAGGACTCCAGGGCTGAGGTCCTCACTCCAAGCTAAGAATCCTACTATAGTTCAAAATAAATTACATAATTTAGGGTCGTATATGCGGAGATGAATCCTCTCAGTTTGTAAATAAGTCATGTTTTTATGCATGGAAGAAACATTTGATAGCATAGGAAGATTTGAATGTTTGGGATATATAGTGAGGTACTAACATGTATAGTTTAGTAAAGTGACATTTCCGTGAGATCAGAACAGATAGTAGTTTTAAAAATCAGATATAAGTAGGGGGAGATGGGCATGGAGGAGGGCACTTGTGGAGCACTGGGTGTTTTATGGAAACCAACTTGACAATAAACTATTTGTTAAAAAAATCAGATATAAGTAGAAAAAGCTCTTGGGATCCAGTTTACTAGCTTGTATGAAATTGAATGTATTTTACAATTTTACTTGCATCATTACCAGCAGAAGCTCAAATCTTTTCCATTGCTGGATGCTTGGTTTTGATTAACACAAATATGGAGACTACAAAACTAAAAGGTGACCCAAGGATAATTTCTGGAGTATAAACCACCAAAATTTAAAGACTGAGTTGTGTTACTGAAGGAAGTCCAACAACAAACAGTAACATTATTCTGTAGAATGATAAGCTCAGAGAAATACTTTTAAAACTGTTCAAGTCAGACCATTGGGTCACCTTTCAGACTGAATTGGCCAATGAGTTTGGCAAATATTTTTACTGTGCTGATCAGTAGTTTGAATGATTTGACCAAATAGTTATTTTGGCATTCCCTACAATATTACCAAAGTATTTGACATGCCTTTCTGATTCTGTAACTACTTTTCTTGCTCAGGTTCCTTCAAAGACTTCTCTTTGTGGTATGGTCCAAAAATCACATAGGGGAATTTTTTAAGAATGTAGAATCCTAGTGCCCACCTTAGACTACTGAGCTAGAATTTTGGAGGAGGTAGGTTCTGTGAATGAAAATACATATATATTCATATTCAACTTGCTCCCTAAGTGAGTCTTTTCTTATTCAACTTATTTATAAAAATCTAATCTTTGCAGGTTTAAATACAAGATTCTTCATGATCAGTCCCTAGACACCCCCGCTTAATTTTAAAAAACCCATACTACCCACAACTACTTATAGTTCCCAAAATGTGCCCCATTTTCTCATTTCTCTTTGCCTTTGACTCTGTACTTCATTAATGTTGGCTTCACCGTCAGTCTTGGGTGCATTTGGTCAATTCACATTCTTTCAAAAGTCAAATTAATATTACCTTTTCTGTGAAGTCTTCCCTGACTTCCTCAAGGAGTATGGCTTCTTTTTATGCATTGTACCTCCACCATGCCATTACGTGATTTATCCCATTGTAGAATAAGTGTCCATTTTCTTGACCACATCTCTGCTGAACTGTTAACTTCTCAGTGCCATAAGGCTGTATTTTTTTTTTTCGCCTACATATTCCAAACACTTAGCCCAAGGGCTTGAACACTATACATGCTCACTAAAATATTATGAAAATGAACATGGTAGTTCATAAAAAATAAGGGGAAAATTCTGAGAGCATGCTTTCAAATTTATTTTTTTTTCTTTAGTTTTGAAGGCAGAAAGTTAAAAACAAGAGGAAAGAGACATGGAGAGAGAGGTCATTGTATAAAAAATTGGCTAATGTAAATCAGCTTGGTACAAATAAGATATGAAGTTGGAAAAAAAAAGGGGGGGGCTACCACACACCCTTGAGGAAGAAAATCTCATTATTATGCAGCAAAATATACAATGGATTCCAAATTCAAACTCAAAATAGTAATAAATCAAAGCAATAAGGTGAAAAATGATGGGATCAGCAACAGTAGTGGCTATTAGCATGTGCACCTGCTGTGAGACAAAGCAAACCAGGGAGATGCTTGGGAGAAAACTCCAATGCTGAGACCAAGAGCAAAGATGTAATTTTGAAGTGAGTGAGACCTGAAGCAGCAGTACAGGTCTCTTTGAACATCTTTTGCAAGGTCAGAATGGAAAACTGAGCTGCCCCAGAACCCCTTTTTAACAACAGATGAGCTCCAGTCAGTATTTTTAAGGGAAAGTTGCTCGTTATCTTCCGAAGATTTCTTTTTTTTTTTTTTTTTAATTTTTAAGCTTTATTTATTTATTGAGAGAGAGAGAGAGAAAGTGAGCAGGGGAGGGTCAGAGAGAGAATCCCAAGCAGGCTCTGCGCTGCCAGTGTGGAGCCCGACGCAGGGCTCAAACTCACAAACTGAGATCATGGCCTGAGTCAAAATCAAGAGGCAGACACTTAACTGACTGAGCCACCCAGGTGCCCCTCTTCTGGAGATTTCTAATGGAATGGACTCACTGACTACTTCTCTTGGTTTTATTGATGACCCGCAATTCTGAATAGTTAAGATAATCAAATAATCTCTAGAGACGTAAAATACTGTTAGCTTGACCAAAAACTTCTAGCTTTGTGGTCAAACATGTCTATTTATTCATACCTGGTTGCCATAAAAGTATCACTGGATGGCCTGGTAACTGTGTGAGGGCCTAAAACTGTCATATTTTCTAATGCTAGTGCTACCTGCAGATGTTGGCTTGACTTCGCAGAGGGATTTGCCAAGTTTTCATTTTTTTATTTTTATTTTTTCAAGGTAAAGCAACCAACAGCCATAGAAAAATCACTTCTGATTCTTCCTAGTAAGGAAGTATCCATAATCTTGGTATGTTAAGTTTTTACAAGTCAATTAGACTTACTATAGTTTTTTAAATAGGTAATTCAACAATCTGATGTTAAAACAATCAATGACTTGAATAAAATGTAGATTGTGGTTCTAATAAATATTGTGACATTATTTAAAGCCAAGCCTTATTGCTAGTAAATAACCTGACTTTGAATATGGCAAAAATATTTCTGAAATATTCTATTTTCCACTACCTCCACACCAAAATCAAGTGAAATTCATAATCCAGTAAAGGCAAAAGTAAACTGTCTAATAATGGGAGAAGCTTCCTAAATAATATAAGTAAACATTTTTGCAGTTGGTGTAAGCTTTCTCTGAATTCTGGCAATATAATGTTTAGCATATACTCAGAAATAGCCATAGCTCATGTTTATTAAGGAATGACCGTGTGTTAAGCACAGTGGTTTTCTGCCGTTCCAGGCGCATGAGAGGGTGAGGGTGAAGGTGTTGCAAAAGCAGTAGCATGTCCCAACTTTGAGAGTTATGAGAAAATAAAGCACATTCATTTGAGAAATGACTCTGATTTACTCTCAAAAAACTTAGAAACATGATTTCCTCATAAAAGCTGTTTCTTTGACTGTTACTTCCATCTCAGAGTCAGACTAGGGCCTGTGTCTAATTTCTGTATCATTCATTCTTGTCACCAGCTGTTTACTAGTCACTATTGATGCCTTTGTTTGTCCTAAACAGATCGTTTCAAAGTCTACTGAAACAGATTAATTTTTTAAAATTCTTTACTTTTCCTATCTGGCTGCTGTGAAAGGCAATTCTAATCTGATCTCAGCCTCACCTACTTGCCCCTTACCGCCACTGCTTTGATCCTGAAGCTCTTTCACAGTGCCCTCTGCAACCACCCAAACCACTACCACTATGATAACACAACAAATTGGCTCAGAATGCATTATTCATTTCCAGGCAATTTTCAATAACAAAACATAAACAAACATGCAATGAACTGAGTCCCTTCTTTGTGGTGATTAAACTTGGCTGTCAGGGATTTCCTACATGTTAACCACAGTGCTAGAAAATAAAGTACAGGAGTGGAACATAAATATCAAAAAATTACTTAATGAATCCTCTGAAGAAGCTGAGACATCAGCTGAATCAGGAGAAAGCATTGTGGATTGCAAATCATTAGACTGCTGCTCAGCTGAGCAAATTATTATATAACCCGTAACTCACAACAGGGAGTACCTGCAGTGCCCAACTCTTGTATTTATACTCTGAAAATGCTGAAGTTTCAGAGGTGATGTATTTATTACCTGATGAATGTCTACCTATGGTTAAGCAATGCACACATATACATTTGTATGTATGCATCTATATGTGTATCTGTCTGAATACTTATAAATATTATACTTTTCCTTTTGTGAAAAGCACCATTACATAGCTGATTTAGAGAAAAATTGAATATTGTTATTTAATGTTTTAAATTACTAACTGAAGATTTTGGTTTTCATAGTTGATATTTAATTTTAGAAGTGAGATCTCAAAGCCTTAGGTATACACTTAAGAAATCCAGCACTCAATGAGAAAACGCTGACCTAAATAAATCATTGTGCAAGGAGGAAAGTCTCCCTTAAGTATGAAAATTCTGATTCTATTTGAGGTTCACCCCATGTTATAATATTTCTCTTGTGGGTTCAACTCTTTTCAGGGAAAAGGGTGTGTTCTCAGTTACAACCAAGTAGTGAGTAGAAGGGAAAAGAACCCCAGGAAGTCAGAGACAGGCACTTTGTCTAGATCTGTAGCTCACAAGTAGACATGATGTGATGTATAGAGTCCATGTTGTCCCTGGACTTCAGCTGAACCAGAGGATCCCTAATCTTAGGACTACCATTCTCCAGGCATATATGATGATAATGTTAGTACTAACGGGAGACATATGTAATGCGAGAGAGGAGTTGTCAGTGGACCAAACACCTCAAAGCACATACACTGATATTTAATTAAAATTAAAAAGCTATGTATTTAATTAAAATAAAAAAATTCTACATTCCTTCTCAGAAGAAGAGTTCCACAAAAGCAACCACCATATTGGATCCTACCAGGGAAATGGGAGACCTATGCTACCTAGACCTTTTGGAATTGGACATGTCTGGTGAGGTTTAGATAGGGCCTTGGGAAAGACTGAATGGGAATAATTGGACATGTCAGATGGACCCCCTCTCTTTGCACCCTTTTTTTTTCTTTGCCAGGGAAAGGAAATTGAGCAGATGCTTTCGACGCTTCAATTTCAGTCACATACAGGACATGTTCCTGGACGAAAATCCTGCCTGGCAGGTGCTGACTGGATTTATTTATTCACAACAGCCTATATTTATTGAGTGCTCACTATATGCCAGGCACTGGGGTTGATGCTTTACAAGGAACAGCTCATTTGATCTATAGTAGCATTGTGTTGTATGTACTATTATTATTTCTACTTCTTAAGGATGGAAACTAATCTAGCAAATTGGTAGAGCTGGGGTTCTCATATAAGCAGTTTGAGAATATAGCCTACTCACATAGGCAATAAACTATACCACCTGCTGGATTAATGAGTGACTCTGATCTTTGGGGAGGCAGAGTGATTTTATCCCTTTGTTAGTAGAAAGCATGACCTTTCAGGCTTCTCATACATTACACTTTATGCCTGTAGTCACAGCATTATTATTTCCTGCATATGCCATATTCTCCCACACCATTTAGTTAATTATATTATTGTTTATCATGATTTCACAGCTCTGACTGCACAAGTAGGGAATATGTGTGCACTCAGTTGTCGCTGGCCAGGGGACTTAGCAGATGGAGATAGGATGACAAAGTGCTCTGGAAAGATCATTCAGAAGAAAAGAAACTTATGGAATAGTGTAAACAGGAAAATTTGCTTCCTTGAAACAGGAGACAGGAGGATGGACCAAGAACCAGGCATATGTTCATAAAATAAGCAGAACAGATAAAGTAGCCTCTTAAAAAAGAAGGAAGCAGTATGTTCCTATTATAGTTTCAGAAGGTATAGATCTCTCTGATAATCCACATGGCACATAGTACTGATGATGATGATGATAATTTATTATTGAAGTCCAGTATGTTATTAGTCTCTCCTCTTCCCTGAAGATAGGGTAATACACTCTTTTGAAGCAATTGAATCAATTACATATATATTATATCTCTATAGAAGGAGAGACAGTAACACAGATTATTCAGAGCTAATGCATCTATCATTGTGACTCAGAAAAGAAGACTTGTTAAAGTAACCTTCTTTAAAGAGTGTCTGGAGATGTTATAGTGCTGGACTTACTTGTTCCAGACCTCCCCAGGTGGGATCTGGGATCTAGCTCACTGTGATAACTGGCTGATAACATACCCGCCACAAGATTCCTTCCTTTTCTCATTGCCTGCTCCCTCCTCTACTGGTGTTGCCTGATCACTTTCAATATAAACTACTCACATTCAAATTCACATCCTGGGATATGCTTCTGGGCATACCAATCCATACTAATATCAGAAATTTGTACTTGAAATATGTCAGTTTGTCAATGGATAAAGAAGCCATGGATGTGAAGATCACTTATGGAGAGAATATGAAATAATAAGAAGAGAAAGTAAAGAACCTTCCCTGGGGAACACCAGTATTTAAGGGTCAGGAAGACAGTACATCAGCAGCAGTGTCAAGAGAGTTGCAGAGACACAGGTACAAAAATCAAGGGAGTGTTTTCAAGGAAAGATTTTTTTTTAAGAGTGAAAGGAACTTTTGAACTGCTTAAAGGTTGATGGAAATAATGCAGTAGAAAAGAAGAGCTTGAAAATGCAGGTAAATTAAAGGATGAATAGTCAATGTTGTAAGATTCCCAAGAGAGTAAGATGAACTTGGATTCAGATCCTAAGCAATGGGATAAACTTTACAAGGGATTTGGTGGGTTTGGTTGTGGAAGATAGAGAAAGTTTCTATCTGGCATTGTGATAATTGGGTATTTGGGAATCGTAATAATAAACTGACTTTCCCTCCTAGTTTTATCTGAATATTTGACAAACTAAAGAGCATTGGTTTGACTGAAACTCAGAACAAAATGAATTCCATTTTTTTCTTACTAAACTGTCCCTTTAAAGAACAAATTGGGGGTGTCTAGGTGGCTCAGGTGGTTAAGCATCTGACTTCAGCTGAGGCCATGATCTCATGGTTCACGAGTTGGAGTCCCATGTTGGGTTCTGTGCTGGCAGCTCAGAGCCTGGAGCCCACCTCAGAGTCTCCCTCTCCCTCTGCTCCTACCTTGCTAACACTCTTGGTAGAGCTGGGGTTCTCACAATAAATAAATAAACAAACAAACAAACAAAAATAAATAAACATTTAAAGATTTATTTAAAATCTTGGATGGACATAGAATTTAAGAGGGGTTGCTTTATTTATTATTAAGTTAAACCCTCTTCCTCTATTCAACAAATTTAATTGGGATAGGGTTTCCTAATCAAGGCCTCCAAATGAGCAAACACTCTAGTTATTTTCATTGGTTTCATATTCTATGTTGGTGTAGATAATTTTCACATGGATCTTATTGAAAATTACGTTATTTAAAAAATTTACTAGAAGCCTAAAATATTTTTATTGAGACCCTTTTGTTTAGCTAAAAAAAAACAAAAACAAAAAACACAAACATCTGGCATACATGAGTGTGATGGATGGTCTTGCAACCATAATATAATTCTAGATCTCTGGTCACTATCAGAAGTAAAATTACAGTGAATATACAGTGATTACTGATCTCTTAGTTCCACACTTTTCTTAAATATCCAAATCTCTCTGTAGTGCCATATTCCTTTCTGTTACAGAGCCTCTAATGTTGAGCTGAATAATTGTAGGACTACTTAAACTCTAGTCTATTAGCCATGGTTCCTTAGCATCCACATCGTGGTGCTAGAGGTTAATATGATCCTGGCTGAGGGATTAGATTAAAAATTAAATTTTTAATGCAATGTAAAACACCAAAAATTGTTGGAAGCCATAAAAATTTAAGTTCCCATATATAGGTTAGGAAAATCTGACCTTTTTTGATCCTAGGGCTTAATAGAATATAGCAAAATATATACTAGATGAAAAAAGTGTTTTCCTAGTCGCTGTCTCTAAGACACCTGAGATTCACCCCAAATATTCTCTCCATAATAAAAAGATAGGCTTCAGTTATTCTAATACAACTACTTGATATTTAATAAAGATTGAATACCTATAATCAAATGTATGAAAAGAAGTATTTGAAATGGTTTGAAATCCCACATAGAAATCTATATATTATTTTACAAACAGAGTTTAGTAAAATCAAATAACAGAACATTGTAATCGTTGAATTATAAAAAGCAATTGTATTTTGGAAAGTTTTTTTTTTTCCCTCTCATGTGGGGGTGTGTGTGTGTGTGTGTGTGTGTGTGTGTGTACTCGCGCGCATGTGTCTATATTTAGCATGGTGTTTTTCTACCAAATGGGATTGGATATTTTCTTTGCTCCTGCTAACTATCCTCTTCTCCTACTTCCCCACTCTGGAAGATTAGGAAGGCAAAAAGCAAGGGGTTGGAGAGGAAATATGAATTATTTAAACTATATAAAAATGCTGGAATAAAATGAACATTCAAAACTCCTATGGTTGAATTTAATCTTTTGTTCAACTCATTCACTGAGAAAATCTGTCTACAAATGGTTCATATTGCGCAACATGATGACTCCCGTCACCTATCCTAGACTCTACATTTGCTATAAAGACTATTGTGGCATGATGATAGATGAGGAAATTTATTCCTACAGTCTGCAGGGAAGTCGAGTGCCAATAATTTAAGACTTTTGATGATACACTACTAACTTTATATTCTAGGCAATCACAACCTATATTTATCCACCTGCTGTTTTTATGACTTAGAAATCACACTATTTGTTTGTGATGGTAATTTATTATAGAAGAAGATTTTCAAATTATAGACTTGCATTGAGTTAAGGGAAGGAATTAAAATACTTTGGCCTACTCCTTTTCAGAAATAAAATAGTTTATTTTATTGAGGGTTCTCAAGGAAATGGGACTCTTGGTCATTTTTAGAGTTTTCATTTACGAACAAAATATGTAGAAACATGTTCAAGTTTTAGATGAGAGAAGCCTAGAAATCAATTTTTAATAGAGAAGGGTGATACCTACAGTTCTTTGAAGGACTTTATCATGTATAGTATCTTCTCAATGGCTGTATACTAACAACCATTAAAATAATATTTCTCTTACTTTAGGCATATGACAACTACCCCTATAATTTTGGCCATTATCTGTGTTACATTTGTACAATTACTTGCCTAATTTTTCTACATCTAAACTCACTTTTTAATTATGTAGTGTAGAAGCCAATACTACTAGTGCTATACCTCTCACACTTTGGAAAACACTGCATTAAAACAGCAATTTTAAGCTACATTCATTGGCAATGTTCTACCCACATTAAAACACAATTTGATGAGATCTAAAAATGTTTCCTTTTCTCAATATCTCAGTGATGGTTGGTTTCTACTGAATACTATTTTAAATTGTATTTGAATCATTCTATCCTAATATGGATTCATTCATAATTAAGCTATATGTTGCTAATAAATTGATCTTCATCTTCTCTTAATTTAAATAGTCTTTTATCATTTTGCTCAACTCTATGCCCAATTGCCAGACATAATTAAATATCTATGAACATGCATTTTTTTCTCTTTCAATGATATTACTTCATAAAAATAATAGATGGCCCGTTTCACAGCTTTTAAAAATACCTGTGTGTGGGTGGGTATAAGGGTATTCACTGTAAAATTATTTCAGCTGTCTATATTGTTGGATATGTAATAATAAAACATTGGGGAAATATTCCAACTTATACTTCATGACAACCAAAATTATGCATTTTTGTATTTGTTCCCAAGTTAGTGGTTAAAAGCAAGTGAAATATGCTGTACCTAAATGAGAATATTACTAAATTTTCTTTATATCAGCTGTGGGCTCTTGATCTAAGGAAGGTCACAAATTCCTTGAGGTATTGCTAGGTATTGATAAGTGAACATATTTGGTTTTTTGTCCTCTACCAATAGTCAAGAGTAAATAACTTCAGATAATAAGTCATCTTTTTTTTTTAAAGAAACCATGATTTTTGTTATAACAAAGTTTTCCTGAATTTCGGTGCTGGAAAGGTATAAAAGGTAATATTTAGATTAAGAAAGTATTTATTATAGTTAACATACAATGCAAAATTGGTTTCAGGAGTAGAATTCAGTGAGTCATCATTTGCATGCAATACCCAGTGCTCCTCACAAGTGCCTTCCTTAATACACCACCCATCTAGCCCATCTCCCACCCACATCCCTTCATCAACCCTCAGTTTTTTCTCTATCATTAGGAGTCTCTTATGGTTTGTTTTCCTCTCTCTGAATATTCAGACTTAAAGAGGATACTGACTTGAGCTGTTGTATAAGCACCCACAGTTCATTCCTTTTTGTTTGTTCTATATCAATTTACTTGACATATCTTCTCAAGGAAGTATATTAATGTTTATTACTTGCTGAATTTTTACCTTAATTTCCAGTAGTGAAATTTTATCCATACACTCATATACAACTGTGTATATGGGGGACATTAAAAAAATCTTTGTAGTGATTTTTGGGACACATTTGCAGTGTGGTATGGAATATTATAATATATAACAAGCAGTTTCCTGAATACAGAATAATACATATGACAGTTCTGTGGTGTGAATAGTACTCATTATATTTCAACAAATAATAGTGACTCATCAAATAAAAATTAGTGATTTTAATGAAGAATCATTTGAACCTGCTGTTATTAAAGAAAGACAGATGCATTGATTGATGCACATAGTAACATGCCCTGAAATATGACTACATTAGGTCTTTACTCTTCTCAATTGATATGCAAGCTATAATAAAGCTTTTACTGTTATTCAATATCAGCAATCGCATCAGCAATAAAATTTGAGTTGCTTGGTGGAAAAGAAGCCAAAACAAAGATCACTGAATATTATTGTTTGATTTCAAGTTTTAAGATCTTAACTTCATTAAAGTTGGTTGCATCCAGATTCCTAAAGTGAGAAAAGGAATTGAACAATGGGAGGAAAAAGCAGAATATGTGAAATATACCCACATATATTTTTATTCTCACAGTAGCTTTTCAGAAATTGAAATCTCCACTAATTATTTGTGGTAGAAAAAGCACAAAACAGTCTATGACAAATATTTTAAGTCTGGTGCTAAAATACCCTGTTTAGATAGGCCATGCAGCATCTTGTAAAATTCATTTCATATTTTGTTCGTTGCAGTCATTGATTACAACTGCTATGGTTTTTTTTTTAAAAAAAAATCACAGTGCCTATTTTTCTCTAATGCCCAATAGTTTAAATCAATGTTGCATAGTTTATAGAAGTAAAGATTGCAGATGTTTTCTAGGATAACACATCCTTCCTCAGCCCTGAAATTTCTGATCATTGACCTCTGGAGTAAAATGATCCATTGTCCACCTACCACGTGGATTGTGCCATGTCTTAATCTTTAAAGTTCCATGGTATTAGCTTACCTCATAGGGTACTGGAATATTTGAACTTCAGCTGACACCCTTGAGGATGGATGATCTCAAGAAAAGAATGGTCATGTTCAGTCCAGTGCACATTGAATTTGTACCTAAGCCATTTGCCTCCAGAATTTTTTTTTTAATTGAAGAAATTCAGACCACATAAACTATGGGTCACCACCCAGACACGTATTTGTTTACCACAGTTATTTTTACTTCCAGTATAGTTTGGCATGCACAGATAACTTGGTACTCAATAAGTCAGAGGGATTTTGAGGCAAGTAAAAAGAAATATGGCTTCCCATGTGCATTGATAAGTGGTGTTACAACATTTAAAACTCTTAGGCCTATTTGAGGACAGTAGTGTATTTCACAATTGTTTACACTTTTCAGAATGACTTAGGGAAATTGGTTGTTATCAAATAATGTTATCATATTGTAGGAAGAAAATGGGTGGTTTGGAAAATTGAGAACAGCAGCACTTTCAACAGTAGACAAATCATGGAAAGAGCCTAAATGTCCATCAGCTGACGAATGGATCAAGAAGATGTGGTTTATCTATACATTGGAATACTACATGGCAATGAGAAAGAAAGAAATCTGGCCATGTATAGCAACATGGATGGACCTTGAGGGTGTTAAGCTGAGCGAAATAAGTCAGGCAGAGAAAAACAGATACCATATGTTTTCACTTATAAGTGGATCAGGAGAAACTTAACAGAGGACCATGGGGGAGGAGAAGGGGAAAAATAGTTGGGGAGAGAAAGGGAGACAAACCATGAGAGACTCTTGAATACTGAGAACAAACTGAGGGCTGATGGAGGTGGGGGAGAGGGGAAGGGGGTTGATGGGCATGGAGGAGGGCAGTTGGGATGAGCACTGAGTGTTATATGGAAACCAACCTGAGAATAAACTATGGAAGAAAAAAAATTGAGAATAGTTGTCATAGAATTCTAGAGTGACAGAACTGAAAGGAATATAATAGAAATAATTATAATGCTTGACACTTCATCTCTTTGTCCAGTCAGCCAACATTTATTAAACTTCTACTGTGTACTGGGTTTTGATGATAAAAAAGATAGAGAAGGCTCATTCTATGTTTGAAGGAGTGCAGGACTGAGAGGGAGAGATACATACAAAAGGACACAATTAAATAGAGACATTGACAGGTGCTTTGGGAGAACAGAGGAGAGTGTAAATCTGTTTGAGGGCAAGAAGACGCTCCTTCCACTGACATCTATATTTCCTTCTGTTGATTTCCTCTGAATGACACTTGTGTTCTACTTAATCCTTATATGACTGTAAGTGGTTGATGATGGCATTGCATGGGAGTTTGCTATTCATAATAAGTGAAGACAAAAATGTCTTATCATGAGAGAATTCACATTAAAATATATGTATTTGACAATTCTTAGTAGAAAATTCTTGACCAAGAATGTGTCAAGGATAAAAGTATTTGTGGTCTCTCTATTTAACTACATCATTGTTTGTTTACACTTAGATTAGCTGTCCTCAATCTTGTTTCCATATTGGTTGGATTCACATGCAGAGCCTTTTTTTTTTTTTTTTAAATTTCTGAGAGAGAGACAGCATGAGCAAGGGAGGGTCAGAGAGAGAGGGAGACACAGAATCTGAAACAGGGTCCAGGCTCTGAGCTAGCTGTCAGTACAGAGCCCGATGTGGGGCTCAAACCCATGAACCGTGAGATCATGACCTGAGCCAAAGTCAGACACTTAACCAACTGAACCACTCAGGTGCCCCGCAGAGCTTTTAAAAAGTACACTGGTTCCTATCCCAGAAAATCTGATTTCATTGATTTAGGATAGATGGAGGGAATCTGTATGTTTATGTAGTTCTCCAGGTGATTTTGTCCTGCCAAGAGTTGAGAATCTTTGGTGTAGATTAGTGGCCCTTTACAACACATCCTCACCTTTATTTGAGTAAATCCTTATACTTTCAAGTACATTAGCAGAACTCACTGTTTGTCTATTTATTTAGAAGAAATACACAACAACCTGAATTAACCATGTGTGCTTTTGAAGCATCAGAAGACTTGGCATTCTCCTGGCTTCATTCCTTTTTGTTTGAAGAGCCTGCCATAATTCTAGTATTGTAGAGTACTTCTCTTGTTCTCATCAAGTTGCCTCATCTAATTTTTAAGATGTCTTTTTGTTGTAAATTGCTTTCAATCATGTTATTTTTATTATAGGTTATGTGTTTTTATAGAAAAATTTTAAAATATAAAGTATAAAATTAATAAAGATTACCCCTAATACTACACAAACAAGCAGCTCTACTCTGTGGCACTATTTTTAGCCTTTTCCCCCTGTATTAATAGATCTATTAAATATATTGTGTGATCAGTATTTCACCTGAAAATGTTATCTTGAAGAATTTCAATACTTATAACTAATCTTATAGATCATAATTTTTAATGGTCGCTTGGCATTTCATTGAATATATAACTGGTATTTGTAACTAGTTTCCTATTTGGGACATTTAGGTTGGTACCTTTTTGTTTGTTTGTTTCTTGCTTTAAAGAGTGTACAACTAGATTTTGTTTCTTGAAGCCAGGCTAGAATCTTTGGGGACTTTAAATCACTCATGATAATTGTGGTATTTTATGAGTTTGATCTTCCATGTCATTTCATGCTTTCTCCCTCTTATCAAAAGACTGCTTTCCCTGCCTTCCTTTTACTTTCTTGCTCATCATTTGGCCATCAGTGATAAGAGTGATTTGGGCTGGGAGTAAACATCATGGCAAAGTCCTCTCACAGTGCTGGATCATCCTTTGTCCCTAACAATCCTTAGTCCATGAAATACTGGGAATATTCTGCCTAAATCTCTTCTTCCCTCCTCCTAAGCCATATACTCCCATATTTGGATCAGAACTGGATTTACTTCAGTGTAGTCTAAATCTTACAGACTTTCTTAAAACTTTCTGGTATTTGTTTATCACTATCCCTAGTTCTGACTACTAATACATTTTCCTTTATATGACAACAATCACAAGAAGTAGCTCTACCTAGAGATTCGAGACTCAGACACCAAGGACCATTAATCAGGCTTCTAGCATTTACTCGTTTTATGTATTCATGTATTCATTTTATGTATTCATGCAATAATTAAACTCTCTAAATCTCAGTTTTCTCACCTACAGTAGGGGTTAGTAATTGTACCTAATTCATAAGATATTTATAGGGATTAAATGAGAGTACTTGTAATGTGTATTAGCACAAAGTATGTCATGAGGAAATCCTTAATAAATGTTCGTTTGATGAGGAGGAGAAAGATAAGGAGGAGCAGGATTTTATTGCATATCTTAGGCTGCCATTGTTCCCAGAACCATTTGGTGAAGAATGAGTAAAAAGGAACCTGATTCTTTTATTAGAAGGACCTTGTTTTAAACCAAAATAAAAATAGGTTATGTTATAAAATTGTGTTATAAGTTATTAAAAGCGTGTTTTTAAATTGTTTGTTTTAAAGTTGACTCATTCTGTATCTACAAATTTTTTCTTATTTCTTATATATAGGTATGTTTCGAACATTTATAATCCCCAAATTTATGTTACAGCTTAAACCACCTATGAGCTGAATTGTGTCCCCCATCTGGATTCACACTTGAAATCCTAACTTCCCATTCACAGATTGTGATCGTATTTGGAGATAGAGTCTTTAAAGGTTAAAGTCATTAGGGTAATTAAGGTTAAATGAGGCCCTTAAGGTGGGCCCTAATCCAATATGAGTGGTGGCCTTATAAAAAGAGAAGATTAGGGGGCGCCTGGGTGGCTTAGTCGGTTAAGCGTCCGACTTTCGCTTAGGTCATGATCTCACGGTTTGTAGGTTCGAGCCCCGGGTCGGGCTCTGTGCTGACTGCCAGCTCAGAGCCTGGAGCCTGTTTCAGTCTGTGACTCCCTCTCTCTCTGACCCTCCCCTGCTCACGCTGTCTCTCTCTCCTAGAAATAAATAAAACATTAAAAAAAAATTAAAAAAAAAGAGAAGATTAGGATAGAGATCATGTGATGACAGAGAAGATAGCCATTTACAAGGGAAGCAGAGAGGGCTTAGGAGAAACCAACTGTACCAGCACCTTAATCTTGGACTTCCAGCCTCCAGAACTATGAACAAAAGAATAAAGATCTGTTGTTTAAACCACCCAGACTGTGGTACTTTGTTATGGCAGCCCTAGCTAACATAGTACAGAACATATTTAATTTTTGCCCTTGGTAGAGTTTAAAAATTTGTTGATTAGCCTTTTTAAAACATATCATCGTCATCATTACCAACAGCAGCAGCAGCAGCATGCCACTTTCAGCAAAATAGCCTTAGTTCTCATAAATGGTTATCATTAATTTTATTTGTCAAGTATTTTGGCAAAAGCTACAAAGCTGAAAAAATTTTAAAAGAGGATTTCTGTATTCTTGGCATTTGCTTTCTTAAAAGAAAAGATTAGTTTTTTGTTTAAACCTTTACTTTTCACCTTGGACTTTACTGTTCTAAAACAGTCATATGCTAAAAAGTTTACTCCAATATTTTCATGGTTTCCAGTGGTTTACCTTTTCTTGTTAGACAGCAGATGGTCTCCTAAAGTGCCTAAAATGTTTATATGAATGGACTCCTTTTTGGTATAGTCCTTTCTAGGAACACATTTTCTCTCTCAAATCTATAGAGATAGTATATCTGAGTGCTCAATAAAAATTACCTGTTTGCATGAATATTCAAGAGATAATCAGTGAATAGGTTGAAGTTGCAGTTGTGTGAGACCAGGAGGGTCGAACAAGAATTACAGCTGATTGTTCAGAGTTCTATAATCCACAAAGTTGAATTTTTGTATTTTGCTTGAATTTAACTCAATTAGCAGTCTCTGAAAGATAAGCTAGCTTTACTTATTTACCCTTATTTTTACCTAACAATGAAAAGGAGTCAAGAAAACACTCTTTTTTCTCACTAAAAGAGAGCTCTTTGATATTAAAAAACTATATATTTATATGCCACAACACCTACGCAGAATTCAGACATAGAAGTGTCCATTAGTGGTCTTTGCTGGTTGAGAGATTTGCCAAATATGAAAAGCTCTTGTCATGAACAGAAAAAGTGTGGTCATTATAAGATAATGTGTCTCTTCATCTGAATAATTAGTGATGGAGAATCTGAAAATGGGGAGGAGAGTATTTGGGGGACATTCATTCTTAGCTGTTTTCTCCTTAGAATAAGTAAATAGTTGTAAACTTCAAGTTAAATTAAATATTTTATATTTTAAAATATCCTTCAAGAAAAATGCTTTAGAAGAACAGCATAATTAGACAACTAGATGCTATCTCAAGAGCCAATTTTGTTCATTTTCCATGGTTTTAGGTACTATAACCAGACTACTCTGGATTAATCATTATCTATAATTTTTTAATGTTTTACTTATTTCTGAGAAAGAGACAGAGAGAATTTGAGCAGGAGAGGGTCAAAGAGAGAGAGATAACAGAATCTGAAGCAGGCTCCAGGCTCTGAGCTAGCTGTCAGTACAGAGCCTGACGCGAGGCTCGAACCCACGAACGGTAAGATCATGACCTGAGCCAAAGTCAGACGCTTAACTGACTGAGCCACCCAGGTGCCCCTTTAAAGAACTTGATAGATGGTGATTCCAAAACCATACATAAATTTTCATTTCATGTCTATATTTGAATTATGGGGGTAATTAGGACACATTACATTACTAGTGTCTTAAAAATGTTAGAAAAAGAAATACATTTAGGAGCTGTCAGTTCTGTTCAGGAGATCTCAGTCCCTAAGTATGGTATATGGTATTTTGTTTTCTTCCTCTTGTCTCTCAGTCCCAAGATAATGACTCTTAATTTGTTTCATGGCATAACAACAGTTCTGAGTAAAATTGTTGTCCCGATTTTAACTACAGCCTCTTGTCAATAGCATACATCCTTCCCCATTATTTTTCCCGGTATTTCCCCATTATTATTCCCCAGTAATTTTATTCTTACCACTGTAAGTTCTGCAATTGGTATGAACTTTTGCCTTATCAAAATCTAACATACTGATCAACTTTTTAATCATATTTGAAGCTTACTGGGTTTAGGGGTGCTATCACTGCTATGTTCATTAGATCCCTTCCCTATAGTGTAAATTAAGTCACTGAATTCAGTTACAGTCATTTCCTGCCAGAGGGAAGCAATTAAACTGTGTGGGTCCAAAGCTGGTAATGACTTCACAATTATAGAGCAACCACAGAACATGGTGTTCCATATAAATGATCATAGCAGACCAATGTGGCCTTTCATCTGAGAGCCTGTACTTAAAAGATATATGGAAAAACTTTGTAGCTAACTATATCATTTTAGCTTATGTCTCTTGACATTGGGAGTCTCATTGTTACCACCAAGGCTGCTCTTCAGTGGAGCATTATGGAGTACTTTTATTCTAGTCACATACTGATTCATCTAATTTTATTAAGATGAATAGTCATAATTTATTAAGTTTATAGAGTTCTAGATGTTTACTTTATACAGTCTACTTCTTTCATAGTTGGATTCTTCTCCTTTATCTGAATGGGCTATCCCACTAAAACCTCAGTTAATATATTCTGACACTGCCACAGGACACTGTGGCTGAGGATGGTTTTGATTTAATCTAGAGGAAGATGAGAGTGGGTGTCCATCCCTTTCAACTCCTCAGCTCTTTTGCCAACCATCTTAGTCCATGTGTGGTTACTCAGGACACAGCATTAATAATAACTATCAAAATAATAGTCTGTGGGTTAAAGGTCAAGAAAAATATGTAAAAGGCTTTAGGGTGAACCGATGGCAAAGTAACTCATTTAGTCATTTAAACACTAGATAAGCATGGCCTTGGTAGGATCAGGGGTTAGAGGGAGCAAGAAGAATAAATGGGGACATCTCCTAGTAGTTTACTCTTGATAAAAGAAAAAAGAAAAGATGATAATAGCATTATCAAACAAGCATGCTAGAGGCAATTTTCTTAATTACAGTGCTGACCCAGCAGTGTATAGAGTGGTCTTACTATTGGCATGTAAGCTTTTACTTTCCAGTAATATTAACCCTTCTTGGTACCGTGTGTTTTAATTAAGATAACTCCTGGAAATGCTGCCAACATCTACAGTTTTATGTTCCTGTTGGTGTTTTTAGAAGTCATTTCTGAAAGATAGGAGCTTAGGATCCTGACACAGAATCGAGTTCTTCTATCCAAGCAACTTTTTTTTTTTCCAGTAAATCTAAAGGAAAATCTCACAACATTCTGTTCTGTTGAGTTAGCTGGTTAATATCACACTACACAAATTCTTGAGAGAGAAAGAGAGAAAATAGATCATTTTGATTCCATAAAATATTCAGGGGCAGCAAAAACCATGCTACATGATCCATACAAAAAATACATTATTTGATTTTAAAGATGAAATCAGCATTTATAGCCTTGCAGCTCACTTGTTGGGTTTAATTAATTATAACACATTCTTACTTGTAGTATATAAGAGTAAAAGAGCAATTGCTTGTAGTAATTATACAATGAGAGAATCATTGAAATTTCATTTGAACATCTGAAAATCACTGGGTTGATATAAATTTTAAACAGATTCTTACATTACCTTGCTACTGCAGGGCTCTAGGAAGGAATCTTTGAAATTCTTCAGAGAATAATCATAGTTAATTTATGTTTCTTAAAGAATTGTTTTTGGGGCATTGGGGTGGCTCAGTGCATTAATCAGACAACTCTTGATTTCTGCTCAGGTCATTATCTCATGATTTGTGAGATCTAGCATGGAGCATGCTTGGGATTTTCTCTCACCTTCTCTCTGCCCTTCCCCAGTCATCCTGTTACCCACCCTTGTCTCTTTCTTTCTCCCTCTCTTTCTCAAAATAAATAAATAAACAAAAAATAATTGCTTTTGAAGGGATACCTGAGATGTATAATGTCACTCCAAAGTATATTTCCTAATTTCTCTGGGTAGAAATATGAAATGTGTCCTTCCTGAGAGAACTCATGGTTTACTTAAATAGTAGGTACGTCAAGAATCAAGTGCAAGAGAAACATGAATCTCATTCAATCAATTTGAGTTCCTGGGTATTCTAGATTGGATATCTATGCATCAGCAACTCTATGGACAATGGCCAAGTCCTTACATTACTTGACTCTGCTTAGGAAGTTAGAGGGATAAAATTTTCCCATGGGCTGATTTAGAGCAACTAAACATAGTTTGTTTCATAAATTTTTACTATAGCTTCTTTAGATCTCTATTATTTTTATACAGATTACTTGTTATAGTATTTTTAGTGCAAGCATATTTCAACTATTTGTTTAGTTTATGAGTGATTTTCAAACTTTACACACCAAATATATTAACAAACATTTCTTTTTTTATCAGAGAATATTTTATTTTAGTTAAAAAATTTTAAACATGTAATTTATTGTCAAGTTGGCTAACATACAGTGTATACAGTGTGCTTTAGGTCTTGTGGGTATATTCCCAGATTCATCACTTACATACAACACCCAGTACTCATCCCAACAAGTCCCCTCCTCAATGCCCATCACCCATTTTCCCCTCTTCCCCACCTCTACCCATCAATCCTTAGTTTGTCCTCTGTACTTAATCCTTAGTTTGTTCTCTTACAGTTTGCCTCCCTCTCTGTTTGAAACTATTTTTCCCTCTCCCTTTCCCCCATGGTCTTCTGTTAAGTTTCTCAAGTTCAAACCTTTCTTTATAGTTCACGTTATAAGATTATGAGATAATGCAAACACATATCATTTATTCTGTTGAAAAAAAAAAAAAAAAACATTTCTGGGTTTTAACTGGAGCCACTTCTGCCCAGGGTGTCGAGTTTGTGAACCAACCCTTAGGTAACATTTGTGTCTTTGCAAATGCTCCACTTGATCAGAAATGCAGTGTATCCAGTCAACCAATCCCAAATGCCACACCAATGCTGGGGTCTATAATACTTCCTTGTTCCTTCTCACTCCAAACAAGGTTGATATGTAGCCCCAACCAATCAGATATTTTCTAGTTTCTGTTCTGTATTCTTTATCTTATAAAATCTTCCTGCCTTCTGTCTTATTTTGGAGTTTTCTGAAGACAGTCCTTCATGAAGTATTAAATAAAATGTTTATATCATCTCAATTGTCTTCTTTAATCATTTAAAATAATTTTTAGTTATTTTATATACTCAAAATGTCAACTGTAAAACAATATTTTTTCAGTTTCATAAAAAAGTGTTTTTCCTTTGGTATTCGTTTCTTTGGGAGTGAGTTGGTTCTATAATTGTCTTATGAGTCTTCCTTTAAGAGTTACTTTTTTCAAGAGATTATTTGCTGCCTCTGACTCTCTAGAAACTTTTACAAATGTCATTAGAACCTTTGGAGAACTATATTGGCACTTAATTGTATAATGTGCCCAGAAGCCAGCAATGGCTATAGATTTTGGTAAATGAAAGATAGTGATGAAAGCTTTTCCTTGAGTATAAATATTCTCACTTTAAAAACCCAAATAAATAAATCATAGCTAATAAAAGATAGTTTCTTTATTGTTTTTAAGATTATGATATTTTTCCATCTTCTGGAAAAATCTTAATAGTGTTGACAGTTTATATTACATAGGTGAGAAAAAAATCAATAGATGTATTTCTTGAAATAAAAAAATGAAAATTATAGTTGTTAACCACACTCAGCCATGACTTTTGAAGATCAGTCAGTGTTAATACTTACTTCTACCTTTTTTTTTCATTCCTTATTGAAGTGTAGAGTATTACAGCATTTTACCAGCATCAAAAATTCCAAGCAGAAAAAAACGTACATTTCTTCTAGTAGAGGTAGGAAGGAAGAACTCAAGCAGATGTGATTTATCATTGCCATTTTTAAAATGAATGCTGTAATAATGTATTAAGTATAGAAACAATGCCAGATATCTCCAAAGAAGATGATAAATTAATCTAGGGCCTCAGGGGACTATTTAAACAATAGTGAAAATAAAATCTTATATCCATTTCATAAGATGGCAATTTAAGTCACATGGGCAGAATATTTCATTGGAATGTAATGATTTCAGGGGGGATGAAATTTTAGTGGAATGGGATGAAATGTAAGAAAGGGTCAAGTGAAGTGTGAGAGCAAAGGAGTAACGAATGACTTAGAAATATTAAAAAGTTGTAACTAGAAATGAATTTGCAATTTGCAGTAAAAATTATCTTTCTCTGCCTCAGTTATTTGTTCTTCTATTCATTTATTCAGCAAGAAGTTAAAGAAATCCTATTATATGTCTCACTTTTATATATTTGGGGAAAATTGCTTCATGTTTTCTAATGAACAGCATATCAAATATTTCTGAAATTTTTATTAAAATGGAAAAGAAGAAATAAAGATTGTAGCAATCAAAAATATGGAGAACAGTTCAAAGTGAATCAATTTATTAAATGTGTCTTCCTGAGCAGTAATAACTTCTCTCAATCTGTATTTTTTCCTCTGTAAAATGATGTTTAAACAGCTGAAACTTATGACCCAATGAAGCCGCATTTGTCAACTCTGAGATGAGCTGGACTTGCTGACCGGCTGGTACCCATTCTGAAATTTGCTAATTCTCCATTTTCCTGGCCAAATTCTATCTCAATACATCCACTGCTCGTGAAACGCTCAGGAGAGCCACAATCTGAACCCTTAGAACAATATTCAGAACTCTTAGCTGGAGACCATACCTTTAAGCTTAGTCTTTTCTTGCCAAAATGTAGTGTGCTACCCTGATGAGCTTTGACTCATCCTTACTCAGCAAAGGGATTCAAGGTCTTGTCTGTTTTCTTTTCATCCAGAGAGAAACTGGGAGACACTGTGAGTCTCTATCTAAATGTGTGAGGGTGGAAGGGGAGCAGTCACCTTCTTCACTGGCTTCCTATTGACGAAGGACACAAAATCATCACAAAATGACACTGGGGACTTGCACATACTTGATTACAGGAAACTGAAAACGTTTACAAAATGAATAGATTCTGACTGTGCTATAAATGAACTTGTTAAGGCTGGATTAAATGTGAGAAGCATTAGACCTATTGAGGGATCCTAGATTTTTCTAATCAAAATATGACTTGCTAGGAAGTGATATGGCTTCATACCAGGACATTGTGTCAAACAGACAAAATCTCTTTAAAAAATTAAATCTAGGTCTATGAATACAAAGTAGTGGAAATCTCTTCTCTGTGGTATTCCCTGGTTCCTGTATTTTTTCCCTTTGATTATGTTTCTGTTTATCTTTGTAGTCACTATTTTTCTGTTGGATGTCAGAAAATTCTTTCTTGTCCTTTAGTTGAGATTTTTCTCCTTCTGTGGATGTCAGAGGTATCATTTCAGAGACATGGAGAAGATGAATGCAATACAGCTCTGAGTTGTTTATCAATGAGCACTTATTGAATGGAGACCATGTGCTCAGTGACATGGGCTGATCTAGGAGAGTAGACATCATTCATAGGTCTCAAGAGTGAGATAGAGATTAAATAGGCAGCCATATCAAGCTTCCTCTCTCCTCATGCTTCCAATCTGCTGACTTGACATGGAGATAAGAAGACCTTTCCCTGATTTCTCCCACTCCCAGCCTTGCCCTCCCCAAATGTGATCTATTGCATTTACTGACTCACAGAGCCATAAAATAAGAGGACTGAAAGGGACAATAGAAATGACATTTTACAGAAGCTGAGGAAGGGAACTGATTGGACTGGAGTCAAAGAGCTGGTTATTGGCAAACTCATAACTAAAATTTCATTCTCTTTTCTAGTTCAGTCACAGCAACTCATACTCAGCCTCTCTAATACCAGGCAACTTACAGAAAATAACCTGTATTCGAGTGTTTTAATATTTTTAGGGCTGCTATAACAAACTACTATAAACCATGTGGCTTAAAATAGCCTGAAATATCTTTGCTTACAGTTCTGGAGGCTAGACTAAGTCCAAAATAATAGTTTAGCGAATCCATGTTCCCTTTTAAGTCTACAGGTAGACTCCTTCCTTATCTCTTCCTAGTTTTTTGTGGTGGCCAGTAATTCTTGACATCTTTTGTCTGGTAGATACATCATTCCAATCTCTGCCTCTGCTTTCACATGACCTTCTTCTCTTTGTCTGTTTTTATACCATCTTACTCTCTTCTTGTAAGGACACCAATCATATTAAGGGCCTACCCTACTCCAGTGTGACCTTAACTAATTACACCTGCAGTATTCCTTCCAAATACAATTGATCCTTGCACAACACAGGTTTGAACTGCGTGGGTCTGCTTATACACAATTTTTTTTTTAACCAATAAGTACAGTGCAGTACTACAAATGTATTTTCTCTTCCTTATCTTCTTAATAACATTTTCTTTTCTCTAGCTTACTTTATTATAAGAATACAATATATAATACATATAACATACAAAATATGGGTCAGTTGATTATGTTGTTTATGAGGCTTCCAGTTAATTATTAGCCGTTAAGCTTTGGGGGGAGGGTCAAAAGTTATATGCGGATTTTAGACTATACCATGGGGGGTTGGTGTCCCTAACGCCTGTGTTCAGAGGTCAACTTTAAGTTTGTACTCAGAGGCACTAGGGTTTAGGAGTTCCACATCATTTTGGGGGGGAGTGGGTATGTGGGTATATAGTTCAGTTTATAACTTACAATACTATATAGGCTGGGACCTACAGAGATCAAGAGGGAGAGTGGAAAAGTCAGTGAAGAGAGTTCTTCCAGGTCTCCCTTAGTTGTTTCCCCTGGTTCCATTTGATAGACAAGTTGTGTCCCACTAACAAAAGTGGGAGGAGCTTTGCAACCAGGAAGATAGGAGGAATGCTTATTTCTGAGGAGAGCTCTCTTCCCAAAGCAGTTCATAGTCTCCATTTGGTGAAACCATGGCCCTCCCTCTCCTCCTTACCCACTGCTTCCTGTCTCTCCATCATGGCCTGTAAACCTCTCTGGCCTTGCCTAGTGCACAGTCATTACTCTCTGACCTGGCAGAGAGGATCACAATGGCTAATGGAAACTTTCTCCTCAGCATAAACCATGCAGTTCTCTAATTTGTTTAGCTAAACTGCATTAGTCATACTGAAAGTTTTATTATCAGAGTCAAATACAGGAAGCTGGAGCGGACATGCTGTATTTTAAAAAATTAAAGCATTTTTAAAAATAAGCTTGGCATATTGATTAGCTAATTTTCTAAACAAGAGGCTCATTCCTTTTAATCCTCAGCATTACTGTAAATTCCATTTCCGCCTATAGGTCATACTGTTCAAAATGGGATTAAAAAACCTCCAACAACAACACACTCGTATTTCATGTTGGGTTTTGCTTTAAGATCACCTTTGCTAAGATATTATTGAGTTGGGTGAGAGAGGTGTGGCTCTGGATTTCTACAAGAACTTGCCTTTGTAAATTTAGAAGGATGAACAGAGATTCTTTGCCAGAATTGAAGCTTACACTTTATACTCATGAATGTGATTTTTGTATGTTTTCCCAGTAGTCCAACACAAGCAATTGTGGGCAATTATTCTGACATTTCTATGGAGGTCACTTTATTTTTTTTTTTAAATGTTTTGTTTATTTCTAGGAGAGAGAGAGAGAGAGAGAGAGACAGCGTGAGCAGGGGAGGGTCAGAGAGAGAGGGAGTGACAGACTCTGAAACAGGCTCCAGGCTCTGAGCTGGCAGCACAGAGCCCGATGCGGGGCTCGAACCCACGAACCGCGAGATCATGACCTAAGCGAAAGTCAGACGCTTAACCGACTAAGCCACCCAGGCGCCCCTGGAGGTCACTTTATTTGCACTGTTTTTTATTTCTTTTAGCCTTTTGTAGGAGTGAAATCTTAGGCATGTCTTTTCTCTCTCTTACTACTTGTCATTGCTATTTGTTTGTCTCTAACAGATAGGAAACAAATGGCCTTTGTCAAGGACTCAGCCAATGCTTCCTATTACTGTGTCAGACCTAGTATTAGCAGACTAGATTCTGTTTGGTGAGTGAACCTTTTCTTCACATTGCATAATGTTTTATAGGGACTATTACTCAGATTTCAAGTCTGTTATCATATACTGAGCCCACTTGAAATCTTCCCTTCCAAATAAGCCTGATTTTTTTGCAGCCTCCATTTCATCAGATTCACTATTATTATTTTCAGTGTCTAGCATGGAACTCATATCATAGTAAGTCTCAATAATCTGTTGCATAACAGTAAAGAACAAGCAGATGACTGTTTCTTAATCTAAACTTAAAAACATAATTTCTTACTCTTGGTCCTGAACTCAGCCACTCCTACAGTAAAGGTTTTACTAGTCTCCTATATTGATGAAAACTCCTCATATTACAATAGCAGAGGTAAAGTCTGCAACTTGAAAATTCTCAGATAAATTACCTTACAGGTAAGTGTTTTAGGTTCAGTGGATTTCGGATGTGCTAAAGAGGAAAGAATTAACTTGAAAGAAAATGGTAGAAAGGTTTATGTATTTTCTCCCAAAGTTTAACTCATATAATTAAATTAGAAAACCAATCATTTTATGTTTGCTCCCAGAGTTTATTAGGGATAAACAATTTATTCTGTAGATTCCACAATTGCCAAGTTAATTTTTTAATGACATTTGCAAATGGGTCGGACAGTGTAACATTACCTCCTTCTCCTTGCAAAAGGAAAAAAAAAAAAAAAAAAAAAAAAAAAAAAACAAAAAAAAAAAAAAAAAAAAAAAAAAAAAAAAAAAAAAAAAAAAACCAGCACCAAAAATAAATGTCCTAGGCATAGCTCACACATAATTCAAATTACCCAATTCAGTGTTTGAAGCCAATCTAAATGGCTTTACCCATCCCTACCTCTGCCCTCCCACACTGGAAATATGACCCCCTGTAAGATGTCTTCATGATGAATGAGCTAATGTTTATGAAGCACTTAGAGATCCTTGGGCAAGACACTATCTAATTACAAAGTATAGTTCTCATTATTAAATGGAAGCTATTTTCCCCTTGTGTTTTTTGTTATCCATACCATTTCCATACCATACATTCCTGATGGTTTCCACTGCAAAGTGGAATCAGCTTCTTAAAAATAAGGGGGGGGGACATGAGAGCTCAATAATTTTAAGTCACAGTGCATTGCACATGCCCAGAAAAGCCTAGATCACTTCCAAATTCAAGGACTAATAAAAATTGGAAGCACTCCAGTAATTTTAAATTGCTTTGCACATTGAAGAGTGATTTAAAATCATTGAAGTGATTCAGTTTTTTTATATATGCACTTCAATTTAGAAGTGAGTCAGACAGACAGCATCATAGTATAGAATAGAAGTCTAAGACATTGAATTACTGTTTTAAAAAGTTAGGAATTAGACTAAAATATAACTGGAGGAACCACAATCAAACAATCACCAGAGCCAATTAGGCCATTAAGTTGAAGGACCACGGTGAATTGCTGGACGGATTTTCGAAGACTCGTCCTCACTTTGTGTGTGGCCATCTCTTTTCCTTCTGAACTAACAGTATTTATAGTCTTATTGCAAATTTGTAAATATAGCGTATATGCCTTTTAACAGTTTTTCAGATTTGATGTTCAACCTTGTTATTTATTTTGTCTGGTTATTTAATTTTCACATGAATGAAAATTTATGTAGAAATACAATATGAGTTACAAATACAACCAACATACGTAATTTAAAATTTTCTAGAGCCACGTTTAAAAAATAAAAATGTGAAATTAATTTTAATAGTATATTCAACATATCTAAAATATAGCATTCTAATGCATTATTAAGTAAAATTATTGAGATGTTTCACATTCTTTTTCTTTCTTTTTTTTGTCTTTGAAATGTGGTATGTATTTTACACTTAAAACACATCTCAATTTACAGTGGCTGCACTTTAAATGCTCAATAGCCACGTGTTGCCAGTGGTACCATAGTGGACAGTGCAGGTACAGACTATAAGTACTCTGAAGTTATGAACTTCGTTTTCTATTTTGCAACCTCATTTATACTTTGGCTTTACATTTTTAATTACTTTTACCATCTCACTTTTCTTTGTGACTGTAATAGTCAACAGTGCAGGTTTATAGCATTAAAAGAAAACCAAACAAAGGAAAACCAAACAATCCAGTGTTCATTCTTCAGGCCACAGGCAGTTTGACAATACATCTACCTGTGCTATGTACAGGGTTGAAATAGAAAGCTGACATATGGAGTTTCCTGAAGGCCTAAGGCTGAATTTTAGCATCTATGCAGTAATGCATAAAATTCAAATATGGCCAAGGAATATTCACATATGACAGAAAGAAGAAAAAGGAAATACAAGAATAATTTTTGGCCATCAAACTGAGCAAGAGTTTCTTCACAGCTACAAAAAAAGGAGCATCATTTTCCTAGTTAAGACTCTGGCCAGTGATTGTTTCCTATCTCAAGTCTCCACTGGAAAAGGCATTCTATTCCCAGGGGACATATTTTTCAGAGCCTCCCAGGGCAGCCCTGGGTATGAGTAAATGTAAAAAAGATGGCACCACACAGTGGATGCATTGTCAGAAAAGCAAATGATTTTACATGACTCAGAGCAAAGAAAGGATCTGCAAGGCCAGAAATGACAGTTTGATGGATAGAGATGGATGGCCAAATAGAAACCTCACCTAAAATTCTTTCCTTGAACATTCCTCCACTAAAGAATTTAATACAACTACACTGCATTTCCCCCCATTTTTGGCTCTTTAATTATTCATTTGCCTAATTCTATAAGCAATGTATGTTGTTTATAGCAATGTTGAAAGTACAAGAAAGAAAAAATAATAGTGAAAGATGACCTTTCTTCCCATCAAGGAGAGGAAATCATTGTTACCACTTCGATTTATGTCCTTTCCAGTCTTTCTTTTATGGATTCATATGTTGTTGACATATTTTTGTGTTTTCTTCATTTTACATTTTAATGTGAGCATTTACCTTTGTAATTAAAAACCTCTTAGTCTGCAATTGACTGCATTACCCTAAAAATACTTTTTCCATCATAAGTGATACTGTGATGAACATCTTTTAACCTAAATCCTTTTCTACATTTCAAGCTGTTTACTTATAATAGACTGCAAAGAGAAATTACAGGGTCAAAAAATATAAACTTTCATAAGGCTTTGAAATTACATTGCTGCACTCTCTTCAAAAAGGCTACCTTTTCCTTTTGATCTATATTTCTATGTTTGACACACAATATAAAACCAGATAATCTTGAACCTTTCATATCTAGTTTTGTTCCCCTAAATAATTGCTTTAATGCTTCTTAGGTAGTTTGGCTCATAATATTCCATAAGTTGTTGCCAGTAACTTGGTGAAATATTCCAGCCCTAGTAGCCACATACCTTTAACGCCTAGTCAAGCTAATTGTGAACACACAGAGAGGAAGGCCTTTGGAAATATTTGGCTCCATTAAAATGTGTTATTGCTTTATTTCCTCAGACAGATTATGAAAAAAGATTTTTGGGAAAGATTCCCTTTCCGTGTATTCTAAGAAAGTACTATTTGATATCCCTGACTTCTGTTACCTGGTGAACTAATTATCTTCTCAGGTTTGTAATAACCTATACTTAGTGAGAATTTATTATACTCCAGATACTTTATATCTTAGATTTTGCCATATTTTCCTAACAATAACTCCATGAGAAAGACAGACATTATCAGTACTTTTTTTTTTTTTTTTTTTACTATTAAGGGACCTTGGCCTCAGAGGCTAAGAATAAGTAACTTACTCATGTTACAGTATTGTTAAATAGCAGAGTCAAGATTCAAACCTAGAATCGAGATAATCTGTTTTGAGAATAATTGTCTATTCTTAACTGTTCTTAACTGCCACCACAATGCTATAGAGCCTCAGATTTGTTTCGAACTTCCCCTCCCTCATATCCCCATTGTGTCCTTTACATTTTGTTTGCTTTATACTTGCAGTTCTTCCTTGCACATGTCAGTTTACAAAGCAGCCATAAGTTTCTGGAGAGCACAGTGATACCCTGCTCATCCATATATCTCTACTGCCTAACACAGTACTAGGCACCTCCCAGGTGCTCAAGAAACATTTATTGAATAAATGGTGCCAGTCAAAAATCTTGGAAGAAAGACATAAGATGATATTTTATGATGTTGTTCTTTTAAAAGTATGGAATTTTTCCAGAGCGGATGATCTTGTTCTTATAAGTACAATTTAAAATAATCACCCAAAGAAGAGGAACTGAATCATTTAGTATTATGAGAATTTTGGATACTAAAATGACAGGGCATTCTGGGTTATGTCCTATAATACAAAGCAAAAATTTAGCCAGCACCCTTTCAAAGATTTGCTAACTGTTGTAAACCAAAAGCCCATCTTTTAAAACAAGTCTAAATTGGTGTATAATAACTTAGTTAAAAGTTATGTTTTCATGATTTCATGGTTTCAATTGTTTGATTTTTTTTAATGTTTTATTTATTTCTAGGAGCGAGAGATAGAGACAGTGTGACCAGGGGAGGGTCAGAGAGAGAGGGAGTCACAGACTGAAACAGGCTCCAGGCTCTGAGCTGGCAGTCAGCACAGAGCCCGACGCGGGGCTCGAACCCACGAACCGCGAGATCATGACCTAAGCAAAAGTCGGACGCTCAACCGACTAAGCCACCCAGGCACCCCTACTTTGATTTTTTTTTAAGTGCAGCTAAGTGGGTGTGAATCCACACAAACAAAACAAAAAGGAGGTTTGTGCAGTGTTTAGAAACTGAGCTGCATGGTATCCACAGCTTTATTCAGTGCCTCAAGGGGGTCAATATGTCCAACATTGCAATCTATCACATTAAGAGAAATGAGGGCTCCTTAGGCAGTTGGAATAAAATGTTTAAAAGCTGAATAGCAAGGAAACCATTTAATGACTCTTATATGTGTTTATGACTTCTGTGTGTTTATGACTTATGTGTGCTTTTTTTTTTTAAAAAAAAAATAAAGATGGATGTGTTCTTTATAGAGAACAGAAGTAGTGTGAAACCCCAAATGCTCAGGTTAAGACGTTAGAATGACCAAATGTCTTCCTCACAGAGAATTCTTGCATTTAAAAAGATAATTTTAAGTGCAGTGACAGGCCAACAGGCTCACATTTGTCTGGATCATGCAGTTCTGGAAGAAATGATGCATCTTTAGGAAAATGCCTATTTTAATCCTACTATTTGTTTAATATTTAAAGGTAAAGGACCAGTTTGGAGGTTTTGTATACATTGTCTTTGATTTCATGTCTGTTTTGTGGGCAGTAGAGTTTGGAATTATTATTTATACTTAGTTTCTTTCCTTTATATTACAGCTTTGCTCTACCTAAATGAAATTAATAAGGGAAAAATGTAGCTGAATGTGAAAAAACTATTTAGGGGTATGGTTAGGGTTAGGAACTTTGTATATATATTTCTAGAAGCACATTATGTGTACATGTATGTACATTCTTTATATATATGTATATGCATATATGTTTATTTTATGTGTATACGTATTTCTGTATGTTTATTCTTACAAGTTCTACTTATGAAAATTTTCTGAATTATCTCTATGTAGAATTCCCCCTTCTCTTATGTTCCTAAAGTGTCCTACGCTTTCTGTTTTCAGAAGTACACTGATACTAATTTCAAAGTATGGCCAAAGAATAAAATTTTTTCTCATATCATTTTTTCAAGCTAATCAATATATTTACAATAAGTGGCACCAATTTTTGTAGAAATCTGAAATATTTTTCTAATCATTAACCACAGGACTTCTCCATAGTGATACAGTTTGAATGCTTGGGATAGCTCAATGTGATTGCTGGGCAGATATAGGGAATGTACAAGGTCAGTCCTAGAAAAAAGGTGAGGGGTCAACAGATACAATCTGTGATTAAGTAGCAACATTCAGGGAAAAAAAGAAAAAGAAAAAGACAACTGACCTCAACAGTTGAAGTGGCACCAACAAGTGTACTGACAACTGTAGTTCAATAAGGGATTGACATTAAAAGACAGAAAGCTTGATTAGATACCATGGAACTGACCTCAGATACTTCATGAAAATTTTTCTTTTGCTTTTGCACTCTTTATCTCCAGATTTCACTCCTTGGATTGACTTAAATATATCAGTCATGTTGCAATGGAGCCTCAGGGCAAAATCTCTCCAAATCTACTATGTATTTAAATTCTGCGATTGGTGCCACCAGAACTCTAGTCCAATTCAATTCAGGTTAATGTGGGTGAGGGAACTGGTTTCTAATACAGACTAGAATCACACCCTGATGCAGGGTGTATTTTCTGGGTGTGGTGGGGGCAGAATCCTAGCAAAGCAAAATCTGAGATGTAAAACCATGGGTGGGAGCAGCAGTGGAGCAAATGGCTTTTAGGTATCGACCGTTGCTCTTCTGGGATAGACAGATGAACCAGAAATGGTCCAGTCAGACTTGCTTTTCCACCTGAGGATGCATTGTTTATAAATAGTAAATACTTCACCAGAATTAATCTGTGGAGTGAGTCTGGATAGTCAAGTGGAGCTTTGAGAATTTCTAGACCAGATCTGTAGTTTCTCAGAGGTACTACTTCAGGGAATACTACAGTAAGGGGTAGGTTGGGGCAGGAAGGAAAATAATCAAAAAGATGTGCTCTAGATCTTCCACCCGCTCCTTCAACCAGAGTAATTTCACATAATATCTCACCTGAATAAAGAAAGGGCTTTAGCATTAAAAGTACTTAGGGTGTCTGGATGGCTCGCTCAGTTGGTTAAGTGTCCGACTTCAGCTCTGGTCATGGTCTTGCAATTTGTGAGTTTGAGCCCCACATCAGGCTCTCTGCTGTCAGTGCAGAGCCCACTTCAGATACTCTGTCTCCCTCTCTCTGCCTTCCCCCCCCCAAAAAAAAAAGAAATTTTAAAAAAGAGTACATTTTTTTAAAAAGTACTCTAATGTACTTTTAGAGTACACTTAAAAAATGTACTCTAAAGATCTCTGCTTTATATAATTGTTTACATGGACCCTGAAGTAGTGCCATATACTTCACTGACAATAAAAACTATTGTTGCTGATTACTGCCTTGAGGCATAACAAGCAGAAGAACTCTATGCTGAATAATAAGGAAGCTCAGTGCCTTCTGTGGTTGTTGGGCAGAACTGTCCCCGTGCAATGCTGACCTGGTTGGACTCTGATACCTTCTTTATAAACAGCTGTGACACTATCAAAGTTATAATAAAGTACTAGTGCAGGTTGTTAATAGGAAGCAGTGGTCATTGAGTGCCATAGTTGTGGAGGAAGGCGTAGAGATTGAAAAGCATTGCACTGAGGTCTTGCTATCATGCAAGCATGCTGAGTAGTGCTAGGTGTTCATATTTCAGTGGCTCTTACATTCTTAGAATAATGGACTTATAGAAGATATCTATCTGGATTTCTATAGCACAGTGATGTGCTCTAGGAACTTGTTTCAGGATAAACTTCCTCAAATTGCTTACATTTGGTTTATGTTGGTGCAGCTTCTCTGAATAAATTGGTAGTGTGAGGCTAGACTATAAAATAGGCCAAGATGTTACATAGGAATACAGTATCTTCTCTACCTCGGAATAAAGAAAACTCTGTTCTAGAACTTCTAAAAGAGGATGATATCACAAGATACTAATATCACCTCTGTAATATCAGTGTACACTCAATAAGTCTTGAGTCATCCAGAAGATATCTATCTAGTTCACGAATGTTGGATCATCAACATAATATGAAACTGGGCCCTACGAGTCTACTCAGACTAACTGAGTCAGAGATTTTTGTTGCCATACTCCAGAGCCATGAATTTGTTTTGAAAGGGTGATCAGTGTCTTGACAGAATGTTCACAAAAAAAAAAAAAAAAAAAGCCCAAATCATTGTAGACCAAGACTTGGCTTAGATTCCAAAAGTCAACAATTTCATATATTACCATTAAGTGTATACTGAAAAGCATGGAAACATTTTATATTGTTGATGGGTAATTTTAATGTTCATATTTTCATTTTACAAAATGTCTTACAATGACTTTGAATTACATTTATGATGAGAAAGATAAGGAGATCAAAAAAGTGTTAATCTCTCCCACTGGCTTAGGTTTTAAATAGAACCTGGGTCTTATCTAGATGTTATAACAAAGGAGGGGCCCTCCAGTGTCCCGTGTTGGACAATTCTCGTAAAACCTCTAGATATTCCGGAAGACAAGCAAAGATATGGGTCACTTGTCATGAAGAACTTACCTTCCTGGGGCAGGAGTTGTACCTGTTAGCTATAATCCAGATTCTTGACAAAAAGGAGTAATTTTTTTGTAAACTAATAAAAAATATTATTATAAACTAGCTGGGCAATCGTTGGTAGAATTATGTCACGTTCCATGTAATGCAGAAAATGGAAAGAATAAGATGGCATATTTCTTCAGCACTTACATAATTCAGTAATAATGTTTGGGATACTATCAATAATCTTTTACCAGCAATAAACAGATACATTTTGTGAGCTGAAAAAACAGAGCTAGACAGCAAGTGGGAAGTTAGTATTGAATCCATTCAAAGAATTTCTGAAATCTAATGCAGGGAAGCTGTTCAGGTGAATAAGAGGGCTGTATTTAAGTTATCAGAAGATGGAAACCTGGTTTCTTTCTAGGAATATCTCAGCAAATTCTGCAACATTATTTTCTGCTCTCACAGAGTTATCATTATTTAATTTCCCTCATGTACAACAACTTTTGTCCACTGACACTACTTTCTCTCACACTGCTTAGCTTCAGACACATTTATTCAAACATGCTCCAGGATCATCAAATTAAGGGACTTTTGATGAGGCCACAATGAATACAACCATGTTTCAGATATGTTCTCCCATGTACATTTATTAATATCGTTGCACATTTCCTGTCACTCTCAAAGTCCCTAAGGCCTTGATGATATCTTTTCTTCATTTATATCATATTACAAAAGAATTGCCTCTCAAATACTGTCATAATTATTGACTTCCATAATGGCCACTTTAATTGAAATCATTTGGGATTTCCCAAAGGTAGTCATTCAAGTGCAATATAAAACAATGACCTATTAGCAGCTTTGGAATGCTACACATTATTAACAAAGAGTAGTCCCCTTGCATCCATCTTTTATGCAAGACTTATATCATTTCAACAGGAACAAATCTATGTCTCTTCAGAATGCTGTCAACTAACATTTGGGCTTATTTACTATACACCTTAATACACACCAATGCCAGGCTTGTTATTAATTCAGACAGTTGGTATGTAAGTTGGTTATCATTCACAATAAGATTAATTATTCTTAGAATTGAAGATTGTTAGTGAGTTCTGAAGTTCTCATAGAAATCCCTATTTCACGGACATCTTAAGGAATTGGCAGGCATTGTGATCCTAAGTGGGGTGTTCTAAAAACATTCTCTCTTTGGTAAGGAGGATTTTAGAACCAATTACCTTAAGATACCTTTAACCAGAACTTAGTACTAACAAGAATCCTACGTAATTATTTTTGCATTCAATTTATATGGATAAGCAATATCTAATAATTCATTCTCAACATATTTATTGAAGACTTTGTTATATATATTGTTCTAAATCCTAAGATCCACACTTTTTTATAAAGAAATAATTTTAGCCTATATCCTAGTATTTGATACACATTTATTCATATTCTCTAAGTGAAGACGTTAAGCTGATTTGTTTCCAAAAATAATTTTAGCAACAGTATTGAAACAGAAGGTGATTACTCTGAATTAAAAACAGCAACAACAGCAGCAACACAATTAACTGGAATTCCTAATGACCAAGGCACTCCCTCCATCTTGGGTTCCTTGTGATTTTGTTTCATTTGGCACCACAGGACCTAAAAGTATCTGTGAACTGAATGTAGGCCTTTTAATAGCTGAGTAAAATGAGGGCCAGGCCCTGGAAGTTAGTGGGTACTGGAGTAAGCTACTCTTACCTTTCTTTTTTTCAGAGATATAGATATTATGTCAAAACAATTCACTCCTTTTGCAATTCAGGGATCTTTTACATTATCAAGGTCTTTAGTGCTAGCATGTCTTCATATGCAAAATTTCTTTTGCTCAATATAGTGCTAAGATGTTTCTAGAGATTAGGTGAAGATTTAAACTTCATAACATAAATGAACAAACTGTCCTTTAAACATGTACCGATACATATTATTTAGGTTCCTACTTAACAATTCAGTAATTTATTTTAGTTTTGAGTTTATGTTCATCTGAATTGACCATTCAGTCACAAAAGGCTTGCCCATAATGTTTATTTATCACCACCACTCTACACAATAAATAATTGGCAAAATCTAACCAATTTGACCAGTGCCTTCAGTATAGTGAAAATGTGCCCCTGAAGTCTACAAAAGGACATGCTCTTCAAATATCCTAAAGTTTCAGACTCGTTTGCCAGAATACAATATAAAACTTAAAAAAAAACACCTCTAAATTTTCTGAGATTTGTCGGTATGAACTCACCTTGTGATGTTATTTTGGGTTTTTTTTTCTGAGTTCAAAATGTGTTATTTTGTGTTTATCTTTCATTAGTTCTTGCTGTTCCTATAATTGTTAGTCATTGTTGTCAAAGTGCATACATTTATACTTAGATTTTTGGCAGTGTGAACAGTGAGCAAGGGATATATTTAACTTCATATGATCATCCATAACGAGTTGCACGAAACATTACATTCATGTCAGTTTTATAAGAGTGCCAGCATTCTACATTTCCTGTATAGGTCTTCCTTGAATTTTAATTGTGTTACATCCCAATAAACCATCATAAGTTGAAAATGTATTTGATAAGTCTAAACTACCAAAAAGCATAGCTTAGCCTAATCTACATCAGACATGTTCAGAGCACTTACATTAGCCTATAGTTGGACAAAACCATCTAACACAAAGCCTATTTTAACAGACACCTGAGAAGATGCTCAATATCACTCATCTTCAGGGAAATACAAATCAAAACCACAAAGAGGTACCATCTCACACCTGTCAGAATGACTAAAATAACAACACTGGAAACAATAGATGTTGGTAAGGATGTGGATAAAGGGAATCTTCTTACACTGTTGGTGGAAATGCAAACTGATGGAGCTACTCAGGAAAATAGAATGGAGATTCCTCCAAAAGTTAAGAATAGAACTACCCTATCACCCAGCAATTGAACTACAAGATATTTACTCAAAGGATACAAAAATGCTAACACATGCACCCTGATGTTTATAGCAGCACTATCAACAATAGCCAAATTATGGAAAGAGCCCAGATGTCCATCAACTGATGAATGGATAAAGAAGATGTGGTATAGATATACAATGGAATATTTCTCAACCACAAAAAAGAATGAAATCTTGCCATTTGCATTATGATAGATAGAGCTAAGTGTATTATGCTAAGCAGACAAGTCCATCTGAGAAAGACAAATAATTTATAATTTCACTAATGTAGAATTTAAGAAACAAAACAGATGCATATGGGGGAGAAAAGAGAGAAAGGCAAACCATAAAGCGGATTCTTAACTATAGAGAACAGAGTTGATGGAGGAAGGTTGGTGGGGGATAGGCTAGATGGGTGGTGGATATTAAGGAGGGAACTTGTGATGAGTACTATTGTATGCAAGTGATGAACACTAAATTCTACTCCTAAAACTAATATTACACTATATTTTAACTAACTGGAATTTAAATGAAAACTCGAAACAAACAAAACAACACAAATCTTATAAGTTTTTGTTTTTTATTTTCTAGGTTTTATTTATTTTGAGAAAGAGAGAGAGAGAGAGAGGAAAGGGCAGAGACAGAGGGAGAGAGAGAATTCCAAGCAGGCCCTGTGCCACGAGAGAATATTGCATAAGCCTAGCCCAAGCAAAGATCAAACTTCAAAGTTCAGTTTCCTCTGAATGCATATCACTTTTGCACCTTCATAAGTTGGGGACCATCTACAGTTCTAACTCTGATTCTAATTTTATTCAGGGGAAGGGGAGAGTGATAGAATAAAATTGTTAAAAATAGAGAATATGAATCTTCCTAAGCCTCCTTCTTGGAAGAAATATGCAAACATTACACAAGCCATTGGATAATCTTCTTGGCAAACTGAGTCAGGAAATATGTTTCCCACTCCAAAAAGAAGCACATAAATTTGGAGACAAGGATGATTGTGCAAAATTAACATGAAGCCTCTTTCAAAATGTTTGATATGTGCCAGAGAAGAACAGTGGTAGAAGGGTCAATTGAATAAAAAAGAGTAAAAAAAAAATTACTTTTTACATCAAATGCCAGTTTAAGAGCACATTATAGGCAGAATATCGAATTCAAATCAAAAGTTTGTCTTAGAAACAATGGTGTCTGCCTAAATCTATTCTTCTCTACATGATCAACTGGAGTGCAAATAAAACCACACAAGACCCATAACCCCAGCATTATTTCTAAAAAATTTACAAAATTGTGAACTTTTCATAGAATAGAGAAAGGGTGTGACCCTGGGAAATGTGGTAGTGGAGGCTAAGAAATGAAGTAGGATAAAAATTAAGGATCCTAATGAAAAGACAAAGAACTTTAAGGTACCACAAACTCTCTCTTCTACCCAGCCAATAAAAATCACCCATTTAAAAGTTTCATTTTATTATACCAACAGAAGAGGGAGCTTTTGAATGAGGACCCCTGTTTAACTACCTAAAAAGAGGAACCAATTTTATGTAAAACTGATTTTAGAAGAAAAACAGAAAATAAGAATTACATTATTTCAGATGCTAAAAATTTCACCTTCTAAAATCATGAAGTAGCAACAACCTGCCATAACATAATACTTCCAGTATATGTCATTATTGTAATATACACTTATCACACTTATAATCAGAAATTCAAATATTAAGAACAGACCTGGACAAGAATAGAATGACAATAAATGCAATGAGAACTGATACAACTCAGGAATGAAATTAAAGAAACAGAATTATCTCAGAATTTTAAAAATGAAGAATAAATTACAAGGTGGCCAACAGTGAATAGAATCAAATGAAAATTTCATAAGGGACATCGAAGAATAGCAGGAAGACTATAAGAGAAGGAAAATGAAATAGAGAAGTAAAAGAGATCATGGAAAAACTGGTTGAAGTGAAAGACATAAAAAGAAGAAACAAAATGTATATAAATGAAGCCCAGAAGAAGAAAAACAAAACAATGGCATATAACTAATTAATCTATAACTTCCCCAGTGTTTCCAGAAATAAGAAAACAGACATGTGCATATTAAAAAGACCCATCACATATCTGGGAAAACCTATGTGACATGATCAACTATAAGACTTACCCTAGGGGTACCTGGGTGGCTCAGTAGGTTAAGCATCCGACTTTGGCTCAGGTCATGATCTCACGGTTCTTGGGTTCGGCCTCATGTAGGGCTCTGTGCTGACAGCTAGCTCAGAGCCTGGAACCTCTTTCAGATTCTATGTCTCCCTCTCTCTCTGACCCTTCCCTGCTTATGCTATCTCTCTCTCTCTTTCTCTCAGAAATAAATAAAACATTTTTAAAAATTAAAAAAAAAAAAAGACTTATCCTAGGAAAACTGTTAGAATTTAAAGAGGAAAAAAAATATTCAGGGCCTACAGGAAAATGAACAAATTATTTAAAAGGCTAAAAATATGGTCTGGTTCAGATTATTCAAGAGTAACATACAAAGCATGGCAGCAAATAGAATAGCATTTTAGAAACTCAAGTAAAGAAAATTTAACTCAAGAATTGTATATACCACCATGCTGACTTTCAAGATTCAAGTGTTAAGAGAAAAACAGTTTTAAACATGCAAGAATTCAGGAAATAATGTATTCAAAAACTCTTCCTAAAGAACCTATTAAAGGCAGATCTTTATCTGGCAGAGATGATTGGGGAAACCTAGGTAAAAGAACTAATGCTGAGTGTTTAATGCATATCATGATAGATGTAACTACAAAATAAAAGTGTGAAAGTTGGTGAGATAATATGTAAATGCTATATGCTGAAAAATAGAAAGAATATAACTTTTTTAAAAAGTTTACTTATTTACTTAGAGGGAGAGAGAGAGATCCCATGTGTGCATAGGTAGGGAAGAGGCAGAGAGACAAAGAGACAGAGAATCCCAAGCAGGCTACATGCTTGAACCCACAAACCGTGGGATTATGACCTGAGCCAAAACCAAGAATTGGACACTTAACTGACTGAGCCACCCAGGCCTCCCAAGAATACAACTTCTAAGAAGTGAAGGAAAGGGACAGAGAAAGAAGAAAGTTGAAAAAGATTATTAATTTTCATATATGGAAAATAGATGGGAGTTGAAACAATGTAAAACTGAAAAACCATTTAGAAAAAGGTTAAGGAAAGAGGGGGTTTAAAGGCATTGTAAAAGGTACAAAAACAAAGGTGAACACCAAAAGAACACTTTGTCTTTTATATTTTTACTTGAGATATAATTGATATGTAAAATTTCATTAGTTTCAGGCATACAACATAATGATTTGACATATACGTATATTGTGAAATGATCACCACTGTAAGTTTGATTAAAATCTGCAGCTTCCAAATGCACAGTACAGTATTACTAACTATACAAACCTTTCTTAGTGACAAGAGGAAAAAAAAGAGCAAAAATCATACCACATAGAGAAAAAAGCACTAAAAATAACATAATATGCATAATAATTATGACACAATATTATGACAGTTTAAATGAAATTTAGAAGTCAATATAAAGAAATATAAAATGGGCTGAATTAACCCATTAAAAGAAAAATACATTCATATTGGTTCATACAGCAAAACCTAATGTATGCTGACACATACTTAATAGAATGATTCAAAAAGACAAATATATATAAATATATCATTTATATCTATCTATATATAATTATATAACTGGCAGGTACATATATACATATATATAAAAATGTATATATAAAACTGGCAAAGGGAAATAATACAAAAGCAGGGGTTATAATCCTGACATCAGACAAAGAGAATACAGTCCAAAAAGCATTAGGCAAGGTGTGTCTATATTTCTAAAATATAGATTTAAGAACCTAAAATATAGATTATAATATAAATATAAGTTATGAATATCTTTGAATCAAACAGAAACATCGATGTTTTAACACTCCATACTTAGTATAAAACTGGTCAACTGGATTAAGAAATAAATAATGATTCCGCAGAACTAAATAACATAATCAGTAATAAGTTCTTACAGATACATATCAACATGCAATATTCCAATAATAGAGAATGTACCTTCTTGTCGAGTGCACGTAAAAATATTCACAAAAATTGATCAGCAATAAGTTACTCAGATAATTTCATAAGTTACAGAGCACTTAAATATTAAAGGCAACATTCTCTGATTACAATAGAATAAAGCTAAAAGTAAAAAGATTAAATGAAAGCTTATTCTACTTGCAAATGTTAAAAAATATCATTACACTCAAACAAAAGGGGAAATGCAAACAGAATTAAAATATTTCTGAAAAATTATTATAATGAATAATATATACTTGAATTTGTTATTCACTTAAAGTAGCAATCACAAAACTTCACAGTTTTAAACATATATATCAATATCAATAAAACAATAAAAGTAAATGTATTCAATTTCCAACACAAAAATCTAAAGAATGAAAAGCAAAATGAACAGAAAAGAAGCACAGGGAAATAATCAATAAAAATAAAAACAGCAATTAATGAGGTAGAACATAGTAGAACAGTTTAGTATACAAAGTTCTCTTTCTTTGAAAAAGAAGAAAACACACGAGGCACTATTTAATCAAGAAATAAGAGAAGAATGCACAAATATACAAAATAAGAAATGACGAGAAAGAAATAACTATTGATTCAGAGGAAATATTTGAGAAACCTAAGAAATTACTTTGCATATCTCCATGCAAGTAAATTTGAAAAGCTAAATGGTGTATGGTTTCCAAGGAAATGGATTTTATCAAAGTTAACCCATAAAGAGATTTTTTGTTTTGTTTTGTTTTGGTTTTGGTTTTTTTTTTTTACAAATAGTTTATTGTCAAATTAGTTTCCACATAACACTCAGTGCTCATCCCCACAAGTGTCCTCCTCCATGCCCATCTCCCCCNCATAACACTCAGTGCTCATCCCCACAAGTGTCCTCCTCCATGCCCATCTCCCCCCTCCCCCCCACATCCATCAGTCCTCAGTTTTTGTCAGCATTAAAGAGTCTCTCATGGTTTGCCTCTCTCCCTTTCCCCCACCATTTCCGCCCTTCTTCTCCCCCTTGTTCCTCCATCAGGAGGAGCTTAACAGAACTACTTGACAAAAAAGGACTATGGCCAAACATCCCATAATTTTTCCCAGCCTTTAATGACTGGCTAGCTCTAGTGTTACAATTTTTTTAATTAAAAAATTAACCCATTCTTTTCCTCAAATTCTACAAAATAAACTCCAAATGAATTAAAATTTTAAATTTAAAAGTGAAATTGTACAAATAAAAGAATAAATCTTAGCATAAGTGTAGGGAAAGGTTTAGAGCTCTGACTCAAAATACAGAAATAATAAAAGCTTTATAAATTTTATTACATAAAATAATTAAAGCATTTACATGCATTTTTCTAAAGACAGATGGCAAATACAAAAACAATATTTGCATGATATATCTTATTTAAAGGGATAATGTTGGGGCGCCTGGGTAGCTCAGTCGGTTAAGCAACCGACTTCGGTTCAGGTCATCATCACACGGTTTGTGGGTTCAAGCCCCGTTTCAGGCTCTGTGCTGACAACTAGCTCAGATCCTGGAGTCTGCTTCAGATTCTGTATCTCCCTCTTTCTCTGACCTTCCCCTGTTCACGCTCTCTCTCTCTCTCTCTCTCTCTCTCTCTCAGAAATAAATAAAACATTTAAAAAATTTAAAAATAAAGGGATAATGTTTTGTTCTTCAAAGATCTTTTAAAGATTAAGAACAAAAAGACTAGAATTTCAAAATGAGCAAAGCACCTAAATAAATAATTTTTTAAAGATATTAAAATGCTCATGAACTCTATTAAAAGATGCTCAACTTCTTTCATAAAGGAAATATAAATTCAACACTACACTCAGTACTATTTCTCATTAATTACATAGGCAAAATTTCAAAAGGTTGACAAGGTACTCTTGGAGAGGCTGTTGGAAAACAGATTTCCTCATTCATTACTAGTGGCAGTGTAAAATGGGACAACTCTTTTGAAGGACAATCTGACAATATTGAACAAAATTAGAAATGTATTTGGTCCAGAAATTCCACGTCTAGGAATTCAGCCTGAAGATGTACCTCTAAGAAGCATCACTTGTAATTACAAACTACTGGCAATTCTAAATTAGCAGAACAAAGAATATGGACTATGGGGCATACACACATTGGATCAGTGTGCAACTATAATAAAGAATGAGGAGGATCTTTGTGAATAGAGATTAATTACCAATATATATTGTTAAGGGGAGAAAAGCAAAATGTGAGAGAATCTTTATAGCATGCTATCCTTTATTCAAGAAAGGAGAAATAAGAAAATATCCTTATTTTCATAAAAAGAAACATAGGAAAGGATAAACCAGAAACTTAAGGAACTGATTCTTTTTTTTTTTTAATTTTTTAATGATTTATTTATTTCAGAGAGAGAGAGAGAGGCAGCGTGAGCAGGGGAGGGTCAGAGAGAGAGGGAGATACAGAATCCGAAGCAGGCTCTGAGCTAGCTCTCAGCACAGAGCCTGACACGGGGCTCAAACCCATGAACCATGAGATCATGACCTGAGCCGAAGCCGGATGCTTAACCGACTGAGCCACCCAGGTGCCCCAAGGGACTGATTCTTAATGGAGGAAGAAAGCATTATAAGAAGAGAGTAATTTTCTCTGCCTTTTGGAATCATAAATAATCTGCATATTCAAAAAACAAAATAAAACTAACAAGGATTAGGAGGGTCTCTAAAACTAAATGCAAGGAGAAATAACTTATTTGAAACAAAATACTTACAATTAAGGGGAGAAAATTAATTCAAGTGACTTCTGAATGCACTACAATGACTATAGAAGAGCAGGAGAAGGAAAAAAACACTGCAGATAATCTTGATCTCTTGGTAGTAGGGATGTTTGCTGCAGTGGTACCTCAACCATGGAATCAAAATCAAGGTCATATATTAATGACACACAGACATCATATCCCTTCTGATACAATAATCTGGTTGGAAACTTGGCTTATGTGGTATTCTAGCCAAAATGAATAACCTGAACCTGAGGAAAAAAGCCAAATGATATTTTGTGTAAAGTGTTTGGCCTGTATTTTTCAGCACGTGTGCATGTCAAAGCCAAGAAAGACCAAGAAAGTCTGAACTGTTCCAGATTAAAGGACACTAAAGGAATCCTGGGCAGTATTCTGTATTGGATAACTTTGTTATAAAGATCATTATTGGAACAATCAAAGAAATTGAAATATAGTTTGTGTCTTAGATAATAGTATTATATCGGCATTCAGTTCTCTGAATTTGAATGCTTGCTTTTAGGAAATAAACACCAAAATATTAAGGATTAAAGGTCATAATGTATGTAGCTATTCTCCTATATTTTGGGGAAAAATACAAAATAGATAGAAAATGATAACACAGTGTGTCAAAGTGTTAAAACTTGGTGAATCTGAGAAAGAATATTTAGAAGTTCTGTGCACTATTCTTACAATTTTTCTATGAATATGAAATTATTTTGAAAAGAATATTTTTAAAGCGCATAAAGCAAATTGTGTTTGGGACCCTCACTCAGACAATATTTTCAAAAGTATTGTTACATTTGGGAAAGAGTGTTATTTTAGATGGAGAAAGGTATAAGCTTTTCAAAATCATCCAAAAAATATTTCTTCTACTGTGATTGGGTGTTTTAAACAGTTGTCCTAAAAATGATTCTTTATTTTCATCTTATGTTAGTACTCCTTGTACAGGGTTCTCATAGCTCACTTATCAACAATGGTGAGGTTTTCTTTTGTAAATTTCCACAGGCATAACGTGAAACTGTGAAACACTTTGAAAGATATTTTTTAAAACTTATAATGTAGCTGTTCCTCCAATTTTAGTAGTGAAATATTTTCCTGTTTAGAAAACTTGGAAACATGTAGTCATGGTTGAGTGATTAAGGAGATAGACTAAAAAGTGGTAAAATATAGAAAATCATACAAAGTAGGAAAAAACACCACTGAGTAATGATTTAATGAAGGAGAAAAGAGTTTAAAGTGTTTTGCCATTTTTGCTTGCAGGGTTGTAATCATTTGCAAAAAAGAGCATATATAGGAAAGATGATAGTTGATGAAAATGTTGGTTTATTAATGAAAATAAATCCACCACATTCCAAAAATAGGAAGTTTGCACTTAAACTCACTACGTTTTCCTTCCAGAAAGTGATCTCCCTTATAAAAAATGAAAAACAATTTGCTGATATTCAGTTTCATTAGGTAGATAAATCAATAACTACATAAAGCCTGAGTAGCTTGTTGGCACGAATTTGCATGACCTTATTTTCACTTAAATGTATCAAGATATGTTCTGGCATTTAAAAAGAAACACTTCTAAGTTGTCAGCCAAAAAATCTATACAAACAAGTGAATAATCGAATTGTTAACTTTTATGCATATAATGGTAGGATGGAGGGGGAAAAAAGAAAAAGAGGGAAAGGAATAGATGAGAGGTTTTCAGGGAGCTGTTCAAAGCTGATGATGGCAATGGAGAAACAATCAAAGCACTATGTAAAGATCCTAAAACATGCCTCATCCTGAATTAGGCCAATGGCCAATTGTGGATTTAAGAGTAGAGGACAGCTGGGTCACTTTCTTTCAAGCTCCTTTACCATCAGCCCTATCCCTGGTATTCATGCTTTTACTGTCTTTCTATGAATTGGAAAAGGGGCCAGGACTTCCCTGCCCAAGGCCTCCTAAGCAGTTTGTACTTTGGTCATACATCATGTTATGAAACCGAAATGTTTCATTTTGATCCTATACATTTCAAATGGCAGGCAGTTATTATTAGAATGAAAAATTAAGCCATCATGCCATCGAAACTTTGCTGGATCTATCAAATTTGTGGAGTTAATGCAGCAAAATTATCTTTTATAGCTGATAAAAACAGCTATATGTAGACAGCTACCCTTTTCTTTGGTAGGAAGAAACAAAATGGCAGCCATGTTGGTTTGGTCCACATCAAGATGGATGCATCACTGGTGATTGCTGGTCTGGCAACACAGGAAGAAATACACCACAATTGGATAGTAGTCTATTCCCAGAGAGGGTTTTATTTTTATTAGTCTTTTTGTAGGAAGGAAGTAAAAACCATACCTTCACGTTTTCTAAAAATAAGCCTTGCACTCTGTAAGTAGAATTGTTATTTATAGGCCTGCCATTTTTCTGTTATTTAGTGAATCTTTCAATTAACATTTACACTATAAAAATATTCATGTAGCATTTACAACTTTTCAGAAACCAATGAATTGCAAGTATAGCTACTTCCTATTTATAAACCACTCTTGTAATATCTTCAGGAGCTGCTCATCTCTTGTAAAAAGATTTGAGTCATAAAAAATGCAAACCACAGTAAGTACTGATGTGGTGCTTTTCATTCCAAGAGCTTTATGGTGATAACTTATTCAGGCCACCTCTGTAAAGGTCACATTGATGACAGTACCCACTAGACCAGAACAGTATTGCATCTCCGGTGGGGGTCCAGGGCTCTAGGGCATGCTTGACTGAGCCGGCACATTAACACCTGGGTATTTTTCATACCAAATTCTTGAATCTTTTCTTGCCACATGTAATAATACCTAAATGCTAACAAGAGTAATATTTTAATCCTGTCCTAAAGACTTAGGTTTAAGTGTGTCATAGATTCTCCTAATAACCGTGTGTGTGCATTATATATGAATACCTATTTTAGTATTATTATTATTTGTTGAGTTTCTGAGCTGTTGTATTTTCTTTCTGGTTCCATGAGAATAATTTTATTCTAACACAGCTTGCCTTGGTAATCAGAAATTTGTCTAAATTTTTGGAGAGAGGATCTAAGGTCTGCATTGTCAAGGTTGTGCATATGGATGACCATTTTTGACCTTTCTACTGCGGTTGGAATTAAAAGGTAAACACATTGATGTAATTGCTAAACTAGGTCCTGATGCAAATCAATCTGGCTTATCCCTTCTTTCCTCTTAAATATGTAGTGGGTTTGGCTAAGCAAGAATAATTTGTTCAGGTGCAGCACCACGGAGAAAGAGGAATGTTTTTTGGTGTTTTTTTTTTTTTTTTTTTTTTTTTTTCACCTTCAAAGATAAACTTTTTTTCCTTCAAAGGTAAACTTGCCATCAAAAAGAAGGAAATGTGCTTGTCTTAAAGGCAGTAGAAAGGCTTTTTAATAATATGTATCAGTTATGGGATTTTCTTATTGCCACCTTTAATTCTTCATATTCCATCCACATTACTTCATTTCATTGCATCATGTCCATTTCACAGATAAAGCACTCATTTAAGTTACTTGTGAAGACCATTGCAGACAGATAATAAGTGACCAATTAAAATTTAGATCCAAGCAGCCTGGTTCCAGAGATCTAATCTCTAAACACTGTATGAATCTGCTTCCCCACCATAAAGGAACCTGTTGAGTGAAGCCCATTGTCACTGGTGTTGTCAGTTGGTAGTAGAAGATCTAGATCAGAACAATAGGCTGGTGTCTCATAAGAGTACTGGACCCAGAGGCCCCACCTTTCTTCCTTCCCTGGCCTGCTCTGCCTCCTCCATCAGTCTTTGGAGCAGGCATGGCCCTGAAGCACTACAGAAGCATTTTTGTGCTCTTGTTTTAGTTGGAGCATGTTATACTTTTAGACTTGTAGCAGCTTCTTTGCCCTGGAGGTCATGCCTGATTCAACACTCTATTGATTAATTTCACCACTGCATCATTTCACTCTCTATGGGCTTGCAAACCTCATAGTAAATGTAAAGGTGCTAAGGTCAGTAAATAAAGAAGTGGTGATGTCAAAAGCATTCTCTTTATCAGAAATTGTGCTTTTTATGATTACCCTTGGTATTGTGAAGAGATCTGTAGACGTTATTTTACAGAGTATTTAAAATCTATTGTAAGCTTTTAAGTCTGATTTTTTTTTTCTTAATTATAGATTTGGATTCTGGTTATGCATGACTTCAAGCAAATTATTTAACTTTCTAAGGCTTAATTTTATCATCTATGAAAAGGATATAATAAGAACTGCATAGAGATTTGTGAGGATTACGAGGGAAAGGTAGTATATAACTTCCTAAATAACCTCTGGTACAAGATAGATGGTAGGGTAAATATTAATTCTCTCAGTCAACCCTCAAATGAATACATGTATTTAGGAAGAACATAGACAAAAGAAGAAAAATATTAAATTTAGGCTTATATTCTCAATGATTGTGTCTTATTTTTACATACAAGGTAAACATTAGTATTGCTGCCAAAAACAGTATTTGAGCTGAGCATTCCACTGAACAATTTATTTGTTTTATGAATTAAAAAGGACCTTTTCACTCAGTATGGGAAGATACTATGGGATAAGTAGGAATTGGGCAGTCCTTTACATGACTCTATGGAATTTTTATTCAAGCTAGAAAATTCCAATTAAGGGTTTTAATCTTGGTTTCCATTCTTTTTTTCTGGCTGAATAATATTCCATTATATACATATACCACCTCTTCTGTATCCATTTGTATATTGATGGACTCTTGGGCTGCTTCCATAATTTGGCGATTGTAGATACTGCTGCTATAAACATATGGATGCGCATATCCCTTAGAAAAATTTGAGTTTTAAAAAACTGAAATAATATCATCCATAAATAGTTAATTATTTTTACTTCCAATGAGGCATGATATAATTAAAACATTTTTTTCAATGAGTAGTTGGTATGAATGAGAACAAGATGCCTCAGCAAATGATAACTTTATATTTAAAATGACAATGACATAGTCACACTATGTGTAATGGATAATGGTTACAAATAGTGATCTATTGGGGTACCTGGGTGGCTCAGTCAGTTAAGCCTCCCACTTCGGCTCAGGTCATGATCTCACAGCTTGTGGGTTTGAGCCCCACATCTGGCTCTGTGCTGATAGCTTGGAGCCTGGAGCCTACTTCAGATTCTGTGTCTCCCTCTTGATCTCTACCCCCTCCCCCACTTGCACTCTGTCTCTCAAAAATAAACAAATACTTTAAAAAAATGTGATCCATTACTTTATTTTTTAATTAATTTTTAATGTTTATTTTTGAGAGAGAGAGAGAGAGAGTGCAAGCGGGGTAGGGGCCGAGAAAGAGGGAGACACAGAATCCAAAGCAGGCTCCAGGCTCTGAGCTGTCAGCCCAGAGCCTAATATGGGGCTCGAACTCACAAACTGTGAGATCATGACCTGGGCAGTTAGTCAGATGCTCAACCAACTGAGCCACCCAGGTGCCCATGTTACTTTATTTTTAAATAAAGTATAGAAGAAGTCAAAATGAAAAGTGCCTATACTTAACTAACATTTTATGTTTTCCTAAAAGGCACTTACACTAAAACTTACAATATTTTAGTTTTCCTGTTTTCAAGCAGCTAAAATGTACATACATAAACATAGAGACTTTACATTTCCATGAATGGAAAATTAGGTCAGTTCCCACAACAACAACAAAATGCAACTATTTAGACATATATAAAAATATGTTGGAATGGGGTGCCAAAAATAAACATTAAAAAAGTATGTTGGAAGAAATTCAGAATTTTAACACCAAAGGACATATTGTACAAAATGGTTATGTTTTCAAAGACAAAATCAACTCTCTGATTTCAGTATGAGAACCAATTTAATTTAAAAAGCCAAATTTTGATCATTTATATACTGCCAAGACCTGGTGTGGCGAAACTTTCAACTTGTCAACTTTATTTTGTATTTATTATGTATGTATGTTTATGTTCATAAGTATATGCCCCCCCACACACATATACATTATATATGTATATCTGTTTGAATATATATATGGGCATGTATAAGCAGAGCCACTGTTTTGGTCTGTATATTTATACCATCAAAGGTAAACAGTGATCTCTGATAATAACAAGCATCAACCAAAAGTGATTTAAGAGGAGGACTAACATGAGAAAAGCTTGAGCTTGTAATAAAATTTTAACAACACAACTCTTTGGTTGCACCGTGGAAACGTGTGGCTTTGTTTCCATGCAGACTATAGTGAGAAATTCCATCTGGTCAGCAATGCTCATGTGTATGCTTTGGAAGTTTTGTTCAAGATTCATAAATCTTGTCATATATCAGGTTATTCTCAATTCAGCCAAAGTAAATAATCTGCAGCCAGAAGAGTGAAAGATCATTTGTGCCCTAATTGCAGAACAACATTCTCTCTCAGCCAACACTCTCAGCCAATCCTTTCATTAATCAGGCTTTGGTGACTAACATCTATTGATGTTTGAAGGAGTTTTCTGTGAACAGGTTTCAGGATATAAACCAGTCTGGAATTAGGATATTTAATTGTTTGAGTGACAGTCAAAATAACCCTCATGCGGCTTTTTCTTTTTAATAACAGCAATATTGAGAAACAAGAGAAACCCAAGAAACTTCTGAGAGAAATGTCAATCTTGGGAACTTGGAAATGTGCATAAATCCTCTTACCCTGGCTAAACACGATTCAGCGTCATGCTCTAGTTTGATGTGCTCCCACAACCATCATTTTCAGCTATTAATCTATTGTGCTTCTCTGTCTTGACAGTAAACTACTCAAAATTAGCAAAACATTGCTCAGACTCTAGAAACACAGATTCTTTGTGTTTTTGTGGGAAAGCTGCTCTTATCTAGACATTTCCTTTACAAGCCTATAAAATTGAGGTAGAATTATGACCTTCACTTGGACTGCTTTAGGGCTATCATGTCTTCTGTGATTCTTGAAGGGCCTCCAACAACATACTGGCCTGACATTTCAACTGCACGTCCTCCTTGTACCTGGAATGTATTCGTGTCACCTACAACCCAGGCAGGACACTTGCTTTTGCTTCTATGTCAGCTTCTTTCTCATTACCCTTATGTAGAAGATGTTGCTATTTCCTATTTCTTGAATTTCTAAGGAGAAGTGCTGGCTTGTTCCACACAGCCTGTCTTATTACTTTGTTTAAACAAAATTCACTCAAGTAATAAGATGCTAAGAATAAACAAGCCTGCTACAAAGGGTGGTCTCACTCTTGGCAAAAAAACAATACCTAAGATTCTTATACATTCATTCATTCATTCATTGAACAAATATGTATTGGGTGACCACCCATTGATATAATGATGACTAAGACAGTATCCCCATTCTCCTAGAACATATATTTTAGTGGGGAATAACATATAGTAAACAAGTATACAAATGACAGTTTCCGATATTGTTGCATACCATCAAGAAAACAAAAGAGAGTGTGGCCACTGAGAAAAATGGTTTGGGGAGCAGAAGTTTGATATTAGAATGTTGGGCGAAGATTACTCTGAGAGTGTCACATTTGAGCTGAATGAGAAGAAAGAGCTGGGCCTATGAAGTTATGGAGACATCGTAGCCGGAGGGAACAGCAGATGCAAAGACCTGGAGTCAGGAAAAGAATATCAGAGGAAACTGTATACAAGCCAGTGTGGCTTTTGCACCATGAGCTTAAACTCTCTGGATGGCAGCTTTGGCATTTTCAATCATCAAGGCTTTTGATGGGGACCCTGTGAACATACCTGTGTTTTGAAGAAAGCACCTAGGCTTTTTGACCTTTAACTCCATTTCTCAGAGTGGCTATGGTCTAGCTGACTCAGGTACTTATATATTGTATTTCTCTGATTATTTCCCCTGCATCTCACACAGGAACTGATCATTAAGAAAGCTAAAATCAAAACTGACCTTCTTTGAGATGCAGTCTATGAGTCCAAAGTAAATGACTTGTTTTTTCTCATGTAACAAATGACCAGTATTTGATGGGAAGAAAGGAAACTTATTTCCTGGTAGTAGTTTTTCTTCCAGTCCTTTCCATTCCATTTCATCCTATCTCATGCCTCAACTCCCTGTCTTCTGATAATTTAGGGTTTTGGGGTCATAATTTGGTATCCTCTTTCCCATTAAATGCTACTCTGCCTGCTTACTTTAAATATTTACTTCTATAAGATGATTGAATTAATAAAATTGTAGGGTTATTTTTTAATACTCCTACTTTTTGTCCCTAATTTGGAAACACAGGGACTACTTCTATTGACCCAACATTTAACTAAAATTGAAAAAGAATTGTGAGTTTTTAAAATTAGCATTCCTTTATTTATCTATACATTAGGGGCCTCCAGACTTTCAACCCCTAGACTGCATGAAGAGACACGAGCAAATGAGATCTTCACCTACCAAGCCCCCCACAGTATACAGGGTACAGAACACAGAAGATAACTCCATAATAGTATAAAGAGACATGTATAAAGTCTTGGGCCAGTCAGCAGTCAAGGCATTAACCCCAGACAGGTGGCAAGCCAGGTTAGAGAACATAAGTCAGAGAGTTGCTGGAGTAGGTGACTCCAGCCCCTCAGACATTTCCAATTCTGGCTCACTGCCAGGAGTGTAATATCAGATTCAGTCTAACCTTGCAAGCTTCTGGGAAGACTGTATTCTTTGGTATTTACCTTAAATCCTAATCAGTTGCATAATCGCCACCCTAGCTTTCTTGAACCACTGAATGAAGTGTGGCTGTAGTTACTCAGTTATTAATTTCAACACGACCAATAACGAAACTTTATAAGTCCACAGTCCTACAGCATGAAGCATGGCAAATTGATTTTGCAGGTTTTATTAGCTTCGCTTTCTGACTAGCCAGTTAAGGATAGGTGAGAAAAGAATCCTCAAGATTTAGTTGATATTTATGATGGGCAACTGAAACATGGTTGCTGGAAAATAGAAAAGCAATTATAGACAAGGTTTCTACAGGCCCAATGTGGAAAAGAAGCCAGAAGTTCATTTAAATCCTTCTCATTGAATACTTGTTTTCATCTGAGCGGTGCATATGAGGAATGGAAGAAGGTTTCATTTGGATAGTGCAGACCCTGTTCGTATTCTCTAAATATCGCAGTGTTAATAATTTTGAACCAAGAAAATAGGAAGATAATGCTAGCAGTACATTTAGAGCTTGTAATTTTGCCATCCCACCCACCCTCACACACAAAGAAGCAGAAGAAAAAATCATTTTCAAAGGTTTATCAAAACACTGTGTTATGTTAAACATATTAGTAGCTAGAATAGTGAATAACAAAACCCGTCTTTGTGTAGATGTAGCCATAGAAAGTAAATAACATCACAGAACATTTGTGGAGAAATAGTGAGCTAAAAAACTGTATTTCTAGGACATGTCTTTTCATCCAAGAATTCCACTTATGAGAATATATCCTTTGGCAGGGGAGGTGGAAGTATGTGGGAGAGACTTAGCTATAAGAATGTTTATGGAGACACTATTAGTAATAGGAAAAAATGAAAGTCTAATGTCTAATAAAAGAGGATCAGTTAATAAATTTCCACATAATGGAAAACTGTGCAGAAATTATAGTTATTATGTAAAGATATTCATGATATATTTTAAAGGGAGAATAAACAGTTTGAAACATGGGATGTAGAGACTGAACCATATGAAACTGTTGGTATAGGTAAAAAGTGGTTGAATATCAGTAATTTATTAATAAACTAAATTATACCATTTTTGTTAACAATAAAAGTAGGATGACTATTGAATATATGCACTATGTGTATATGAAGACAATGAAAATATATTTTCCAAGGTTTACAATAGTTGTCTTTAGGATAATAGGCTTACAAGGTTTATTATAGTTATTGTAATTTTTACTCTTCCACATTTCAGACATTCTTTAAAGAGAATAAATAGCCTTTCGTAATAAGGAAGAACAATGAAATGTACTTCATTTTGAAAAAATTTAAAAAAGAAAGAATTGGATTCCATAAATTTGTATTCTTTTTGTTTAGTGATAACTCTTTCTACTATTATCCTGTATTCAGACTTGATTTCTTTTGACTGTAGTAAAAGAATACATCCTTCATCTAGAGTATGTATTCTAAAAGATAGCCAGCAAAATGGTAGCAAAGAAGAAAGAATACTTGTTATGATACCCAATTAACTAACTGTCCTCCACTTAACCAAAATTTTCTCTTCCCAAAGCAGTATCAAGAATTTGGTGCGTGCACACACACAGACACACACACACACCTGGTTGAGTTGATATTTTGAGTCGTTTTTATATAGTTGAAAGTGCATGGCAGTGCTGGCTATCTGCTAGGAACAACACTGAGGACAAAGAATTATCTGTTTATATTCCAAATTAGTGCACACCTGGTCTCCATGCCCACGTGCAGTGGAGCTCCCTGCTCTCATATTCTTTTCATCCACCTAGTTCTGTGACTTGATGTCCAAGTTTTGGGCTTGGACATCTAAGCAGAAACTCATTCCAGCCCCATTCACTCCCTCTGTGGTTGCAAAACTCCAGACTCCAATTTACCCAACACTTAGTACCTACTTTTACCTTCCTGAGGCCATTTGCTTTCTGAGAATATTATAGGCATATAATACAAATTTGTCCCAATATTTTATTGTATTTATAACAACAGCTATTATCACTGGCAAATGTAAAATGATGATCACAATTACGGCTTTGAGAAAGTACAGGATCTTCAATCAGCAAAGAAATATTAGGTTCTCTTCACTTGACTCTTCTTCCTAACAAAATACTAGATTTCTCTGACAGAGGAAAATTTTCTGAAACAAAATATAAACCAAAATACTTTTTCCAATAAATTTCCAACAATTATCTTTCAATCACATGGGCTGTTTGGTATCATAAAAATTAGTTAGCAGAACTATATCATTCACTGTTTTCCACAAGAAACCCTTTCCCATGTTTCATAATTTAATAATTTTTATTGAAGATGTATTCACATCGTACCAGTGTACCTATTTGCTTTCCCTCAATTCACACTTGACATCTCTTTTTCTGACTCCAGTGGTTTTCTTCTTTTTAATGTATAATAATAACCTTTAAAGTTTGTTGAAAATGAAGATTAAGAATCTTCATATCTTGATATTTTGATCCAGTAGGTCTGGGATAAGTTGAAAACCTGCATTTTGAGCAGGTACCCCAGAGATTTTAATGCACTGTTAAGTTGGGGAAAAAAAGCTTATAGTCCTTCTTTTACCAAAAGGGCCATTGAGATTTTTCTCTCATCTTTTTTTTAATGTATCTTTCTCTTTTTTAAATTTTTTTTAATGTTTATTTTATTTTTGTGTGAGAGAGAGAGACAGAGCATGAACAGGGGGCCAGAGAGAGAGGGAGACAGAGAATCCGAAACAGGCTCCAGGCTCTGAGCTGTCAGCACAGAGCCCGACGCGGGGCTTGAACTCACGAACTACAGGATCATGACCTGAGCCAAACTCGGTGCTTAACAAAATGAGCCACCCAGGCAACCTGAGATCATTCTCTCATCTTTTACCCTCTTCCTCCAAGTGCCTAATCTTTCTGGATCATTTAGAATACTAAATATCCCTCCCTAACCCCAATTTTAAATACTTCACCATTTTATTATGAAGGGCAATTTTATGATTATTTTTGCTTATCTGACAGTTTCTTTGGGAACTTAGCCAGTATCCTAAGAATTTTGAGTGGCAAATCTTTTCCCAAGAGAATATTCAAACTCCTCTGAAATTAAAACCTTTGTTAATCAAAAAATTAAGTTATTCTGATTCAATGAGTCATTAACGTATTTGGAATTTTCTTTTTTAACCTCAAATGCTATTTTTAGTGAGGCCCATTACTATCTGTGACTACATCTATGTCTTAGAGACCAAGGATTATTTTCATGGCTTTACATTTTTTGTCAGTATTTAGTCCATAATATAAAAAGGTAATATCAACAACCTAAACTCTCTTTTTTAATGCATTTCAGGAAATAATAACTATGGGGTTTTTTGTTTTTTTGTTTTTTTGTTTTATCCCTGAAGCTACTGCTTGATGAAAAATTTTGCTCTATGGGTGAAAAATGCAGAACATGGAATCCACCTGCTTTCACCTCACAGCCAGAGAACCTTCTGTATTAAAGTTGAACTACAGAGTTCTTTGTTTCCCAGGAATCAGAGATCACTGGTCCAGCTGTGATATGCAGTCTCAAAACACAAAACATCTGGAGAGATGATATGACTAGTTCATCTTTCCTTACTTATGTTTGAAAGCTGAGGCAGTGTTTATGGAATGAAGAATTTGTTTAAATGAATGTCCGAACATTATGAATTCCTTGTCACACTTTTATCTGGCTTCAGAATTGATGTGGTGAACCAAAATCTCTCCATGCTTATACTCGCATACATAGGCATGTAGCCATATAGCTATATAGCCATAGTACACACATATATCTCTATCTCTATCTATCATCTATTTACCTATCCATATAGAGAAAGATGGCTATTTTTCTGTATGTACTTAGGGAAATCTCTGAACCCACTAATGCCACTGTATTTATTTTTCTAAGATTTAAGAGTAGACTTGAAGAATGGGATATAACATGAAGATAATATTTACCACAAAATCATAGTTATCAAGAAGCTTGCATTCTTTGGGAGCACCTGGGTGGCTCAGTTGGTTAAGCATCTGACTTTGGCTCAGGTCATGATCTCGCAGTTTGTAGGTTTGAGCCCCACATCGGGCTCTTTGCTGACAGCTCAGAGCCTGGAGCCTGCTTCAGATTCTGTGTCTCCCTCTCTCTCTTCCCCTCCCCTGCTCATGCTCTCTCTCTCTCTCTCTGTCTCTCAAAAAATGAATAAACATTTTTTTTTAAAAAAAAGAAGCTTGCATTCTTTGAGTAGAATGTACAATTTGAAATTAAAGTCGCATAACTGAATAATATTCTTCTAACAAGAAGAATGTTCTCATAAATCTTTTACTCAAAATGTTTTGAAGGACAACTCACCATTTTTTATCAACTTTGAAGTCATAATTGCAAGTAAAGCTCTGTGCAGAGCAGTTTGGGATAAATATAGATGAAAATATAAAGAACTATTATCATGTTACTGGAAAATTTGGGGCCGACAGCTTTGACCTGATTATTTTCTTGACCTTTCTCAATCTGATTTATCAAAGACAACTAAAAGTTCCTTTCAAACTGTATTCCTAGCTTCTGAATTAATCACAATGACTTGTCTGGAAAAATATTCTACAATCCCAACTGTATTCTGACTGAAATTTGAATGATCAGCGGCTTCAGAGCTTCAGTGGTTTGAGTTTTGTGTGGTCTTTGATGCACTTTCCCTATATACAACTTTTGGATTGTGGGAGGTTTATAATTCACTAGCCATTGACTGAATTTAGGCCAATGAAGTGCCCACTGTAGTGGTGCAAGAGTTGTCTATAAAGAATCAAATTCTTAGCTCTCCAAGCTATTAAGCAGTTTCTCATCAAATTTTTTGTACGTCTTTCCTCTTAATTAAAAAAATAATTGAAATAGTTAAAAGATAAAGGTCTATAATTTTGATTTATTCAAAGAAAAACCCTATACCCACTCCTCAGCCTCCATAGATATTTCTTCAGTATCTCATGTGACATTGAGAACTCCAATAACCAATTCCTTTTGTGACCTCTGTTCATGTATCTTGGTTCTCCTGTTTAACTCTAAATTAACATATTTGTGTGTATCTATTTTGTATATCTATTTGTGTATATGTGTACACACATTTGTGTGAGTTCACAAATGATTACTTTGATGAAAGTTAATTTCTGTCCATTGAACTGAAATGACATCAGGCAAATCTAGTTTTGTATTTCCATTTAAAGTTTTATGTTCAGTACTAATTACTGAATATGTTTGTGCATTAATTTATTCCACATGTATTTATTTTGTCTCAGAGATCTTTTTTACCTTAAGGCCTAGGACAACATTAGAGGCATTCAACACTTTTATGTTATATAAATAAGTTAATTAGTAATAAAAATGAAGACTACACCTTACAAGATTATTTGTATCTGTAAGTCCTTAATATTGCTATAGGAAATTCAAGTTAGGAAACAGTTTGGTTTACTGATGGCTCTATTAATACCTACAAATAGCAAACGTTTGCCTTGACAAGTAAAGCGCAAGTGCTTTTACAAATACTTTACTTGTATGTATTTTTAGGCATTTAAGTGCCTCTTAACATTATTAGGATACACAGTATTGTTGTTACATTTATATCTATACCCCAGTTAATTATGTTTTTTGGAATTATCCCTTAAAATTCTCCATGAAGAGGGACCAAGTCTTCCATTATTTTGTAACTCTCACATTGCTACATACAATGCCTGATAAGGAATGTCTGTTGAATTGCTCCAACCAGGCTAGAAAGTTCAGTCAGTAGTCTTAGCGAATACACCAAGAATTCGTAGATAGGAAAATATATTATCAAGATAAAAAAAATCATTGTATAGTAGAACTTTTGCTTCTAGCAATGGTAGGTTAGTTCATTTGAGACCAAAGTTGCTTAGAGCAATAGAAATAATGGAAAAAATACTTGAAAAGTCTAATTGAGCATATCAGAGATACTAAGGGAGGATGGATTTGCTAACATCCAGGAAAGAGTTAATCCCTGAGTTTGCTTATAGCTAGTAAAGAACCCTGATTTAAGACTCTTGTTCCTAAATATGATGGAGTAACAGTGACTAGATTTACCTATCTACCTAAAATGATAAAAATGTAGGAAATATACTATACAGTGGTTTTAAGACACTGGATGCCAGGCAAAATATCAATAATCCCTTAGCATTAAGAAACACACAAGGTAAGCCCTACAGTTACCCAGCTTACTCTCTTTAGAGACTTTCCAGGCTGTGGTACAGTAATGAGAAACTGAGTAAGAGCCTGGTGGACTCCCTAAGTTAAGGATATAGAGCTGAAAATGTAAGGAGACCAAGGCAGCTAGAGTTCAGAGAAGAATACAAGAGAGAAGAAATCTGCAAAGTGAGAAAGACATAAATAAATGAAAACACATCCCATGTTCATGGATTGGAAGACTTAATATTGGTAAGATGTCAGTAGTACCTAAAGTGATCTGCAAATTCAACGCAATTCCCTATCAAAATCCCAATGATATGGTCTGCTGAAAAGGACCCTGCATAGCCAAAATGATCTTGAAAAAGATCAAAGCTAGGGGATTCACATCTCCTGATTTACTTATTTAAAAAACTTTTATGTTTTTATTTATTTCTGAGAGAGAGATAGTGTGAGCAGGGGAGGGTCAGAGAGAGAGAGAGAGGGAGACACAGAATCTGAAACAGGCTCCGGGCTCTGAGCTGGCCATCAGCACAGAGCCCAAGATGGGGCTTGAACCCATGAACTGTGAGATATGACCTGAGCCGAAGTCAGACACTTAACCGGCTGAACCACCCAGGTGCTTGTATTTTTAAAAATTAAAAAAAAAAAATGTTTATTTATTTTTGAGAGACAGTGTGAGTCGGGGAGGAGCAGAGAGAGAGAGGGAGACACAGAATCTGAAGCAGGCTCCAGACTCCGAGCTGTCAGCACAGAGCCTGATGCAGAACTCAAACTCATGAACCACAGGATCATGACCTGAGCCAAAATAGAGGTTGGAGGACTAACCAACTGAGCCACCCAGGTACCCCCACTCTTCCTAATTTAAAAACATACTACAAAGCTACAGTAATCAAAACGGTGTGATACTGACATAAAGATTGACATATGGACCAGAGGAATAGAATAGAGAGTCCAAAATTAAGCCAAACACAAGTATGGTAAAATTATTTTATTTAAGAGTGCCAAGACCTTGCAACAGAGAAAGGACAGTCTTTTCAACAAATGGTGCTGGAGAGAACAGATATCCAGATGCAAAAGAATTAAGTTGGACTTTTACCTAACACCATATATAAAAATTAACTCAAAATGGATCAAAGATATAAACGTAAGACCTTAAAAAATAAAACTCTTAGAAAAAAAGGGGGCAAAATCATGACATTGGACTTAGCAATGATTTCTTAGTTATGACATCAAAGGCACAGATACAAAAATAAAAAGTAGACAAGTGAGACTCCATAAAAATTTTTAAATTTTATGAATCAAAAGACACACCAATAAAGTAAATTGGAAGCTCATAGAGTGGGAGAAAATATTTACAAATCATGAATCTATTCAGGTACTATCCACAATACATAACGTAATTATATGTATGTGTGTGTGTGTGTGTATTCTGGAAATTATTATATATATTATACACATATAATAATATAACTATATTATGTATAATACATATAATAATCATATCATAATAACAAAAATATATATAGCATATATTTTATAATCAGAATATGTAGAGAGCCACCAAAACTCAAAAACAACAAAAATAAGCAATTTGGTTTAAAAAATGAGCAAAGGACTTGAATAGATATTTCTCTAAAGAAGGTCAACAAACCTGAAAAGATGGTCATCACTAATCACTAGATAAATGCAAGTCAAAACTACAATGTGATACCACCTCATATCCAAAAGAAATGAAAGCATGGTCTCAAAAGAGATATTTGTATACTCATGTTCAAGTAACATTATTCACAGAAGCTCAAACATGGAAACAACCCATAATTCTATAGATAAGCAAAAGTGGTATATACAAAAAATAGAATATTTCCTTAAAAAAGGAAGAAAATTCTGACATGTACTCCAACATGGAAGAAATCTAAGGACAGTTAAATAAGCCAGTTACCAACAATCCTAAATATTTTCTGATTCTACTTGTATGAGATGTTTACAGCAGTCAAAATCAAAGAGATAGAAAGTAGAATGGTGGTTTCCAGGGACTATGGGGAGGAAGGAATGAGAGTTACTGTTTAATGGATATAGAATTTTAAGGATTTTAAAATATCAAAGAGCTAGGGAGAGGGACAGTGGTGATAATTGTACAACATTATGGATGAATTTAATAACATTAAATTGTATACTTAATAACTGCTATGCTGGTAAATTTTGTTATATGTATTTTAAAACAATAAAATTAAAACACACACACAACACATACACACATAAACACATAAATCAATTACTGGAATTCACCAAATTTTTAAAAAGATAATAAAAACATACAATTAATCTCAATAGACAAAAATATTTTTAGATTTTATAAATCTAAAATTGTATAAATTTTATAAAATCTAACACCTATTCTTTTTTTTTTACAGAAATTCCAATTTTTATTTTATTTTGTTTTTTATTTATTTATTTATTTTTTTTTACAAATAGTTTATTGTCAAATTAGTTTCCACATAACACTCAGTGCTCATCCCCAAAGTGCCCTCCTCCATGCCCATCCCCCCTCCCCCCCACATCCATCAGTCCTCAGTTTTTGTCAGCATTCAAGAGTCTCTCATGGTTTGCCTCTCTCCCTTTCCCCCACCATTTCCGCCCTTCTTCTCCCCCTTGTTCCTCCGTCAAGTTCCTCCTAATCCTCCTATACGTGCAAACATATTCTTAATAAAAAAAAACTCTCAGCAAAATAAAAATAAAAGAGAAACTTAACCTCATAAAAAACATCTCAGAAAAACCGTAGTAAATATCATTATACATAATGATAAAAAACTAGGGTGCCGGGGTGGCTTAGTTGGTTAAGTGGCCGACTTCAGCGCAGGACATGATCTCCTGGTTCTTGGGTTTGAGCCCCGTGTCGGGCTCTGTGCTGACAGCTAGCTCAGAGCCTGGAGCCTGTTTCAGATTCTGTCCTTCTCTGACCCTCCCCTGCCCATGGTGTCTCTCTCTCTCAGAAATAAATAAAACATTAAAAAAATATTTTTTAAAAAACCAATGCTTTTGCCCTAGGATTAAGATTGTGATAAGATTATCATTATCACCAATACTATTCAACATTGTTCTGGAGCCTTTGTCTTGGGTCTTCATACTCTGAATAGTGTTTTCAGAAAGTACTTATTTTAAATTTGGTGAGTTCAGTTTATCAATTTGCTCTTCATTGATTGTGAGTTTTATCATACCTAAAATATGTTGCGTATCGGAAAGTCAGTATTCTTTTTTTTTCCTCAAAATTTATACTTTTATTTTTAAAAACACACATCTATAATCCATTTGGGGTTTAATTTTGTTTATAGTGAGAGATAGAGATAAAGGGTAATTTTCTTATAAATGTATATCATTCTATCACAATTTATCAAGAAGACCTTTATGTCTCTACTTTTTAATGTCCAACCTTTTTAATATGATATGGTGTTATTCTTTTTATTTGAGTATAGTTGATATACAATGTTACATTAATTTCAGGTGTACAACTTAGTGATTTGACAAATTTATACATTATGCTATGGTCACCACAAGTATAGCTACCATCTGTATTAGCCACATTACTATTACAATAGCACTGACTATATTCTTTATCCTCTGCTTTTTACTCCCATGACTTACTTGTTCTGTAATGAGTATCTCCCTCTTTAATACATTTTACCCAACACCTTACCCACTTCCCTCTGGCAACCATTAGTTTGTTCTCTGCATTTATAGTTCTGATTCTGCTTTTTGTTTATTTTTTTAGTTCCACTTATGATACATATATGTCTTTCTCAGTCTGACTTATTTCACTTAGCATAATAGCCTTTAGGTACATCCATGTTGTCTCAAATGGCACTGTCTCCATCCATTGTTATGGCTGTATAATATTCCACTGTAGATGGCACATTTTTCTTATACATTCATCTATTGATGGACACTTAGGTTGCTTTCATGTCTTGGCTATTGTAAATAATGCTGCAGTAAACATGGGGTTCATGTATCTTTTCAAGTTATCATTTTTATTTTCCAATAGTAGAATTATTGGATCATATGATATATCTATTTTTTGTTTTTAAGGAGCTTCCATACTGTTTTCCACAGTGGCTGAACCAGTTTGCATGTCCATCAACAGTGCATAAGGGTTTCTGTTTCTCAGCATCCTTAGCAAACTTGTTATTTCTTGTCTTCTTGATTTTAGTCATTCTGACAGGTGTGAGGTGATATCTCATTGTAGTTTTGATTTCATTTCTCTGATGATTAGTAACATATAGCATCTTTTCATGTGTCTGTTGGCCATCTATATGTTTTCTTTGGGAAAATGTCTATTCAGGTTCTATGCCCATTTTTTAATTAGATTGTTTTCTGGGTATTGAGTTATACAAATTATTTATATATTTGGTATACTCACCCCTTACTGGATACATCATTTGCAAATATTTTCTCCCATTGCATAGGTTACAATTTTGTTTTATTGACTGTTTCCTTTGCTGTGCAAAAACTTTTTATTTTGATGTAATTTAATTTTGCTATTGTTTCCCTTGCCTTAGGAAACGTATCTAGAAAAATGATGAGACTGACCTCAGAGGAATTATTGCCTCTGTTCTCTTTTGTGATTTAAAAAAAAAAAAGTTTTAATGTCTATGTATTTTCAAGAGACAATGTGAGTGAGGAAGGGCCAGAGAGAGAGAGGGAGACACAGAATCCAGAGCGGGCTCCAGGCTCTCAGCTGTCAGCACAGAGCCTGATGCAGGACTCGAACCCACCAAACGAGAGATCATGATCTGAGCTGAGGCTCCAGCCAGCCAGGAGCCCCTCTCTTTTGTGATTTTAGGCTTAGTTCTCATGTGTGGGCCTTTTACCCATTCTGAGTTTATTTTTGTGTATGATATTAGGTAGTCCAGTTTCATTCTTTTAAATGTAACTATCCAGTTTTCTCAGCACCATTTATTGAAAAAGTTATCTTTTCTCCTTTGTATATTCTTGTCTCCTTTGTTATAGGTTAATGGACCATATAGATACGGTTTATTTCTGGGGTCTCTGCTTTGTGCTGTTGATCTATACATCTGTATTTGTGGCAGTACTATACTGTTCGGATTACTATAGCTTTGTAGACTAAGTCTGGAATTGTGAAACCCCCAGCTTTGTTCTTTCTCAGGATTACTTTGGCTATTTGCCATCTTCTGTGGTTCCATACAAATTTTAATGTGATTTGTTCTAGTTTTGTGAAAAATGTTATTGGTATTTTTGAGAGGGATTGCATTCAACCTGTAGATTGCTTTGGGTAATATGGACATATTGACAATATTAAGTCTTCCATCCATGACCATGAAATATCTTCCCATTGGTTTGGGTCATCTTCAGTTTCTTTTATCAGTGTTTTATAGTTTTCAGAGTATAGGTCTTCCACCTCTTGGGCTAAGTTTATTCCTAGGTATTTTATTCTTTTTGGTGCAATTGTAAATGGTGTTGATTTTTAAATTTCTCCTGTGACTTTGTTGTTAGTGTAAAGAAACACTATTGGTACTTTGCTGAATTCATTTATTACTTCTAGTAGTTTTTTGGTGAAGTCCGTAGGATTTTCTGTCTATCACAGTATCATGTTGTCTGCCAAATGGAATGATTTAACTCTTCTTTACCAATATGGATGCCTCATTTATTTTTCTTGTCTAATTGCTGTGGCTAGGACTATTTCAGTACTATGTTGAATAAAGGTGGTGAGAGTGAACATCATGTCTTGTTCCTGACTTTAGAAGGAAAACCTTAGTTTTCCACCACTGAGCATGATGTTAGCTGTGGGTTTTTCATATATGGCCTTTGTTATGTTGACCCCATTTTGTTGAGAGTAAACACTTTTTCTGAATTTATTGAGATAATCGTATGATTTTTGACCTTTGTTTTGTTGATGGTGATATATGATGTTGATTAATTTGTGAATATTGAACTATCCTTTCATCCTGGGAGTAAATTCCATCTGATTGTGGTGAATGATCTTTTTAATGCATTGTTGTATGCAGCACTTTGCTAATGTATTATTGCACTTATGTTTATCAGGGATAGTGGCCTGTAGTTTTTTTGTGGTGTTTTTGGTTTTGGTATCAGAAAAATGGTGGCGTTATAAAATTCATTTGGAAGCTTTCCTTCCTCTTCTGTTTTTTGGAAAAGTTTGAGGAGAATAGATGTTAACTGTTCTTTAAATATTTGGTATATTCCACCTGTGAAACTCCTTGGTCCTAAACTTTTATTTTTTGGTAGTTTTTGGATTACCAAATTCAGTTTCATTACTTGTAATCAGTCTGTTCAGATTTTCTATTTCTTCCTGTTCAGTTTTGGAAGATTGTACATTTTTAGGTATTTATCCAATTCTTCTAGGTTGTATTATGGTTTTATTTTTCAATGGTGTGCTGTTCTGTTGCTCTATTTGTCTATCTTGATGCCAATAGCACACGTACTATAATGTAACTTAAAAATGAGTCTGTAAAATCAGACTGCTTCTCCATTTTTGATGTTTCTTTAGTTATATTCTTTGTATTTTCACATGAATTTCATAATCTTTTGTCAATTTTGCCAGTCTTTTGTCAATTTGTCAATCTTTTGTCAATTTTTTTTCAAAAACTTGGGATTTTAATTTGGATTATATTGTACATCATGTTAGAGAGAATGACATCACAACACTGTGCCTCCGTGCCTCTGGGTCCCAGCTGTTTTTATCTTCGCCAGTTCGCAATCATGCACCTATGAGGCTGTCTTCTTAGTGGACTCTATCTCTTTTCCCCCCAGACACTTGCAGTTCCATGTCCTTTGGCTTTAGCCCTTCTTCATTTGAGAGATGCTGGCAGGCAGGTAGTATGGAGCTGCCTATTTCTCCACCATCTTGCCTCTACCGCAACTCATATCTTTCATTTGGCAAATGGTTAAAGACTCTGTGGTGTATCCATATAATTGAATACTAAGTATTTAGCAATAAAATGAAAAAAAATTGTTGATTCACGTAACACTGGATGAGTCTCAGGTTTAATTAGTGAAAGAAGTGAAAACCAAAGTTTATAGTTTAGGTAATTTATTGGTATAGCACTCTGGAAAAGGCAAAGACATAGTAAATTACAGAGAAGTGGTTGCTAGGAGTTAGGTGTTGCAGGACAAGTTTATTATAAAGAAGCAGTTGGAGAGAAAATTGAGAGTGATAGAAATGTTCTATATCATTATGGTGGTGAATAAAACTTTATGCATTTATCAAATGTACAGAATCATCACACTGTTTTCCAAATGATTGCATCAGTTTATATTCCCACCAGTAGTGTATGAAGTTTCTGATTTCCTGACATCCTCATCAATGCTTATTATCTGATTTCTTGATCATAGCCATCCTAATGTGTACGAAGTGGTATTTCATATGGTTTTGATTTACATTTTCTTGATGCTTAATGATGTTGGAAATATTTTTACGTGTTTATTATCATTTTTATCTATGAGAGGTATGTGTTGGTATGAGTGGCTAATAACAAAACTTATTGTCTTCCCTGTAAATATACTCTACCAATTATCATGATATGAAAAATCTAATAAGAAAAAACTAAATATTCATTCTGATCACCACACTCTTCCAAAAAGTTTGGACAAGATTTCCAGATTACAAGTTATTTGGGGGAAACTGTATATAAAATCATCCAACTATATAAAAAATGGGAAAAACCTTTCAATGAGAATACAGGGAATGGAGAAAATAATACTATCAGCATTCAGAACTTATATTAAGGCAAAAACTGTAATAATTCAACATTAGGAACAGATTTAAATCATTGAAAACACCTTTGTCAAATGTTGATTATTTCTCCTTGAAATGATATTTATTTATTTGGTTTATCAGTATATGTGGAGCAGCTGGGATCTCAACTTTTGTTGAAATTTGAATAGATTTATTATGTGGACAAAGGTAAACAGAAGTGAGCTTCATGTTGGCTAAGAGCTTATTTGCATATTGTGCATTTTCTAATAACGTCTTCTATTGACAGTAGATTTTTTTTCTCAAGGTGATATTTAGAGCTATATCTTCAGCTTTTAATAGACAGAAAAATCAATAACCCACTCAAGTCATTTAATATTCTTAGTCCTCCCAATTCAGATCAAAGAATGAAAGGAAAATCAAATAATACTGAAAAAAAGTTATCAAATTCTTATTTCCCCTGTGTAAATATAAAGTTCAAGTCACACAGAAGGTTCTAGTACAGACAGATTCTAATGTGTGCAGGTCACTCTTCTGCCCTCTTAAAGGAACAAATAATTCTAAAAAATAGAGGTCAGCTTTAAAAAGACTATCTAAGTAAATAATGACATAAAGCACATACTGAAGTGTCTCATGGGATCAATTTTTTTTTTTTTTGAAAAGAGGAAAAGCAGGTAGAAGGCTGTTTAAGGTTAGAAGTAAAGCAGTAGGATGTTTTCTGAAACCACCATAACAAATGCTTTATCATTATTCAGGATTAGAATGAGCATTTCCTAAAAAGCTGCACAATGCCTTACGGGTATCTTCTAGTTGGAAACTTTCATGTTTCTGGGTATATATTGCAGGCTAGTGTTAGGAGCAGGGTCACTCTCACCTGCCTCCAGAGTTCAAACAGGCTTATTTAGTGCTAGTATTGATCTTTCATTATCCACAGATATCTCATGGAAATCAATAGACATCCAAATAAATGAGGATGTTGGTGAGATGTTTACTGCTAAAGGATCTTTGAATACCAAATAAGAAAGATTTCTCTAATTTATTTTAAAGCCTATCTGTATACCTTTTGGAAATGGAGCTGATGTCCATTTAGAATATAAACCAGCTGAAGGAATTTACCCAAGGGTTATAGGAATGCTGATGCATAGGAGCACATGGACCCCTATGTTCATAGCAGCACTCTCAACAACAGCCAAAACATGGAAAGAGCCTAAGTGTCCATCAATGGATGAATGGATCAAGAAGATGTGGTTTATCTATACAATGGAATACTACATGGCAATGAGAAAGAATGAAATCTGGCCATGTGTAGCTACATGGATGGACCTTGAAGGTGTTATGCTGAGCGAAATAAGTCAGGCAGGAAAGGACAGATATCATATGTTTGCACGTATAGGACGATTAGGAGGAACTTAACTGAGGACCAAGGGGGAGAAGAAGGGGGAAAATAGTGGGGGAGAGGGAGAGAGGCAAACCATGAAAGACTCTTGATAACTGAGAACAAACTGAGGACTGATGGGTGTGGGGGGGAGAGGGGAGATGGGCATGGAGGAGGGCACTTGTGGGGATGAGCACTGGGTGTTATATGGAAACCAACTTGACATTAAACTATTTGTAAAAAAAAAATTAAGAAAAAGAATATAAACCATCTGAAATAGTTCTCTTAAGGCCAAAGAAAGAATTTCTTTGAAGAAGGAAAAAAAGAGAAACAAACATTCTTTCAGTAAATAAGTAGGAGTATTTCTCCCAAAGTCCTAATAAGTACTTTATTTAGATATATAGAAATTAAAATGGATTAATTTATTCATTTAGTTTTTCAGCTATATTATTGGCTGCTCAGTAGGTTTCAGGCGTTATTCTAAGTGTTAAATTAAAAGCCTCTATCCTCACAGAGTTTATGTTTTAACAAGAAAAAAAACAAAAGTATGGTGTCATGTCATGATAGATATTATGGAAAAGTAAAGCAAGGCAGAGAGCTAGATGGGCCTAGACAGTCTCTCAACATAAATATTTACTCCCTTTTAAATCCTTCTGTTTCTGAAACTATCCACAAAACCATGGATTTTACATATTGATGTAGACCAAAGGTGAATAGTAAAGGCAGTTTAATTATTTATTTTTAGAAGCATTTGCTGAGCATGCCCAGGTTTCATTATTGTTTATGTGTCTAAAATTTATCAGCCAATAGCTACTAGAATTTTGTCCAAGAGAGATAAAGGCAAAATGCCAGGTGGCTACTGAAATAATATTTTGATGGTCACTGGGGTTTTTTTTTTTTCTATTTTGATAAAGTTAAAATAGCAGAATTTTTCCAAACAGTTTGACTTGTTTTTTATTAAAATATTTTTATTGTGAAATGTAACAGAGAGAAACATCTTTAGAGCACAAATGTTTATCTTAAAATATCAAAAAGAAAACATCCTTGAAAACACTCAGGTCAAGAAATAGATTGCTAATTTCCCAGAAATTCCCTATGTACTGCAGTCCCTTCACACTCCTTGAGTTAACCAGTATCCTGAATTCTATGATTTCACTATGTAAGTATCACACTCCTTGAGTTAACCAGTATCCTGAATTCTATGATTTCACTATGTAAGTAAAAATTCCTATATAGAATTAGTTTTGCCTTAGTATTATCAGATATTTTTAAATTTGCCAGTTTGATGACTGTGTAGGAGATTGCGTTGAATCTATAGGCCAATTTGAGGAGAACTGATACTACATACTATTGAATCTTCTAGTCCATCAATCTTGCCTATCTCTCAAATTGTTTTGATTTCTTTATAATTCTCAATAGAATTTTGTAGTTGTCCCTGTAGACATTTTGCACAGCTTATGTTTGGCTTACTTGAAGGTACTATATATTCTTGATACTATTATAATTAGCATTCTTGAAGTCTTTTACTCGTTGCCAGTATATAAAAATATTACTGTCGTATCTTAAAATCTTTTAGAAGGGCGCCTGGGTGGCTCAGTAGGCTATGTGTTCGACTTTGGCTCATGTCATGATCTCATGGTCTGTGGGTTCTAGCCCCGCATCGGGTTCTGTGCTGGCAGCTCAAGCCTGGAGTCTGCTTCAGATTCTGTGACTCCCTTTCTCTCTCCCCCTCCCTTGCTTGTGCTCTGTCTCTCTCTGTCTCAAAAATAAATAAACTAAAACAAAAATTTTAAAAAAAATCTTTTAGAAATTTCTTATAAGTTTCATATTTTATTTTTAGATTCTTTTGAATTTTCTGTATATAAATAATATCTTTGGTGAAAGTTTTCTTTGTTCTTTAATCCTTAGCTATCTATGTAGTATGTATGTACTGTCCCACTGCACTGGTTAGAACCTCCAATGCAATTTTGCATAGAGTAGTAATAGAATGCAGCTTTTAACATTTATCATTAAACTGTTGTAGCTTTATAGATAATAATCATCAGACTATGATATTTTTTTCCTACTTTGCTAAGGGTTTTTATTTTTAGTATATGTGAATTTTATCAATTTCTTTGTCAGACTTAATGAGCACATGGTTTTTAAGCTTTAATTATTTACATGAAATTAAATAATTTGCTTTTTTATGTTAGAAAGCGTGCACTCATAGGGGAAATAACCCTATTTGCTATTTTCTCATGATACTATCCTTTTTAGATATTGCTAGACTCGAATTGTTAGAATTTAGTTTATTGGTGAGAGAGACTTCTCATTTTTAGCATCATTATTGGGTTTTGACATCAAGGTTATTGTAACCTCAGAAAATATGTTGGGGTGTATATCCTCATTTTCTATTCTCAGAAGAGGTTTATATAAGATTGGATATATTTTTCTGTATATGTTAGGTGGAAATCACTGGTGAAACCATCTGGGTCTTAGTAGTTTTCTTAGTAATTAGGTTTTAATTAATAATAAAATTTATTTAATACTGATAGGACTAATAAGGTTTTCTATTTCTTCTTGTGTCACTTTTTTTTTTTTTTTTAAATGTTTTACTTATTTCTAGGAGAGAGAGAGACAGCGTGAGCAGGGGAGGGTCAGAGAGAGAGGGAGTCACAGACTGAAACAGGCTCCAGGCTCTGGGCTGGCAGTCAGCACAGAGCCCGACGCGGGGCTCGAACCCACGAACCGCGAGATCGTGACCTAAGCGAAAGTCGGACGCTTAACCGACTAAGCCACCCAGGCGCCCCTTCTTGTGTCACTTTTTAATAAGTTATATTTTTCCAAGAATTTGTTAATTTCATCTAGATTTTTAGCATAAAATGTTAATATCTATTAGTTTTATAATTCCTACAGTATCTGTTATAATGTTTTTCTTTTCATTCTGTTTAAAATTTTCTCACAATTATTGGTACTTCTGTGGTATTACTTGTTATTTCTCTACTTTCATTTGTGATTTTCTGTATTAGGGTCATCTCTCTCTCTCTTTTTTTTCTTGATGAGTCTGGCTAGAGATTTATCAATTTTGTTGACATTTAAAAGAACTAGCCCCTGATTTCATTTATCTGTTCTACTGTTTTAGCTTTTTTTTTTAACTTTTTATTTTAATGCCAGTACAGTGTTATATTGGTTTAAGGTATACAATATAGAGATTCAACACTTCTGTACATCACCCTGTACTCATTGGGACAAGTGCACTCCTTAATTCCCATTACTTATTTAACCCATCCTCCACCCGCCTCCCCTCTGGTAATTATCAATTTGTTCTCGGTAATTAAAAGTCTATTTCTTGATTTGCTGGGTCAGAGAAAATTTTGTGAAGGTAATGTGTGCACCCTGACCAGCTGCTGGTTCTCAGCTACTGCACTGTGCTGCTTCCCACCTGCCCCCAGCTTCCCTGTGTGCTCTGAGTTCACTAAGAGAGACTAAGAGTAGTAACCGCCAAGTAGCAAAAAACATGTTTATTATCCAGCTATTGGTTACCATTCTCCATTAGAAGAGAACTCCTTGAAAAAATGGCTGATTCCAGGGCTTAGAGGGGAAAAAGCAAAATGAACTGAAATAACTTTTTATGCCAGAAAGTAAGGAAGAACTTAACTAGTGAAAAGATTGTTCCAGAAGCACATCAATATTAACCTGAAGGAGCTCTCACTGGTCAAATCTGGCACATTTTGAGCATGAAAATAAATATTTATAGTAATGGATTGTAACTATTAGAATAAAACAGGGACCCACAAGTTTACACTGATATAAATTAGTAAATAGTTTAATTTTATAATAAAATGTTAACTAATAAATGAGGTCAATACTATTATTTTCAATTTCACACCTAAGGAAACATAAGCAAACTGAAGTTTGGAGAGACTAGTCAACTTTCTCATTGTCACAGAACTAGTAAATGTTATATTCATACATTCAAATTTGCTTGACTCTAGAATACAGGTTCTTAACCAGGACATTTACTTTTCTACTTCTGATCTTAGGACCCTCAAACCAAATGACCTCCTGGATTGCTGGTTTTCTCTGAGGGTGTTGGCAACCACCTTGGTACTTGTAATCACATAATGGATCCCTGAGTCCAGTAGCTATTCTTATAACTAAAACCACCTTTTCTTTTCCTGAAATTTTCTTTAACCTTTCTTTAACCTTCTACTCTTTGCACAACTTCCCCAGCTTCTGACACAAATATTGTAAGTGAGTGAACATTCTTACTCATACAATTTTCCCGGGCTGGCTTTGTTTTTAGGAGTTGGAATTACTGTTGATGTGATTTTTAAGAAGAGCTCAGGTAAACAAAATCTCTTTTGTTTTTTTTAGGGTACTCAGTGTGGCAGACACAAATATTACTGTCTCTTAGCTCTGAAAGAGTAGAACCAGCAAGCCACTCAGATGACATCCTATATTTTGCAACAGACCCTCAGCTAGCTTTGTAGAAGATACCAGATACCAGCCAAATGCAATCTTTCCTCATGTCTCTTATGCTAGAACTTTCCTTTCTAAGTACAGCAAAAGGTTTGCAGGCAGTGAAAAATTAAAATAAAATCAGGCTTGTTCAAAACAGGTTCACTCTTGAAATAGGACAAATTAGATGTAGTCTGGGTTTTTAATACCATTTGACTGGCTGGCTAGCTAAGAATTGGTTCCCACACAGCACAATAGCACTGAGATTTAAGAAATGGCCTTTTAGTTTGACCACATGATCCTATAACCACCAGTTGACACATAGCCACGTGCCTTTGTCCATGCCACAACTTGGCAATAACCTATATTTGTGCTCTGAAATATTGAAATTCTAAGCCAAATACATGAGAGAATTAGTCATAGATTTTGTTTCTCTTTGAATTCATATGTTAAAAGTAAATTTTTGAATGTTAATGATCACAATTATGGGTTGTGGCACACAACACTAATGACACTGTATCATATGCCTAGTTTCGTTACATTACAAGGTAGAGTTCTTAGCCAAAACCCATCAGGACTGGGTTAAGAACCTGTGGGCGGGGGAGGTGGCACTTATGAATTGACCACCTTTCCTTTCTTCTGTCCCTCTTCAGTTACTTAAAGATTATCTTTGAAAAAAAAGAAATATTATTCACAGTGAAAAAACAAAATAACTACAATGCAAGTGAAGAGTAAATCACAAATCAAACATAATGCTTCCACACAATGTCCAATTTGAACATAAGCAATGCATAAATATGAATGACTGCTTCTTTATGGGTTACATAGAAACCTCTGGCTTTTAATCTAAGCCTGAATACTAGAAAGTATCTACCTTAAGTAAGTGTGGCTTGTAAATTAAAGTGATATTCTTTCTTCAAACCTGATGGGCAGGTTGGAGATAAGAGTCATAGATGGTGATTTTTATCTCTTCTGTTTCTGTTTATCTCCTGAGAGGATGCTCTCATATGCCAAGTAGGAATCCTTACTGTGCAAGTGTTCCTTATCTGTAACCACAGTGATGCTCTCCTTAATTAGATGTTTTAATCCCATTTCCATCTCAGCTGCCACCACCACCATCACCTTCAACATTATTATCAATTAATATTGAATGCTCATTGATGATAAATACTAAGTTAAGCCAAAGCAGTCTACACATAAACAAAAAGACAGTGAAAAGTCTCAGAAAATCAGAGAAGTATGGATTTTTAAGACACACCCCCCCAAAAAAACAAGATTTTATCAAGTATGTAGTCTAAATCTTTTTTGCTGCAGCTTGCTTATGTCTTCATCTAGATTTTATGAGGTGTCTAAGATTGCCCTGCTAATATCTCTGAGGATTTTTGACTGAGGATCTTAGGTACCCTTGTCTTCTCAGGCTGAGGTTTCCTGCTTCCACTCAGTTGTTGCTCACACTCCACCTCCTCTCACTTCCTGAATATCCTGTCCCTTGCATTGTCACATTATACCATGGTTGACCCTGCTTCAAGTTCTATCTGTTACTTCCTCCAAAGTACCTCAAGATCAAAACAGATTTTCCCAAACAGTAGAGGTTAGGGGTGTGTGTGTGTGTGTGTGTGTGTGTGTGTGTGTGTGTTGAAAGATGCTTAGCACATCAAAACAACAACAAAACAACTTAAAATTAAATATTATTAGGCTTCTAAACTCATGAAGTCGTTTGACAGTACCTTCCCCTAAGCATGTCATGTAGACTATCATTTCTTCGACCCTGGTCTCCTGCTGTCTTCTGCTTTCCTCTTTCTTTCTCACCTCTCCTTATCTCTCTGGCTTCTTACTATATCCCCTAACTGCTCTTCCTTTCCTAGGCTGCCAAACATGCAACATCTGTATTTTATCATAGACAGTAATTTTATTGTTGTTGTTATTTCCCTGTATCTTCCACACTATACCTTTTGGCATATTTTTAACATTTTTTTTATTGTGGCAAAATACACATAACACAAAACTTACTATCTTAACTGTTCTTAAGTGTACAGTTTAGTCATTCTAAGTATATCCATTTTCTTGTGCAACCATAAGCAGTGTTTTTTATAATCAAATGACCAAAAGGTACTGATTCTGTTAAGCAAGAAAAGCTATTCCCTCTAAGACCGAGTCTTAATATGAGATTCTAAAATTATATATGTGTATACATGAATACAATGTGTACATGTGTGTATACACACATGCACGTACAAACCCTGTTAACACAGACACATACCTACTCCTCTTTAAAATGTGACAAGACTTCCTTAGATTGCCCTGCCTTTCACTTAGAAACAACTGGCAAGTTTTACAGATTTTTATATCCTCCCAAAAGAAAGAATTTATTAGGTAAATCATGACCAATAATGTACACTTAAGCAAAAAATATATAAGCTTTTGTGGACAAACGAACAATGGAGAGGGAAATTTGTATTGCATATTACATACCATGTTTCTTTCCCTCAAGTTGTCCTTCTTTTTCACTGACATTTAAATTCCTGTCTTTTTTCCATTGGATACTGTTTTCTGCTTTGTCAAAGATTAGTTGGCCATACATTTGTAGGTCCAATTCTGGGTTCTCTATTTTATTCCATTGGTCTATGTGGGTCTATGTGTCTGTTTTTTTTGCCAATATCATACTGTGTTGATTATTACAGCTTTGTAGTAGAGGTTAAAGTCTGGGATTGTGATGCCTCCTGCTTTGGTTTTCTTCTTCAATATTACTTTGGCCATTTGGGGTCTTTTGCAGTTCCATATAAATTTTAGGATTGTTTATTCTAGCTTTGAGAAGAATGCTGGTGCAATTGTGATTGGGATTGCATTGAATGTATAGTTTGCTTTGGGCATATTGAAATTTTAACAATATTTATTCTTCCAATCCATGAGCACGGAAGAATTTATTGTCAAATTGGCTTACATATAACACCCAGTGCTCATCCCAACAAGTGCCCTTCTCAGTGCCCATCACCCATCTACCCCTCTCCCCCATGCTCCCATCCACCCTCAGTTTGTTCTCTATATTTAAGAGTCTTGTGATTTGCCTCCCTTCCTCTCTGTAACTATTTTCCTCCCTTCTCTTCCCCCATGGTTTTCTGTTAAGTTTCTCAAGATCCACATATGAGTGAAAACATATCTAGTTCCCTCAACTTAAACTCTCTTCAATCTCTCTTAGTCCCTTCAGGTTCTCTCCCCTTTCCTGTTGTCTGTATCTGCTCTTCTTCTCTCCTTTCAAATAGGATCTGATCTCTTTTCCAATTCTTACCATCCCTCTTATGCTGATCAATTTAATGTACTCTGGGTTTATTCAATTTGAATCACCACCCATTGGCATGCTCAGCATAAAATGGGACCTTTATCTTTCAAAGTTAGTAGGAAGGGATTATAAATTCTGACAGTACTTTTTAGATTTAACATTTATTAAATAAGAATGCTTCCAAATTTCAAATGCCCATAAAATTTGTCCTAGCCATTACCTTAGGAATTTATTCATAAATATATTTGCACACATGATGTATATATAAAGTTATTTATTGCAGCATTAATTTTTGATAGAAAAAGATGGAGAAAAACATGATGGCCCACTAAGAAGAGATAGTTTAATAATGTACATTTATACACTGGAATACCATGCATGTGTCATAAAAAATTCAGGAAAACAAATTATACTGAAATGACAAGATTTCCAAGGTATACTATTAAATGAGAAATCAAGGCACAGAAGAAGAGTTTACAGAGTATACTACCATTAGAAAATGTTTGTGTATCAATTTTGCTTACATTTACACAAAAAGTTCTCTGGAATAGAAAGTAAGAAATAATAACAATCAGTTAGAGATAAAAACTTTGGTTGGGATGGATCAGATTCATATGTATTAAACTCTATGCCCTAAAAACAGAGAAAACACATTGAAGTTTCTTCCAGTACCAATGGAAAAAGTGACTGTAGGATAGCACTTAAAGATAATAAAAATTAATGAATCCAATCTTTTTATGAAGCCAATATATCACATCAACGCCTTAAAATGCATAAAAAGAACAGTGCACATTGATCTCCTTCATGAATATCAAGGTAAATCCTAAATAATATATTATTAGGAAGAATCTAACAGTATATGAAAAGAATATATTCTTCTGACCAGGTGGGGTTTATTCCAGGGGTGCTCCAGTCCTGCTGCATATTAATAGATTAAAAGGAAAAAAGTCAGATAAGCATCTTTATAGGTTCTAACAACACATTTTACAAAATTTTATATCAACTCTTGTTTTTTTAAAAATATTTTTATTTATTTCTAAGAGAGAGAGAGAGACAGCGTGAGCAGGGGAGGGTCAGAGAGAGAGGGAGATACAGACTCTGAAATAGGCTCCAGGCTCTGAGCTGGCAGTCAGCACAGAGCCCGACGCGGGGCTCGAACCCACGAACCGTGAGATCATGACCTAAGCAAAAGTCGGACGCTTAACCGACTAAGCCACCCAGGCGCCCCTATCAACTCTTGATTTTAAAATGAATAAGGAGTAGTAAAAGAAATACACAAATATTTTAAATAACATGGGAGAGATTAATACTTCCTGACAAAGTAGGAATTGGCACATACACAGTTCAACTATAAGGTCAATATCCTGCCTGTTGGAAAAACACTAGATGCATGACCAGTAAATCCCAGAACACTAACATGTCCAATATCACTACTGTTATTTACAACTGTTCTAACAGTGATAGCCATTGTTATGAGGGAGTAAAATCGTGGTAAAATTATTTAAATCAGAAAATAGAATGTAAAATTATCATTTTTTAATGTCCTTACTGGACACATGAAAAATCCTAAGCATTCAACTGACTGATATATTTTAAACAATACCATCATACAGAAATGTGGATGAATACAAAATTCATATCCCAAACCCAGGATTTTCCTTTGTAGAAGTAGCAACAAATTACAAAATGTCATGGAAGAAAAAAATCCTATTACAACGTACTGTTACAATAGTAAAATAGTAACAATAAAAGATACAGGAAAAAGACAAACAAATAGAATCTCTAACTTTGTACTCTATAAGAAGTGAAAATTAACATTAGGAGCTAAAAGAAGTCTTTAACAATTGGAAAAGGTGGATTTATTCAATAATATAAGTCAAAGCTACTGAAAAACCATTTGAAAAAAATTGGACTCCTAACTTATACCATATCCCAAAACAAATGTCAAGTAGATCAAAGATTTTATCATAAAAATGAACAGAAGAGCAATAAAACGGAAACAGGGAAGGGCGTTCAATGGGTTAAACATCCAACTTCGGCCCAGGTCATGTGCTTCATGGGTTTGAGCCCCGTGTCTGGCTCTGTGCTGACACCTTGGAGCCTGGAGCCTGCTTCAGATTCTGTGTCTCCCTCTCTCTCTGCCCCTCCCCTGCTTGTACTGTGTGTCTCTGTCTCCCAAAAATAAACAAACATTAAAAAAATTTTTAAAGAAAATATGCAAGATTTAAAAATCTGGTAAAAAATCTAAAATATGTATCATAGGCAATGTAATGAATTCTTATCAATATAAAGAGCTCCTATGATTCTATAAGATACAAAGAAGCCAATAGAAAACTAGGTAAGGAGCATAAAAAAATAGTTTGCAATAAAGGAGAAACAAATATCTTTTAAAACATATAAAGTTAACTTCACTCATAATAAGAAAAACCTAAAATTTAAACAATAAGATTTTTTTTTTCCACCTACAAATTTGACAAAAGTGGCAACCATTGATGATACACTATATTAGTCTGGTAAAAGTGGCATTCTCATGCAATGTTGATAGAAGTATAAGTACAATTTCTAGAGAAGACAAACTGTCAAAATTTATCACAATTACAGTGTTTATTTGCTTCAACCTTACATATTGATTTCTAGAAATTTATACTGCAGATATAATCACATATATGCATGATTATGTTTGTATAATAGTGATTGGTGCCACATTGTTATTAACAAAAATATTAAAACAACTAAAAAAATAAGCAAAATCTCCACTAATAAAGGATTATCACTTATGTAACTTAAATTCAAATGACATAAAACTATTTAATTATAAAAAGTAATGAGCTAATTATATGCACTGAAAATGAGGGACTTTTTTAGGCAGCGTATTATGTGAAAAAGACAAGGTACAAAAATTGAATATATATTTACCATTTGTGTAAATAATACATAACATTATATAGAAGTATATGTTGACAGAATATATATGAGAGATACATAAGAAACTGGTAAGAGGGGTTGTCATAAGGGAAAGGAACAAGGAAACTTACATTTTGCTATTTTGGCTTTTTGGAATTATGTACTTTTACATGTTTTACCTATTCATAAATATAGCTTTTTAAAGTCTCAAGAACAGAGAGCCAGTGTGGTATGGTTGCCATGGAAAAAATTTGTTCATACAGTTGTTACCTCAATTGTTTTGTATGCGTAACATTTAATTGTTGCTTTAAACATATTGAAAAAATATTGTGCTTTCAATCCAAGATTGAATAAAAAGGTGATTATATTAACAGAAACAGACATAAACCAGTTAAAGCAAAACCAGTAGAAATTGTAAAAACGTTGAAAAACAACATAGGATTTTCCAAGGTAGTTTGGCACGACTGATACACATTTCATGAAGGACAATTACTTAAGCAGTAAACACTGTCTGGAGGGTGCTAAAGAGGTCAAGACCCTGTGTGAGATATGAGGAGCAGACTGTCACCCATGCATGTACAAACACTGGCAATGGAAGTGATGCTGAAGAGTATGAGAGAGGCTTAGACACATTAAAATCACACTGCTGAATAGTGAGCATGTAATTCTTTGGGAAATATTTGCTCTTGTGGAGAAAGTGCATGTTTTATGAGCCTTTTTGCCCAAGTGGATACAGATCCTTACACTCTTGTGTGCTCTCTGGTCTCCTGCACCTTTGGAGAAGAACTATGGTCTCTAATTCTCTTTCAGCAGCTGTTTGCCTTTTGCAGTTATTCAGTCATTGTATAACTCCTCTTCATCCTTGCATTGTCTTATCAGATCCTTGACTCGCCCTATCCTCTGACCCATATCCACGGCTCCCAGATCACCTTGAAAGTAGAGAATAGGCTTCACAACTTTTATTAAGTTAGCTCTTCTCAAAACCACAACACATTGTTCAATACTAAAAATAAAATGAAAAGGTGTCTTGTTTGTTGTGATTTTGTGGCGATAGAATCAGACCAAGACAGAGCCAATGAGAAGCAAAAATAGATATGGAGTAAAAGAAAAATTGTGAAACACATGCACACACGAGTTACACAGAAGGATATTCAATTATGTCTCATTTACCACCCCAAACAGTCTAAAATTGGGTAATATTTTCTGTTTTAATTCTTCCAGAAGTCTTTAAATCCATTTCACTTCCTAACAGAATCCCTCAGCAAAAAGCTGTGAACTTAAGTCAGCTTTCTTTTATCCAAACATTGTCTGAATTTCTCCATTAAGTTTTACTATACCACATAAGTCTAAGAATGTTCCCAACAATGTTGTATCTGCTCCCATTGACCCCAAGGACCTCAGATTCCCTATAAAGATGATTTCCTTTTTAATGGTACTTTCATGTCCTAAGATAGAAACCCTTATTTAAGTAAATAACTTATTGCAAAGGTATTTAATGTTACTGCAAATTTTGAATCCTTCTAAACATTTTGTAATATTTATCTCCATTGAGACTTAGCAAACATTTATTCCTTATTTATAATGCCAAACACTGGAGAAAATTTTTGAAAAAAAAATATCCTAAGCCTGGATGTTTCCTGATATCTCAACATTTGATATAATATAGGACAAAAAGCATAATTTCTTTTGTCTGACACTGTTTTTATTTGAATTTTGAATATTTGATCCCATCTTTTTATGGAGAGGCATCAAATGGTCCCTTGAAGATAGACAGATGATATTACTAATGATTTCTACTGTGGAGTGGTAAAGTCAGTGAAAGTAAGAACTAGAATCTGGTCATTCAACTCCAGACCTGGGTGTATGCTGTCTTCAAGATATTTTCACCTGGTTGCCCCTAGGTTTGTGACTTCACAGGTCTTCCTCAGAATGCAACTTCTTCTGTCACATCCTACTCATGGACTGACATCCATCTTGTAACTCAGGCCATAAACTCTTATCTCAGTCTTGACTCTTTCCTTTTTTTTCCTGGTAAATTCAGTAAATTGCCACTCTTGTTAGAAAACTTGTAAAGTGCACACCCACACACACCAATGTCCTCTTTCCAATGAGATTGATAGACAGTCAGCTCTTAGCTCAACTAACCAGCCAATTTATCTCTTGTTTTTGTCTGTTTCTAAATTTTTAAGATATTTTTGGTGTTTATTTTTGAGAGAGAAAGAGAGTGTGAGAGAGAGCAGGGGAGGGACAGAAAGAGAGGGAGACACAGAATATGAAGCAGGTTTCAGGCTCCAAGCTGACAGCACAAAACCCGATGTGGGGCTTGAACCTGTGAACCATGAGGTCATGACCTGAGCTGAAGTCGGATGCTTAACCAACTGAGCCACCAAAGAGCCCCAATTTCTCTCCTAATCTCAAGTCTTGTCCCCTCCAAATCATTCTTGACACTGTGAAGAGTGATCTCTTTCAATGAATACATGCTTGAAAAAAAATGTAACAGTGACTGTTCTACATTGCAAATCTGAGCATATAACTACCCTACTTAGAATTTCTAATATAACGCATTGGCCTCAAGAGCTAAGTAAAAATCCCTGTAGTTCTAAGACTGGTGGTGAACAGACCCCTGCTTACATCTCTAGCCTTATGCTTTCTCCCTCCGAGTTCCAGCCCTACGTACCATTTAGAGTTCCTTTCAATCCTCTGCAGTCTCTCCTGCCTCCAACCCTTTACATATGCACTTACTCCTATTGATCTGTCTGTTTAGTCTCTGCTTGGATTTCAGATCTTCCAAGGCTTTGCCAAACCCTCTTCAACTCCATACCTCTGACAAGACTGGGTCAGTGGGTCAGTGTCCAACCTATATCTTCTACAACCCATGTCCCATAAAGTTTTAACCTATATTACAAACATCCCTTTCTTACTCTGAATCACTTAGTAGATACATAAAGACTAGTCTGAAACACCACAAAATTTCTAGCATATAGTAGGTATTCAGGAAGAGTTTGTTGCATGATTGGTTGAGTGAGTGAATGAATGAATCTGAATGCCCAATACCCTCACATTCAAATCAGTATTCCAAGACAAGCCCATGTGCCAAAGGATCTGAACACCTGGGCAGTCAGAAACCTGGAGGAACAACAGTCTTCTTCTTACTGATAGCCACAATCTTTGTAGCTTACTGAATAAAATATCTGTTCACTGATGCCAAACTGCTGTGGGGACAGTAAAATCTGATTCCTAGGTGCCATACTGGGATCTTTCCCCAGTATCTCTGGACCTGCAGCACCACAGATCTGTGTGCAATGAACAGAAGGCAGTGAGGCTCCCTGTCAGAAAGACTATTTCCAAGAAAGACTAGAAAGGATGAATGGGCATTTCTCTCCTTCTTTCCTCCCTTCTTTCTCTCATTCCTTCCTTTCTTTCTTTACAGAGTTCGGGCTCAAACACACACACACATATGTGCACACACAAAGACACACACTTACAAATTGCCATTGGGCTTCTTGTCATAGAGGAGGAGGGCAAGTACACAAGCAGGCAGTGTTTCACAGATATCTAAAATGAGCTGTTTCATTAAATATTTATCAGCTTGTGTGTTTCCATTCAGTACTTAGGTATATTTAATTTTTTTTAGTGTTATTTTCTGTCTGGAATTGAAATAATGGCCTAAGCCAAATATAAAAAGGATTTATAATGCAGCTGTATACAGCAGAGCATCCTGGAAGTACCTATCCTCAACTCACCCTACTGACATAAAATTAGAAAGGTGTTCCTACACTCAGAAACATTTGGAGCATCTGTCTATTTCACTTTGCATCAGGGGAAAGAAAAAGATATGGAAGGAAGAGTTGGTAATTGTGGTATAAATTATTTGGTCTTAAAGGCTGATTCACCCCTAAAGAGAAAAGGAATTAGCCTCAGGCCAGTCTGACTAGGAGAACATCAAGTTTATTGACACTGCTAACCAGAGGAAGGCCTGGGAAGGGTTTGAGAGGGTGTCTGCCTCCTCATTTTCCTAGGGCAGCTGTAGCCCCTAAATGTGGCACTGATAATAAGATGATATACTTTCAGTCAACAGTGTATGTGGTTTTCTTCACCTCCCCCCAGCTATTAAAGCTGTATTCAGTGGGAGACACATAGTAATTTGTTGAAAATCACTATTTGCTAAGAAACTCTCACAAAACCCCAAGAGCCCATTATATTAACAGAAGTGACAAGAAAATAAATGTTTTTGACAAGGAAGTGCTCCTATCCAGGGAAGATAGCTGCAACATTGGTGATTATTCAGCAAATCAAACTTATTTAAACACACTGTCTCTGATACTTAATAAATGTTATAGTGTGGCTTTTTGTGGCTAATAAAACTTGGTTTACATTCCACCCCGTGTCTTCTATGATTCGCCTCCCTGGGCTCACTTAAAGTGCATTAAGAAGCAGCAAGCAAGATCAGGACGATTTGCTGCAAAACTTAAATAATTCATTTATGCACCATTGCTTTCAGACTGTGTTTTTACAAATGCTGTAATGAGACAAGCTGTGAAATGTTTTACATGGGGAAAAAGGCAGGGAAATCACTGAAAGAAAACCCCATTTCCATGCCATATTTCCTTGAGGTTCAGGACAAAAACAGAGGAGGCATGTCTTACAAAAACATTTGTGCTACTTACCTACTTCTCATACATATGACATCAACTAGATCTCATTTATACTTTTCCATGAACTAGAATTACAGTCATGTCATATTTGAGAGACTTGATTCCTGAGTTAACTTTTAAAATGGATCTTTGTCTAATCAAATTCCCCAAAAGATACTTGGGCTGGAAGACTTTGCAAAATTATTTTAAAGTTTATATGAATAAATAACTGGAGAAGAATAGCTAACAAATACTGTAAAATAAAATATCATGTGCACAGGAACTGTTAGATAATAAAGCATATTGTAAAGTCATGATATTAAAAGCAGTGTGGTACTAACCATCGAATAAATAGGCAATCAGTGGAACAGTTTAAAAAGAACTAGGTGAAATAGGTAAATGCAGCCCGGAAGCAAGTGAAGAATATTTACATATATTATTTAATAATATATAAATATATATTTACATATATAATTATGTAAATACATATATTTACATATATACACACATTTATATATACACATATACATGCTCAGTGTATACACACATATATTTAGAGATTCAAAAACACTTAGTCATTTGAAAAAGATACTGTATTCAAGGAATTTACCAACTGAAATTCCAAGATAGAGTGATGACTTAAATATTTCAAATGAGGTTTGGGGTGCCTGGATGGCTCAGTTGGTTAAGCATCTGACTTCGGCTCAGGTCATGATCTCACGGTTCATGGGTTCGAGCCCCGTGTCGGGCTCTGTGCTGACAGCCAGCTCAGAGCCTGGAGCCTGTTTTAGATTCTGTGTTTCCCTCTCTCTCTGACTCTCCCCTGCTCATGCTGTCTCTCTCTCTCTCTCTCTCTCTCTCTCTCTCAAAAATAAGTAAAAAACAAAAAAAAATATTTCAAATGAGATTTAAAAGATCCATAAAAGATTTATAAAAATCTAGAAAAAAATTAATTAAACATTTATATAATTATGGAGGGTAAGATCATTCTAAGCATAACACAGGGATAAATTGCAAATAAAGAGATTATTATATTTTATTACTGAATAATATAAAAATGGGCACCAGTATGTAAAAACACAATCAACACAAAAAGTAAATAACAAATTAGAAAAAAATATTGTAAGTGTATAGAACATGGGACTATTACATAGATTTCCTACAGATTAAAAAAAGAACTAAATTTTTTAAATGAATAAAGAATACTAGATAAGACAGGAATTATGAGATATATAAAATATATTTATATTGAAGTATAGCTGACACAGGTTACATTCATTTCAAGTGTACAACATAGTGATTTAACAAGACTATACCTTATTCAGTGCTCACTGTAAGTATAGCTACCATCTGTCATCATACATTGCTATTACAGTATCATTGACTATATTCCTTATGCTGTGTCTTTTATCCCTGTGACTTACTCATGTCATACATAGAATACTGTATCTTCCACTCTCCTTCATCTCTTTTGCCCATTCACCTCTTCCCTCTCCTCTGACAACCACCAGTTTGTTCTCTATGCATCTACTTCTGTTTTGTTTTGGTGTTTAAACTCTATATATAAGAAAAACCATATGGTGTTTGTCTTTGCTGGATTTCTTTTACCTAACATAATACCCTCTAAGTCCATCCATGCTGTTGCAAATGGCAAGATCTCATTCTTTTTAATAGCTGAGTAATATTCCACTATATATACACATCACATCTTCTTTATTCATTCATGTATTGCTGGACATTTAGGTTGCTTCCATAGCTTATCTATTATAAATGATGCTGCAATAAACATAGGGGTACATATATCTTTTCAAGTTAGCACTTTTGTTTTCTTTCAGTTAATAAGCAATAGTCGAATTATTGTATTGTATTGCACTTCTATTTTTAATTTTTTGAAGAACCTCTACACTGTTTTCCACAGTGGCTGAAACAGTTTTCATTCCCACCAACAGTACTAGGGTCCATTTTTTTCTCCATATCCTCACCAACATATTTCCTGTGTTTTGGATACTAGTCATTCTGACAGGTAGAAGATGATATCTCATTGTGGTTTAGATTTGCACTTACCTGATGATTAGAGATTGAGCATCTTTGCAAGTGTCTGTTAGCCATCTGTATGTCTTCTTAGAAAAAATGTCTATTCGTGTCCTCTGCTCAGTTTTAATTCAGATTATTTATATTTTTGATATTCAGCTGTATAAATTCTTTATATACTTTAGATATCAATCCCTTATTGGATATATCATTTACAAATATCTTCTCTTATTCAGTAGATTGCCTTTTCATTTTGTTGATGGTCTCCTTCACTGTGTAAAAGCTTTTAATTTTAGTATAGTCCCAATAGTTTATTTTTCCTTTTGTTTCCTATGCCTCAGGAGACATATCTAGAAAAATGTTGCTCAGGGTGATATCAAAGAGATTACTGCCTGTGTTTTATTCTAGGAGTTTTATAGTTTCAAGTCTCACATTTAGATCTTTAACTTATTTTGAGTTTATTTTTGTGTATTGTGTAATAAAGTGGTCCAGTTTCATTGTTTTGCATGCCGCTATCCAATTTTCCTAACACCGTTTCTTAGAAAGACTATCATTTTCCCATTGTATATTCTTGCCTCGTTTGTCCTAGGTTATTTGACCATATAAGCATGGGCTTACTCTTGGGCTCTCTCTTCTGTTCCATCGATCTATATGGTTTTTGTTTGTTTTTTTGCCAGTACCGTACTGTTACTACAGCTTTGTAACAGTATCAAAACCAATAGAATGCAGCTAAAACAGTCTTTAGAAGGAAGTGTGTAACCTTAAATACATACACTAGAAAAAGAAGAAAGACAAGATATAGAAACTAAACATCCAACTTTAAAAATTAGAACCCAAACAGAATAGACCCAAAGCAGGTGTAACAGTGATCAAAAGCATGAAGCCAGAAATGATTAAACTGGAAAACAAAAACAAGGGTTAAAATTTTAATTAAAAAATAAGAGCTTTGATCAACCACAGAAAAGAATGATTATTAAAAAAAAAGATGTAACAGTGTTTTTAAAAGATAGAAAAGAATGTTAAGAACAGCTTCATGCCAGTAAAATTTTAAGTTTTGTAAAAATGAACAAAATTGAGAAAACTTAACAATATTAAAGCTATCTCAAGAAAAAAATTAAATGATCTTTTAATCTTTAAAGGAAATGATTTAATAGCTAAAATCCTCCCATGATGAAAAGAGTGGATTTACATTCTTTTAAGGAACAGGTAATTACAAATGCTACATAAGTGCTTTCAGAAAACAGAAAATGAGCAAATGCTCCCCAGCTACTTTTATGAGGCTACTGAACTAAGACATAAAATTACAAAAATTACAGGCCAGTCTCACTCATGAGCCTACATGCGAAAACCCTAAGTGTATTAGAAAACATAATCTAGAAATGTATAAAAATAACAAAGTTGGTTAGCCCAGTTATGCACAGTGAATTTAAAGTTGAAAAATATCAATAGTGTAATGTATTACATTAACATATTAAAGAAGACGAACCATATAACCACCTTAATTTGAAGCACAAATAATGTTTGATAAAATCCAATATTCATTCATGCATTAAAAAACACCATCTTGATAAACTAAGAATAAAAAGGAATTCCTTATTCTAATGATGGATAGTTATAAAGAAATCCCACAGCAAACATTTAGTAGTGAGAAATTAAAAGCATTGCTTTTAAAATCAGAAACCTGAGAAAGATGCCTTCTATCATCACTTTAGTTTACTAATATAATCTTACCTAGAATCATAAGACAAGAAAAAGACAAAATTATAATCATTGCAAAGAAAAAAACTACCATAATTTATAGGTAATAGAATCTATAGGAAATCCCTAAAGAATCTCTAGGAAAACTGTTAGAATTAACTTCTGAGTATATAAAGATTGCCAGCTATAAAATCAAGGTACAAAATTCAAATTTCAATATACTGACTGTACACTTGCAGAAAAAACATAATTTAAAGGATGTATACCATATACAATCACAAAAAAGGTTCTAGGAAGTTTTTTTAATGATCTACAAAGACATTACATATTTTTATTGAAAGACAATAAGGAAAATGTAAATAGATGTAAGAAAAAAAACACCACGTTCATAGATAGGAATAGTCAATGTTGTAAAGACATCAATCCTTCACAAATTCATGTAGAGATTTAATGTAATCTTTACTGAAGTTCCAGTATCTGTGTGTGTGTAGTTTGTGTGTGTGTGTGTGTCTGTGTGTGCGTAATTTGACAAGATAATTCTAGAGCAAAGTGTAAAGAACAGCAAAGAAACTACTGAATAAAATCTAATAAGATTGGGGGACAGGGAGAAGAGAGTTTAACTTACTAAATGTCAAGACTTATTTAGAAGAAGAGGGGGCAAAAACCAATCTCACTTATATAAGGCAACTTGACATAGGGCAGAGGTAATAGTGAAGTGGAGCAGAGAATGCTCAGGTTGGCCAGTCATTCACTCAATATATAGAAACAATCCAAATGAATTAAGGACTTAAAAGGAAAAGGTAAAAATTTTCAACTATTGGAGAAAACGTACAGGAGAATATTCTCATGATCTTAGAGTGAGGAAGAGTTTTTAAACAAGACCAAATAAAAGGCAAACTAAGAAAAAAATTATGTTAAAAGTAAGACTTATATTTCTGCTCATGCAAACAACAACCACTACATACACAACACACACATACACACACACAAAGAGTAAAAGATGAGCACAGACTGGAAGAGGATGTCTACTACACATGTAACTGTCAAAGTCTTATCATCTAGGGTGTAAGGAGCTCTTGGAGGAGGAGGAGGAAAAGGAGGAGAAGGAAGGGGAAGAGAAGGAAACCACTAAAAGACAAATGGTCAAAAGCCATGAGTAGCTATTTCACACATACAAAAGTAAACCCAACAAATAAAAAATACTCAAGCTCCTTATTAATCTGGGGACAGAAAAAGAAAATAAAATACTGTGTTAACGTTTCACACTTACTGGTTTAGCAGATACGTAAAAGTATGATAGTATTAAGTGTTGGTGCAAATGTGAAACTGTAGGAACTTCTGAACTCTGCTAGTCTAAGAAATTCTACTTTTACCCTGGATAAATTATTGCTTGTATGTGTCAGGAGACGTGTACTATAATAGACATAGTAGCGTTGTTCATAATAATACAAGTTAAATATGACTCAAATGTTCAACAACAGTAAAATGCACCAATAAATTCTAATAGACTCATAAAAAGAAACACCATAGAGTGATAAAACTGAATGAAACCCAGCTACATGACACAATGTGGTAGTTCTCAATATCACAGTATTGAGCAGAAAAAGGCAAGTCAAGAATACACTAGGAATCTCTATATCCAAAGAAAGATAAAAACAACAGGCAAAATTAATATATTGCTTGAGGACGTGTACATATATGATAAAATATAAAGGAAAACAATGAATGATGAACACAAAACTCAGCATATTGGCTTCCTGGAGTTTGGAAGTTCAATGTGGTTAGGAGGGCTTTAAAAATACAGGACAAACTCTATGTAGCTAGACAAATGTGTTTTAAACCGTACAAATTCCTGTATACATGATATATATTGCAATTTCTTAATTCAGAAAAGCTTCTGAGACATAATGGTGAGTTGATAGGTGATTTTAAAGACTTCTCTATTTTACTTATTTGAATTTTCTAATTTTGTCAACAATAAACACAACATACTTGTGTTGTAAATTTTAAAACGTTTGTCGAATGAGACATGATTCCTAAAAAATCTGCCTTAGTGGACATGTCTAGTCAGCTCATCCACTTTAGGACCTAGCTGATCTCACATCAAAAGGGTTATCCATGTGATGACAGTCTGTTCATTCACGGGCCAAGGAACTCTGCAACAACTTTCTTCACTAGTGGATATGAATACAGAAATGTTAATGCCTACAAAGAACTCATAAACAATATTATTTTTCATCTAAAGAGTGAAAAATTTTCCAAAATTTTACTTACATATCTAAGACCAATTTTAAAAGTTCAGTGCTTTTAAAAAGTATTTTTAATGTAAAGTAATTTTTTATGTTTTGTCTACCTATCCACATAATATATAGCTACAGTCAAAGAACATTTTAAAAATAGATAAAAGAAAAACTGCAACTCTTGATTCTACCATCCTGATATAGCACATAGTTGTTTTCCCTTTTAACATAGATATTCCTAAGCATAGATATTTTCCTTCAAAGTTTTAATTTTCGTGAAGATTCATGTCTCTATTCTTCTTTTTGAAGACTTAATATGATATCAAGCGCCTTTGTTGATATTGCTTAAAAAATCCCCTGAAACATTTTAAAAGATGTATAATATTCTACTGAGTGAGCTTACCATAATTTACTTAACAATATTCTCATCATTCTTTTGTTTCAAGCCTTCCAAAGAACTTTATAAACACTAGTTTAGTCCATAATTCTTATAATTACCAATGTTTCCATAATGCCCAAGTGCTAGAAATACTGCCTGGCCTAGTACTTCCTTTGCCTCTATTGCATCCTGAGCCACTACTCTGAGTCCTCAGAGTGGTGACACTATACCACCCCAGGAGCTGACTATTAACAGTGGGGTTCTCCATTCTGTTTCAACAGAAACCCAACCTGAGAGTCTTCTCTCTAGACTACCGCTTCTGAACCAACTGTCTTTATTTCCCTCAAAGCAGAGCCTGAGACAAGGACTTGGCATGGGGGAGGAGGGAGCATGAGATAGCGAACATTGTGCTATGGATGACACAGATGTGGGCAAGAAATGTGATTTGGCCTTGGACCTCTAAGAATAATAGAGGATACCTCCAAAATTGGAGGGATAGGAGGCTTGGTCACTTATCTGCCAGCCTCCTTCTCCCATTGGCTGAGGTTTTTCTCTGGAAATACAAACCTTCCCCCAGCCTTGGACTATGCTGTGTCTTGCTGAAGAATGTAGTTTTAGATAAGGCTAAGGCAGGAAGAAAAGTGGTGCATTCTGGGAAGGGATGTTGGCAATTCAAGTAAGGTGGCTCACACAGAGCATTCCCATCCAGATGCTGCTAAAATCTGAGTTGAGTTGGGCTGAGAGAGTATGATGCTGGACTTCAAAGGTGCCAGCCACACTGAAACTAAAGAACTTGAACTTTCCTCTTCATGGCAATAGAATCTATTTAAAAAGTTTAATAAGTGAGATATGTTTGGTTTTTTGGGGTTTGTTGTTGTTGTTGTTGTTACCATGATGTCATCAGGACTTTATTTTTTTTTCTTGGCCCACAGCACCAATACTGTTAATCCAGTGAATATTGAGGAACTGGTCCAAAAGAAAAGATGTATTGCTCAGGATTATAAAATTAAAATTAAAATAATAATAATAGAACAGTAGTCATTTTATTAAGTAGTAAAATAACTGGAATTTGTATGTAGGACACAGTGTTTTCAGCTTTTGAGACATGCTATATTTGGGACATTTCTTAGGTGTTAAGATTTCTAGGACTGTTTTTGTCGGCTTTGTTCCTTCCTTTAAACCAAGTCCTGGACTTAACCATAGTTTTTTCATCTTCTCCAGTTAATTCTTTTACAGTGTATTCATTTTTTTTCCCCTAGTAAGTGTGGTATGTTTTGTATAACTTAGTAGGTAACAGACATACTCAGTAAGAAATAATTAAGGAAGAGGTCAAGGGAAATAGAGAAGTTTAGTTTGGAACATTGTGATTTAAGATTTCTGTAAGATATCATCAAGCTGCAGATTTCATTTTAAAATTGAAAATGTTGTTTCATCTCAGGAGAAAGACTTGAATTAAGAAAAATCTCAATGGCAGCTGAAGCCATGGGAGAAGATGAAATTATCTCAACAACAAATAGAATGAAACAAGAAGACAATGACAGAGGTCTCTAGAAAACTAGTTTGAAGGGTAAGCTGAGGAAGAAGAGTCAACAAAGGAGATGGGCAGAAATAAGAAGGTAGGAAAATAACCAGGAGAAAGGGGTTCCAGACCTAGGAGTAGAGACTTTTATGACAAGAGTAGTCAACAGAATCATCGAATGCTAAAGAGAGGCTGTGATGATGAAGACTGAAAAGAATCCATTAGAGTTTACATCTGAGTGGTAATTGGCAGCTTTGATAAAAGGTAATTTCAGGAGAGAGCTCAGGATAAGAGCCCATGGAGACCCCACAGAAGTATAAAGCTGAATTAGGGAAACACCAGTTCCAGTTGCATTGAGGCTGAGAGATAAACCAGGAGGTTGTGGAAGTCCAGGCAATAAATTAGGAAAACCTAAAAAGATAAAAATATTAAGAAAACCTGTACTAAGATGATGGCAGTGAATGTGGGAAGCCATGGATTTTCAAGTTTTGAGGGACATATCTGAGGTAGGAACAAAAGGATTTGTTAAGTGACTAGATTGTAGGTCATGAATGAGACTAGAGACAGCCAGCCAAGGAGAGAGACAGGTTGAAGGTGCCTTTGAGCCTCCATCTAGTTTGGGAAATTGTAGAAATAGATAAGGCATTAAACAGAGTTTTGAATATGTGAGAGATGGAACAGTTTTGGAGGAAATCTAATGAATTCCATTTTGGGCATGCAGTGTGAGATGTGTGATATTCTATTAGAAATATCTAGAAAGCACTTGGATCTTGAACTTAGAGAGATTAAGATGAAAATATAGATTTCTGATTTATTTACATGTAGAAAGATAAAGTTATATGACCAAAACAGTATATAAGGCTCTGTACCTAGGAAAATCATTAAAACAGAGATTACAAAAGAAAGAATCCAAGTATGAAACATGATGGTAAAGGAACCAGGTGGAGACACAATGCAGAAAAAAAAAAAAAATAGAAGAACCTGATTTTGTATAAAAGGCAGCCTTCTGTTCTTACACAGATTAAGGCCTAAAAATCTTCTGTCTTCTTTCAAAGTAGGATGGAAATATTTGCAAGGAAAGTGGGAAAAACTCTGACTTGAAAGTGTCCCTGCAGATTCCAGATCCATAGCTATAAATGAACTGTAAGATAGGGCCAGCCTTGCATTTTGTAAACAAGAAATAGTTCACAGACAGAAAACTTGCATTTGGCTCTAAAACTAAAAATCATGGAGTTTGATAAATCACATTCTTTTCTTCCCCCTCTACTCCAGGATTTCTGGCCTTCTCTGGCTTTTCTATGTTGCCTCTGATTAGAGCATTACATTAAATGATTTTTATACCCCACCTCACCTATGCTATCTTGCTTGAGCCCTTAGGTCATTCCTCTTAGCTCTTCATTAAAACAGATTGGAATGTGATTTTCTGGTTCTGCTCCTCTGAGGGAGGATAGTAGCCTGATTGAATCAAGTACTGGATCCATTTTGATGGGGCTTATATTCTTTCACTGAAGCTACCATAACAAAATACCATAGACTGTGTGGCTTAAACATCAGAGATTTATTTTCTCACAGTTTTGGATGCTAGAATTCCATAATCAAGGTCCAGCAGAGTTGGTTTCTGGTGAGAGCTCTCTTCCTGGTTTGTAGACAGTTGCCTTATAGCTGTGTCCTCAAAAGACTTTTCCTCTGTGGTGCATGGAGGGTGAAGGAGAGTAACAGGGAGGAAGGGGAGGGAAGGGGGGAAGGGAGGGAGAGAGAGATGATGAGCTGTCTGGTATTTCATCTTATTAGGACAACATTTCCATCAGATCAGGGCCCCACCTCATCTTACCTAATTACCTCCTAAAGGTCTTCTCTCCAAATATTGTCACATTTGGAGTTAAGGCTTCAACATATGAATTTGGGGAGGATACAATTCGATCCTTAGGAGGGCTTATCCTGCTGAGATAATTCAAGAGGCAGAATAATCCAAAGCCAAGTGGCTTTGGGTCTTGAGTACCACTTTAAACTCTTAAAAGGATTCTAGAGAATCTCATGAGAACTGAAGATTGCTGGTTGAGTTTGTTGATATTTAAGAGTCAGCCTGTGTAAACACTTAAAAATTACAATACCTCATTTTTTGAGTTAATGTGAATAGAATTTTATTATTTACCAATATAAATAATTAACTTGTACTGTAAATTTACGTAGGGCTGAGCATCTCTCAATCATGGTGAATGCTAAATAATAACATAGAACCATTGTAAGTAATGTTTACATGAAAGGATGCAGGAGTACTATAAAATCACTTGAAAATGTCAGAATGTGGAGGATTATCTGGACAGGCTCTTGGAGCTTATGGTTCATCCCCCAAAAAGAACCAAGAAAACCATATAATAACTCTTTGGACACCCTGTCACTGGGAAGCTGGAGGTCATTGGATTATGGTGGAAGGTTTAAGTAGGAGGGATGATGTTGGCCACGGCCATAGCCATGGCCCTGGTGTCACTTGAATTTTGCTCCAACTCCACAAAAAGCTGAAAAGTGAAAATCAAGAAAGGCACTTGCCTCTAGGAATACTATGAGGCTGGGGGCACACAGCTCTCCTTTGGCGCTTCAATAAGAAAGATGAAAACATCAGTGGGAAGAGGATTCATTCTTTGCCTCCACATAGGAGCTGTAGAGGCAGGTCCAGTGTGATTATACGAGTGTTGCTGAAGTTTTGAGAGAAACATGAGCAAGTATCCATAGACGCCAGTGGCAGGCAGTAGCAGAGGCCAGGAGTAATAAGGGACAGCAGCTAAGGAAACCCACTTAGGTTTTCAGGAACACTCAGGAGAGATCTCAGGAACACTTGGAACTGAAGAGAACAATTGATATAGATGATATTTTTACTACTGCCCCCATGGGCTGTACATACCTTTGATTACTGCTAATATAGCACCTAATTTGCAGCTTTCTTCCTTAGGGTGGTGAGGACAGGAATCTAAGACATGCAGTTGCTAATGGGTCTTCATATATCTGACTGTAGTGTTGGTTCTAGTCCTAGAGCATAATTCTCAAGAAGAAAGGCTACATAATATACTGTCCATCTAAAGTGCCTAAAAAGTACACCACCTAGACACAGCATGCACATGAGAGAAGATAAAACTTTGGATGGCCTTAGCTAATTAGTGGCCACAGAAAGAAGGGTGTGATTCAGTATCCGGAGCACAAAAAGTACTCCAAAAAAAACAAAAAGATTTTGCATATGAATGCAGTGGTCTTATACACTCACTCCTCCTTACACACACACACACACACACACACACACACACACACACACACACACACGGAGTTTATTCTTCTTCTCCTAACCGCATCTCCCACCTACCCTCTGACTCTCTCTGGCTGAGAGGGTAGGTGGGAGAGACACACACAGCTGTGGTTGTGAATCATCTTTGTTCTTTCAAAGTTAACTTAGATTTTCACTTTAACCTTACTTCACTTGGAAGTTTATGTTAGGGTAAAGAGAAATCCTCACATGCATTGGAGAAGGGTCAAGGAAGGAGGAAACTGGGTCACAGTATTATGTGCTGCAGTCCTAACAGCTCACTCCCACCATCCCCACCTCAATAGAAGAGTATACTGTCATGCAGATAAAATCTTGACTAACCCTTCCAAGTGAGGATTCAAATTGGTTTTCAGTGTAGGAGAAGAGTTAACTCCTATGGGTTCATGTTGAGTGTGAGAGGGAGAATGCAATAAAAAATAAACACATAGACCTCTCTCAGTGCACTAGTCTAAAAATGGTGGTGACTGAAGCCGAAGTTGAGAGCTGCATCAGCTGCTTTACCTCAACTTTTTGCCCTTTTCCCAACATGCATGTATTTATAACTTGGGTTTCCCAAACAGATTATTCTGTATTTCCGCCATCTGGTTTATGGATTTTTTTTTTTTTTTTGACATGCTACAGGCTGCCAAATGGTAAAGCTAGTAAGATTCTTGTTTGAGGAAAAGTGACTCTGGCAGAGTGTTGTAAAATAACAGCACATTAGCTACTTGGAAGCAGTAGCACAGCTCCAGAAACTTCAAGAATGCAGGAAGACTCTGAGGGGGTTTAATTAGGGTGCAACTGGACTGCATTAGAAATTTGGGCAGAATATTGAAATGTTTTCTTCCATAAGTGGAAAGAGAATCTTACCAAAGAGTAAAAGGTAGAATATTGTTTTCAATTTGCCCTCATTTTAGGACTGTCTTCACTGTAGAAAAATGGTGTGGCTTCATTTATGCAGAGACCTAGCTATTGTTTTCTGTTGCTTCCATTTCTATCATGAAATAGAATCAAGACAATATTAAAACAGGCCTCCCTTGTTCAATGGAAGGTCCCATAAAGTTCATGTCACAGCAGCATTTCTGTTAAGTGAATCCTATTACACTGTTCAATTCCATTATAAATGTCAGAGATTCAGTCTACGGGAAAAGCAGCTGGCCCTGAATAGAATGAAATCACAGGTCAGAATGTGGAAAATGTCCTCAAAACTCTTATTTAAAGGAGCAAGTCATATCTGTCAGAAAAATGTTGTCATTCAAGATATGGTTAAAAGTATTCTACACTCAAAATATAACAACATAAGAAATAAAAATATAGGGGTGGCAGCATTGTCTTCTGCCTCATCCTGATTTATACACTTAAACTAATGTCAAAAAAGCAATTCCTAATTATCAGAACGTTTTGGCAGGATATTTTATTTTGTTTTAATCATCTTCAATGACCTTAAAGCTTCCAATTTGATATTCTAGGTAACTCTGGGCATGGAGGTTAGGATGAGATGGAATGCACTTTTTCTGGACTGTTACAGTAATCTCTCCAGATAGCTTTACCTGTATCCTTACACTTGGGGAACAAAGAGAACAATGGCAACTGCAGTACCCAGAGGGTGCATTTCTTGTTTCACTGGGGAGTACTGGTCTACTGTTTACAGAAACATATTTAGCAAATGGCTTTGTGGCATTGATTAGGCGATAGTTAAGCATTTTGTGACTGTTCTGGTTTGAAGCTTGCTTCATTTAGCTGATAGCATTTTTTTCACTTAGAGCTGTTGGTGTATATCGATTGGAGTTTTTTGAGTTTAGAAATATTTTTAATACTAACTATATGGATTTATTCGTTCACACATCCATTTATTCATTTATTTGTTAAAACAGAGATCTGACACAAATTTACTGCCCTAAAGATACCCACAGTGCCAGGAAAAGATTTCAGTGTCCCTAAAATATTGAGCACAATATGTATAATCTGTCATTTAATGACTGTTCCTTGAAATACAGGAATTATTATCACCACTGTAAAAATGTATAAACTGAGGGTCAGAGGGGATATGCAGTTTGCCCATGGTTAGGTTGGTATTAAGTGACAGAAGCTAGACTTAGATTCAGGGATCTCTGAGGGAGAATTTCATATAACTTCCACTATAATGCCACCCTGCCTCTTAGTAGTTTAAGAGCAGGGCAGTAAGATTATAATGATAAAATGGGATTCCTAATTTTGTAACCGTAACAGTATGTACTCCCAACACGAATATCTGTTTAATTCATGAATTCCTTAAGTTCCGAAGTCTGGGAGGCACCTATTCTAAAAAGAGGAAGAATATCTGTACTATTTAAAATACATTTCCAGGGGTGCCTGGGTGGCTTAAGCACCTGGCTGTTTTAATCCCATTAAGCATCTGACTTGGGCTTAGGTCATGATCTTGCGGTTCATGAGTTCAAGCCTCACAATGGGCTCTGTGGTGACAGCTCATAGCCTGGGTCTGCTTTGGATTCTTCGTCTCCCTTTCTGCCTTTCCCCTGCTTGTGCTCTGTCTCCTGTGCTCTCCCAAGAACAAACATTAAAAAATAAATAACAAATAAAATAAAATACATTTCCAGTAGTTAGTAACCCCTTGATAATATATTTACTGATAGTTAGAGATCATGCTGACATTAGTTTTATGGGATAAAATTTACCACCACAGGACCCATCATGTTGCTGCCATCTGCACAGATTTGGAGAGGAAAGGGAAGATGGGAGGCAGATGGCCCGCCTGAAATCTCTCCTGGTGGTCAGTCTCAGTGCAGGTGAGGTGGGGGCTAGGAATGAAACACTTCAAGGTTTTTTTCTTCCTCTCTCTTACTCTGGTCTGATTCTAATCCCCATACATTAGAAGAGACAGTAGAGAAATATTCAGCAGGCAGAGAGACAGAGAAGGAAGAAAAACTAAAGGGGTTGTAAGTAAAAACCAAGGTGGGAAAACTTACAGAAAATATTTTCAGTGTACTCAAAAATAGTGGAATGAAATGAACCCTCATAAATGCCTAGAGTATTATTCCATATTTCCTCAATGGGGGATATTTCTTCTCTAACATGAGTAACATAGACCCAAAATACATGAAGTACAGAGGATCTCCAGTGAGTCAACTTGCTGCATTTAAGGTGGCCTCTGGGGTAATGGAATCAAAAGTATTCCAAGATAGTTTTACAGTGTCCTGACATCCACTCTTTTCTGTGTGTTTTTGTAATATATTTTAATTGAAATATATTTGATATATAATACTGTACAAAACTGCACACCTAAACCCATACAACAGGTTACTTTCGTACATTTATATATTATGATTGCCATTGTAGTGATAACCATCACCTCTATCACATTACATAATTATTCATTCTTTTTAGTGGTTGACATAATCAAGTTCTAGGCTCTTAGCACGTTTGATGTTTATAGTACCAGATTGTTGTGTATATTCATATAGTGTGCATTAGGTTTCAAGGGTTGTAAGTTTGCACCCTTAAATAATGTCTGTCTCACTCCTCCACCCCATCTGCTGGTACTCAGTCTTTCACTCTGTTTTTAGGAGTTTAGCTTTTCTAGATTCCACATATAAGTGGCATCTTATGGTGCTTGTCTTTCTTTGTCCAACTGACATTACCTACCTCAGGTCTCTGGTTGGGCCTAAAGTCTCTAGAATGCTTAAAGGGACCCTTTTGCATTACTTATTGGTTTATTTCGTAAATCTATCACACCTTCCCACTCATTCTGAGTTGGAACCTAATTTGACCTCTGCCATAGTGAATAAAGGCAAAGTGAGCTAAGCAGAGAATCCTGTGAGGTCTTTTATAAGCAAATTTGTAAACATTCAGAAAACTATTAGAGTGAATGTCTAGAATTATCATGCATATGTCTTTATTTTGATGCTGAGTATTGCTGAAGGAGAATGAATTTACTAGTTTGTTTAAGGCTGGGGGAGGGGGATCTTCATAGGTAATCTATGGAGATAGTTACTGGGTTGGATGTGAGGCTTGTGAGTTCAGGGTACTGACATGTGGTAAGGAAATGGAAAGACTGAAGACCAGTTTAATAATAAGCCTAAAAGTGGTAAGTAATCATCATGAAGATGTTTTTCTGTTTTAAGTAAATTCAAGTAGTTGCCTGTTTTAAATGCCGGTAAAGGCTGGAGTATAGTTCTAGGCATCCATGGAGAGAACTGTTGTCAGTCATTTTCTTCTCTACCTTTTCCTCTCTTCTTAATCTTTGTTTCTCTAGTTTTACTGCGATGTAATTAATATAGACGCTATATGAGTTTATAATGATTTGACCTACATATATTGTGAAATGATTACCACATTAACATCCATCATTTCACATAGATACATAAAAGTAGAAAAAGAAAAAACAGATTCCTCATGATGAGAACTTTTAGAATTCTACACTCTCAACTTCCATACAGCAGTGTTAACTACAGTCATCAGGTTACGCATTACATCCTTAGTACTTATTTATCTTATAACTGGAGGTTTGTGCCTTTTGATGACCTCATTCTTAATTGTAACATATCTGAATACAGATAAGCAGTAGGAGAGAACGGGGGGCGGGGGGGCACTGAGAAGCAATATGTAGTGTAACTCTGGGAAAATGTTGTGTAGAGCAGAGAACATTTATCACTGATACAGGGATGGCTACTGCTCCCCAAAATACATGTTCTGTTTCTAAGCACCCAGACACAGCTGTGTTCCGGACCCCCTTGTGGCTAGATTCACCATGGGACCAAGTGGGCAATGCTAAGGATGGTCTGTGGAAATCTCCCACACATGCTTTTCCAAGCTCTTCTGGATGAGTAGGGTGGAAAAGACCACAGAGGCTTTGGAGAAATTCTGTTGAAAATGACAGAGTCTTAGTCACCCTGGGTTATTGAACTACCATGTGGCTTCTCAGATGGGGAAAAATCACCATCATGAACAAAGTCACCTGCCTTGTCTCTTATGTGAGCAACAAATAATCTTATAGTGCATTTCACTTATTCTGAATTTCAGATTCCATTTGTTTCCATAGCTGTTTCCCTACTTGTCAATAAAGACAATTTTGTGAGAGAATATAGAATATATGTGTAATTTGTTATTACAATTTATAATTGCAAAACAAACAAACAAACTGTTAAAAGCCTCTTCTTTGCAGGTCTCTAACATTTCTTTTCTGTGTTTGGACTTATTGAGAAGGAGGCCTTACAAAAGAGAAGAGGGTCGGGTGTATATACTCTTCCAGGTTCCTGTCATGCCACACTTCCATGACCCCATGACAGTCGGGACCATAGCATAAATTGTTTAGATTTCTAAAATGAATCTGGAAATTGTATGCCTTTCCTGTTGGGGAAATTCTCTTGATTTATGCTCACCATGTTTATATGTACTAAATCATATTGAAGTATATTAAATATTTTGTTTTTCAGTTTTGGCTGAGCAGTGTGCTGGTCATCCAAATTAATGACTATTCATGTGTGGCATAAATTCCAAGAGGTATTTACAGTGGGTGTGCCTTATTTGAATGGCAGGGGCAGATTGATGGCCTCCGTATCCCATGTGAGTGTCAGGCAGTCCAGCAACTGCTCAGTGTATTCACTCTATGACCATAAACTTGAGTTGTTATGATTGTTGGTAACAGTTGTACTTTAAGCCATAAAGAAGAGTTATTTTAAAATGATGATCCATGTTGTTCCCTAATCACTATTTTTAAAGGCATTGATGCTTCTACGATGTCACTGTTAGAGCCAACACATGCCCATGTAACTGATGGAAATGCTTTGATGCCACATTAATATCTATCTGCATAACTATTAGAGTAAATTCATTTATTATTTGAATATCTTTGCTGTCACCTAGTTAAAAATAACTGTTTACTTTTCTTTTTGAAAAATATTATTCCAAGGTTGCCGTTGTATTATTTTCACACAAGTGAGAAGCCCTCTGCAGTCATTTATCAATTAAAATACTCTTTATTGGGGCACATGGGTGGCTCGGTTTGGCATCCAACTTTGGCTCAGGTCATGATCTCGCCATTCTCAAGTTTGACCCCTGCATTGGGCTCTGTGCTGACAGCTCAGCGCCTGGAGCCTGCTTCAGATTCTGTGTGTGTCTCTCTCTCTGCCCCTCCCCTGCTCGTGCTCTATCTCTCTCTCTGTCTCTCAAAAATAAATAAACTCTAAGAAACATTTTTAAAATACTCTATCAATTAGCAAACTTACTTTCAAAACAATGTCAGGTACTAAAGGTGTACCTATGTGGTATGGTTTCTACAGTGTCAGGAGGAACACATTTAGCATGATAAGAATCATTTCCAAACAGGTAGAAGTACATATTAGATTTGTTCAAGAGCACCTGATTTGAAACATGTCCCTGGTGCTCTCTGGCTGCATCACACTGAACAAGTCACTTGACCCCTGAGGGTTCTGTTTTCCCATCAGTTTTCCAACAATTGTGATACTATCTCCACCTCCCAACACTGTATGTCAGATTAAGTAGCAGAGCATTGTATATGGTTCTTACACTAGTACAAAAGTGCCAGTTATCAGCTAATTAAGCCAGCAGTGGATGAGGCCTTCTCACAGGCAGAGAAAGGCTTAAAAAGCAGCAAATTACTATCAAGGAGGAATTATAAGAGGAAAGAGGTGGGAACTCCAAATCTGCAAGTGTAGGTGAGGACCAAACAGGCCTATATACGTAGGATTAAGAAAACAGAACTGTGGCATGATTCTGTCATATGTTCTTTGTCCAATGGATGCATCTTATATATCAGCTGTGGCCCTAGAACAGGAGTAATGCTCAGCTCACCTCTGGATTAGGAGGCTACTCATAACCTGCCGCTGATTGCTAGTTCTTGTGAATTGAGTTTCGTTTATAAGATCACCAGATTTGCCAAAGCACTTATTATCACATGATTTACTTATTTCTTTATTGTGTCATCTCCACTGGATTGTGAGCTTCATGAGGACATGAACATATTGTTGTTCCACTGATAAATTCGTTAACCGATAAATCCTTAGTGCTAAGAACTCGAAAAGTATAGGAACTCAGTATACATTTTGAGTAAATGAATGGATGAAATAAATAATTGTGTATCTTCTATGGGCAAATCATAGTGTTTGGGCTTAAGGCACCTACAAAACATGATTAAGACTGGGTCCTGCCATGGAAAGAGGGATTCTGTCGGCTCTAAGGCAATTGTGCAGTATTTTTGCTTGTAATTGGCTTAGAGGTGAGCTGAATTAAGACAATATTGGCCAGTAAAACAAATGAATCAGTCTTCCAAATGCTTTTGAAGAAGAAAATTCTGGGTTCTTAAGAGAAATATATATAACTCTCCCCCAACCCCTCTCATCTCTCTCTGTCTCTCTCTCTCTCTATGCTCTTTTATACTATCTCAGGCCTTATGCCCACAGTCATCTTGAGACCACAAGACAAAAGTAGCAGTGTGGGAAGCAAGGAAGAGCTGAGAGAATAGGAGAGAGAGAAAGGTGGTAGGCACCTTACTTGATGCCCGACCGACTGTAGGACACCCAGTTTTGTGAGTCCTGGAAAATTCTTATTTAAGCCACTGGAGACTAGTTTTTGTTACTTCAGTCAAAGCATCATCCTTAATAGCAAAGATTGTTAAAATTCCTTACAGAGAGTTGAATAAAAAAATATATGTGGTAATCAAGAAGCTGCCAAATAGCATTTCATAATCTTTCAAAAACACTTTACACAAAGAGGCAGTATCCAGTGCTTACCCGGATAGAGGAAGAGAGTGACAAAGCCCAGGTTGATCTAATTAAGAGTAGACCCTAAATCTTGCTACTTTTGCCAAGAAGCAAAGAAGAAACAAGCAAACACAAACAGCTATTATAAAGAAAAGGGAGTAGGAATAGCCTACATCCCTGGAGACTTAGTTACTGATGTGCATGTGGTAATGCTAATATTTTTGTCTATGCCCAGTTATCAGTTCTGTCTTTAAAAGGTGCTATGCTGGGTTGTGAAATAGGCTGACCTGATCATTTAACAGCATAAGCTTGGTTTTCCTGGCCTGTTGGCCACCTGTCTGTGCACAGGTAAGTAAGGGCTCAGCAAAGAGATGAGATTCAAATGGATCTCTTCCAGGTCTGGTTGTTGTCATGGCTAAAAGGTATGTGGGAGCAATTTAAAAGTATTGGCTACTGGGAAGTATTTAAAATTTAAATACTGTATGTACCTTACCCACCTTCCACCCTCACCTCAGCACTTTCTAGTCCCTTCCCTGCTCATCTTCTTCATAGCATTTATTATCTTAGAGTACTATATACTGTAGTTACTTAGTCATTACTATATGTATCTCCCACTTAACTGTGGACTCCACCAGGGCAGAGACTGTTAGTGTCCACTGCTAATTGCCAGCATCTAGAAGAGTGTCTGATGCATTTTAACTAAATAATCAAAATTTTTTGAAGGAACAAGTAAATGTTTTTATTTGTACAAGCATAAAGCAATTGAAACTTTTGTGTGTGTGTGTGTGTGTGTGAACTCAGTTTGAAATTATAAATCCAAACTTGAAAAGATAGCTTCTCTGGTGTCTTGTTTTAGTTAAAAAACAATTTTTAAACATAAAGTTACTTCTTTTAAAAATTGGATCTACTCAAAACGTATTTAACTCAGGAACGAGTGTATTAAAGAAAATGTTGATTCTTTCAATCAGGGAAAAAGGAGACAGTTTGGAGAGTTAAAGGTCAGTATTTTCAAACTTTTCCCTGGGAGAAATGTGAGACAGAAATATTAAGTTAAAGCATGCTGGACTAAAAGTTTGCACTAACTTTTTTCCTGCTCTCCAGACGGTTCTTTTTTTTGCCTGGGAAGGTTGTGTCCCCTTCCCTGGACTGCAGCAAATTCCTCGGGTCCCCATCCTTCCTATTCTCCTTACCCCTTCCGCCTCCTGCCCCCCTTCCCCCAACTACTTGGGAAGATGTTGTGGTCCAGTGATCTTCAGAGAGTTAACAAGTGCTGAACAAGTGTGCAACCCATGTGATGCCTTCAGTCCATTAGTTCCCCTAGACTTACGTATCCAGTTTCTCTCAGTAAGTACCATCCACTCCTTGCTTGAGGAGATGCCCGTGAGTAAAACTCACTGCTGCATGGCTCAGAATCAAAGGGGGCTTGTTAAATAGGTCTTTGGAGGGCTTCCCTGCTCTAGGTGGCTGGAGTGCCGTATTTCCTCCACAGACGCAGGTAGTCAACCAGGGTGTTTATTCACTGAAGGTCAGGCTTTTGTATTATGAAACTTCTAGCAGATGTGATAAGCAGTAAATTGCAAATCTATCACTTTTTTTTTTTTTTTTGCCCCAGAAAGTGCGTGTGTATGAAATCAGCAGAATACTGCCTCTCTGTGATTTATGGCCCACTTTTGACCACCTCTTATCAGGTTCCCACAAGCCCTTTTCTGATGCAGCTCATGTCTGAATGACAATAGACAAACCCGTGCCATTATGCACCAAAATCTCTCTCTGCATTCTAGACACCAAGATTACATCTAGGGTATTGATTTATTGCTGCCTTTCCCCCCCACAGGGACCAGTTTGTTCAGCCTGAACAAGATCGACTATTATTAAACAGAGCCAACAACTCTATGTGAACTTGGTAAAGAAATAATCATTTGCTCCTACCTTTCTAACAACCTGGGCATATAAGGAAATGCTTGAGTTTAAATATTTAGATTGTTTATTTGTCTCTGCTTGTCTTTTTTTTAAGTATGCAAAATAAGATAAAACAGGCCTTTGGAAGAATGAAACCTTTGTAGTTTCTCAGATGTTGAAACACAATGTGCTTCTTTTTATGAACCACACTGAAATGATTACAAATCTCTGCTTTGGTGTGTATTTCTGAAACACCTACTGTATCTGTAGCAATGAGGTTTTATGACAGCTTTAACAGTTTCTGCAAAATTTATATGTTCTACCAGTAGATCATTTTGGGGAGCGATATAAATTTTACAGCACATCAGAGTTTTTTATCACCTACAAACGCCTGATGTAGGATTCACATTAAGCAGGCCCCATATCCACCCACAGTTTTCTATTCTTCAGGGTATTTATGTTTGCCAGGCAAAAGGGCCCTTCAACACTTTTCTCTTTACAAATGATCATTCCTCCTCCCTCGTTACCTTTCAGTTTAACATCATTCGGTCTGACTATTTGTCTATGGGAGATTCACTCCTGCTTTCATCAATTTACATAGTAGACAATCTCTGTACTACCTCTGCTCTCTAACTCTGTGTGTGTGTGTGTGTGTGTGTGTGTGTGTGTGTGTGTGTGTGTGTGTAGGGGGGTGTTTCTAGAGTTTCTGGAGCCCCTGAAGGTCTGAGTGAGCTAAATGAAAACTAAAGAAGGAAATCTTTTTATATAGGGCTCTTATTTTCTGAACCCCGCTGTTGGTTCCTGTGGTCTGACATATGCCAGTGAACTTACAAGTAGGCCTGGAATAGAATATTTACAACCATAACTGCCTTGGGAAATCTGGGCATGCCATTGCTAAGTCTGTGGGAAAATTCTAGGGCCATGATCCCAAGGATTTAGATACATTGAAACTAGGAAAGAATAGAATCAAATTCAGAATCCCCGTTGTAGTGGGTCCTTTTGTTGAGGTTCTTATCAGAAAGTCAGTTTTGGAAAACTTTCTATCACCTCTGTTCACTGGGTCAAGAACTTCTGCTTTCATGTTTCTTTTTACATGAGCCCTATTTTTGGTGCCTGGATACCTGAAAGTTTGTCATGTAGATATTTAATCATAATGAATGAAGAAAAGCACATGTGTTGAGAGGCATAGTGAACATAATTTGTTTGTCTGTTTCACTGGGAAACTATCCTTATCCCTTGCCCCTTCCTCTCCCCAAAGATCCTGCTCAACTCAGTTTGAGTAAGAGTAAGCCTAAAATGTCAACTCAAGGTGGTAGATTTGTGACTCAGGCCTACCAATCAGAAAGATTTTCTTTTTGTCTGTGGAATCACGATCTAGACACATGCTGTGGGCTCAGGGCTGTGAATGGCCATCTCAGTACTACATGCAGAAAACTTGTCTGAGACCGAAATGAAACAGATACAAACAGATCCCAGAGATGGAGATAAAGTTCTAAGACCTTTACTGAACCCCTTAATGTGGCTCTGCCTAAAACTTGCTCTTTTCAGACTCTTCATTTAGGGCAACTAATAAATGTCAGTTACCCAACAGACCAGTAGGGACAAAGAGGGCAAGGCCAGAATCATTTGGATTTAATCCCCAAGGAATGGGCAGCCAAGATAAGTGTTTGAGCAAAGGAGTAACAACTACAGATTTACTCTCTATGAAGCTAAGACAGACAACTGTGTGAAGAAGGGCTGGCAGTGGGGAGAGGTTTGGGGAAGGGGTAGCTTTTAAGCCAAGTAGAAAGGCAGTGTTGGCCTTTCCATTTGGAGAAAGTTCCTGAGGTTGAATTGACAGGATTCAACAATTGAACTCATGCATCTGAGAATAGAAGTGTCAGAATTCCAGTAAAGAGGTAAAATAGTGATGATGTCACTGGTAACAAGAAGAAAAGGAAGCATGTATTGAACAGATGGAAGGAATAAGGGCTGGTAGTTTCCCATGGTAATTTCAGCTTCAGTTGTAGCTTTACTGCCTTCAGGATAACAAGGTAAGTTTCAAAGTATAGAGAGAAATTAAGGTTGAAGACATTAATGGTAGGAGACATCTGCATATGATGGCAGTAGACATGAGGATGAATGCATTCATTTATGGAAAATATACATGTAGAGCCACAGGAGAGAGAAAAGCAGACCTGCAGGGGCCAGCAACATTCAAGGGGTGGATTCAGTCTGAAGAAATCGGGGAAGAGACTGAGCAGAAGCAATCAGAAGTGAGGCAAGAGAACCAAGAGACAATAGATCCCCAGTGCTTAAAATGGAGAGCATTTTCACAAAGAAAGGAGTAGTGTACAACTGCCTAATTTATAAATCAGCTTAGTGAGGAAGTTACTGAACCTCTCAATTTATTCATAAGTGAAGTGAAAACATTACTTACTAGAGAGCTCTGATGGGAAATGGCATTGCCATAGCACTAGCAATTTTTTTTTTTTTTGAGGATAAAAGTCCCTGCTCGCTGATAGCAACAAAACTGAGAGTTCATTCAACATCAGCCCAGCAAATTTCTCATGTTACTCCAATTTTAGAATGTCCCTTTTCCTTCCCATTCAAATGTGATCAACCAGTAGACCATGCTCTACTTCTGGTGACCTCTTCTTTGTTCATCCCCATATGTATGTCCTCCCTGTACTGCTACCACCACTGATATATTAATGCTGACACTCATTTACATGCTAGGCACTGTTCTAAGCACATAGCATATGCATTAATTTTCTTAACACTTCCCAAAACTCTGTGATGTAGTTACTATCGTTATTTCCATTTTATACCTGAAGGCACTGAGATACTGAGATGTTAAGTAACTTTTCCAAGTTCATGCAACTTGAAACTGCCAGAGCCAAGATTTCAACCTGAGTTATTTGGCTTTTTTAATACATTGATCACGTATCTGTGTTCTGTTTTGTTCTTGTGTGCATGTGTGTATGTGTATTTGTGTATGTGTGTTACATAGTGAATTTCCAAATAGCTTTCACATCTTTTGATGGCAATGCCAAAATCTACTTACTTGAATTCTTTGAATTCAGTGATAATAACTAATGCTTATTAAGTACTTACTAGGTTCCCAGACCCATGCTACATATTCAGTTAACTCCAAATATGTGGATGGAGGTCATTATTATTTTGCTTGTACAAGTGGGGAATTTGAAGCTTGAGAAGGTTAAATAACTTGCTTGAAGTCACATAGGTAGTAGGTGGTACTAGAGTTTAAACTCACATGAACATTAACCTCTTGACTATATTCCTTCACATGGAGTTGGCTTTTATGAGTAAGCTCTTATTCTTATGAGTAAGAACTTACTGATTGACTGTAATCATGCATGAGACTGCAGGGGTGGCAACTCACTCTCCTAATACAGTCCTGCTTGCTGGCCATGTCCCATATCTCATATATTTTCCATTTATGGGGAACCTCTGAGCAGGGCTACCATTGAGTGTTAGATTCAAAACTACATTGGAAGCTCAATCATCTGAACAAATCAGAGCTCAAAAGTGTTCAGGCATGTAGTGAGTTTGACTAATACAGTTCAAAGATTTTTAAAAAAGGAACAATGAGAAATTTTCAGTTTCAGCATGTCAGGACATAAAAGGCAAAGGAAATCGGCTTTAGGGAGTCATTTGAATAATGGGACAGTTCAAATAAAGGATGTTCAGATTACTGAATTTGCAGTGTTACTTAATCTACCAGAAAAGAGCTGCACTCTAGATCATTTGCTTCAACAATAGACACCCTTTCTCAAAATTCAAGTCAGCCATCCTCCTTTCTTCAGCTTGCTATACCTCATTTTCAGCCCTTGAAAAGTCTTGCATATTTTTTAGTCACTTTTCAGATGAGGAAACCTCTTGAGTTATTTTTTTAGTAACACGTTAACTTACACAACAGCCAAAAATACAATCCGTCTCAGCCGATGACCTTCTCCAAGTTGAGACCACATTGTTATCCTTTTTCCAACAGAAGCCTTAGAAGCAGTAGCAGCAAGAATAATGGATGGTTTGCCTTCCAAGTCCCCTCTTAAAGCCTTAGTATCCTGTTGGGTGATATGCTTGAAGCACAGTACAGAAGCTTTACCTTACCCACATCTATCAAGGACTGATTGAGAAAAGTGGGGAAAAAGGAGCTCTGGCTTTCCTGATGTAGAAATATAGGATTTGATTGATCCCTGCCAAATACTTCTGGGGCATGGCACATCATATTTAGAGTAACCAAAGAGAGCATTTGACCAGTCCTCTTTTGGAAGACTATGGACTATGTCAACTAAGTAGATACTCTACTAGCACACAGTAATTTGTCAGGATGAAATCTCCAGTTCTCTTATGAATGCTCCAGCTGCAGGATCTGAGTCTTTACCTCCCTACTACCCAAAAGAGATGAAATGACTGAAACCTAGAATAAGAACAGACTGTGGAAGAGAAAAAGAAGGAAAAAACAAAAGTGTTCTAAAAGGAGCTAAAAAGCTAGAGGTTGGCTGGTCTGTGGGAAACGTCCAAAGAAAAAGGAATTGTTATCTTTTGATCTCAGCAATCAAATGGGGTTTCCTGGAAAGCAGGTCATAGAACTCACCCTCATATACTAAGAAACAGAGGGGCTAGTTGAAGAGCAGACCTCTTCATTCCTTCACTTCTGCCTTGCTTCCTATAGATTCTATGGCTTAGAAGACATGAGAAAGGAAAGTTAAAAAGAGAAGAGAAGAAATAAAAGAGAAGGAAAAGAAAGACAGGAAAGGAAAAGAAAGATATTGACCCTGAAATTTGCTCTGCACCAAGGTAAAATGCATTTTCTACCTCTTCCATTTAAAGAGATTATTCAAAATGTGTTCTAAGATATTCAAAGTCCTTAAAGAAAAAAATTCTTTTTTTTTAATGTTTTATTTATTTTTAGGAGAGAGAGAGAGAGAGACAGCGTGAGCAAGGGAGGGTCAGAGAGAGAGGGAGTCACAGACTGAAACAGGCTCCAGGCTCTGAGCTGGCAGTCAGCACAGAGCCCAACGTGGGGCTCGAACCCACGAACTGCGAGATCATGACCTAAGCGAAAGTCGGACGCTTAACCAACTAAGCCACCCAGGTGCCCCAAGAAAAAAATTCTAAAGCTTCTCTTAATTTTCTGTATTACTGAAGTAGGATTTTGAGTATAGCCTGACCTTTGCTTTAGGAAGGCATGTTAATAGTCCTCATAGATATGTAGGACTGTGCATAGTAAATGAAGAGGAATTGGAGAACTCTCTCTGAACACAAGACAAACAGGGTGGAGTCCTTTGGTCCTAAAAAATGGGTGCAGAGATGGAAAAGAAAGATGAACAGCCTTACCTTTGCAATGTGTCAGGCAGCTGGCTCTAAGAGAAATAGGCAACCATGGGGAAAATAATTGATTAATTTTAGGAATAGTGACGTCTGCTGTTGTTATCACCAACCCCTTATTGGAAATTTGTTTTTCACACTGACCTATTTTAGAACACTGAGGTTGACAGGGATAATGAGCATGAAGTGCTCGCTCATGAGATGGCACATGGAAGGGAATTGAGGTTCGCACACATCACACTTCCTGTGAGGCTAGCAAGGTGCCAGCAGTTTCACTTTGAGTGAAAGCAATAGTCCCGCATTTTCAGGGGCTGCCTAGCAGTCAAATTCTCAGAAACCCAAGGCAACCTGGCAGGGACCATTCGGAAGCAGTGAGAACAGAGCGTAAGTTGTATGTGAACTGATTCCATGAAGAGATGCAAGATAAACTCCTTTTCCTAGATATAAAGGCAGATGGGATAATGGAATGGGGCAGCAGTAGGCTAGATCCTGCTAATATGCGGCTTCGGACAAACCAGATGGCAGATAATTGAGTTATAATTCATCCAATAAGTGTTTATTGAGCACCTGTTACATGGCAGGCACTGTGCCAGGTGCTAGGGATATAAAATCCAATTATACAGACAGTATCTTCAAGAAGTGTACATCTAGAGAAGAAGACATGCACATGGGTCGACAATTACCCAACAGTGAGGTGAATAGAATGATGACTATAACACTGATGACAACTGTCACTTATTGGTGTTTACTGTGTGCTTGGAATGGAGCCAAGTGTCTTTCATGTTCTACAACATTTACCCTTCCCAATGACTCAATGTCGGAAGTCTTTTTAATAGCCCTGTTTTGCAGATGAAGAAACTTAGAGAATCTAACTTTTTTTGTTCCAAGTTCATAAGTGTTTGTGTATTTTGTAATTAGAGTATGAAACCTCATGGTCTAATCCCAGAGTGTGTACACTTCACAGGGTGCTATGGGAGCCTGGGATAGGAGCAGATGCATTGCTTATTCATGAGGGCCTTAAAGCAAGAGAAGACATAGTATTTGATTTGATATTAAAATATGAGTAACTGCTTCATTTAAGATGTTGATGGGTGGGAGTGGGGAAAGAACGGGTATGCAAGTTGCAGGCAGAGGGAGTGACATGTGTTGCTTCATGTGGATGTGAAATGCCAAGCTACACTGTAGCTAGTGCTGTAGTTTGGTTAGATTATAAGGGTCAAAGAGTATGGGGTGGGAGAGAAGAGGGGACCCATGGTACATAAACCTAGAGAAGTAAATAGTCTCTATTCATGGAGGGCGTGGTGTGCCAAGTCAAGGAGTTTGACGAGAAAAGTCTTGGAATCTATGGAAGTATATTAAGGCATAGGATGATCTAATCAGATTGTGATGGCAGAGACCGTTTGGCAACATTGAGAGGGATGGGAGTTGGTGGGGAGGGAATCAAGTGAGGGAGTCTAGTTAAGAAGGTGATGCTCCTGGGTTGCCTGGGTGGTTCAATCAGTTAAGTGTCCAACTTTTGATTTCAGTTCAGATCATGATCTCACAATTTGAAGGACTGAGCCCTGCATCTGGTTCTGAGCTGACAGCTGCTTGGGATTCTCTCTTTCCCTCTCTCTCTGCCTCTCCCCCACTAATAATCTCTCTCTCTCTCTCTTTCTCTCTCTCTCAAAACTAAATAAATAAACATTTAAAAAAAAAAAAAAAGGTGATGCTCCGATGGGTTTGACCCACTTGGTTGCACTCAAGAAATGAGACGGAAGGCAAATTAAGAGAAAGTAAGAAAATAGACCAAGAGGACAGTTGTTACAGAAAGTTATTTACAGATAGGCCCAAGGTACATATGTGCCTTCATTCCCTTTTCAACAACTCCCAGGACCTGATCAGCAAAGCCCTAGGAACCTGGCTTACTTCCTAGCCTATCTCCTCATTGTTTCAACAGACCCAATCTGGAGTCCAGAGAAGAAACAAGAATGCAGACACCTGTAGTGCATAAGTTTGAAGCTCATGTTCTGGGGTCAAAATTCTTGTATTTAAATCCTAAACCTACTCTTCACTATCTGTGTACTCATAGTTGTTGTTTTTTAAACCTCCTGTGCTTCAGTTTTCTTATCTATAAAGTGGGATAATGATAATAACAATAACACCTACTTCATAAGATGGGGAAGAATTTCATGAAATAATAAATACGAAAAGCACTAGAATATTGCCTGGTAGATGGAAAAAGTTAGCAATTATTTTATTTGCCAGATAACTACAGGCCTGATTTCTGGGGGTTCTCCTTTTCTTGCCAAGCAGGAAAGTGGCTGTCTGAGTCTGAAGCCAAGGCATTTTGGCTTAAGGAAACATTTTCCAAGGGTTCTTCAAGCTCTCCAGCTCTCTTGCCGAGGCCTACACACTCTTCCTGTAGAAGAACAGGAAGCTGTCCCTTGGCCCCAGTGTACTCACTATTCAGGATGACTTTCCACCACCGATGAATCCCAGGCTTCTGGACAAGCTTCACAGAGACTCATTTTTCTATGAAGCTTAACAGTCAGGCTAAATACATTTAATTTGTGTGTGTGTGTGTGTGTGTGTGTGTGTGTTTTTAAAGGCAGATGGAAGCCTATGCTCTAGACATGTCTTAAAAAATGGGAAATTACTGTGTGGGCCATGAAATTTCCTGCTGCCTTCTTTTGGCTGATAATTAAAATCAAAGAGGACAACTAATCTGAAACATCCATCCTATTTTGTGATCTAATATACTGAACAGCTCAGGGCTTTCCCTCATCCACCATTTAGAAGGTCCTGGACTGAATGGGTCAAACAAAAAGATAAGTTTGAAACCAGTAAGGGGGGATTTTAAAGACTTGTATGGTTATAGAGTCTCTAGGAACCCAGAAACCTAGAAAGGAAATCCCTAAGTGAGATGCTTAGAGTTCATCAGACCTAGTGTTTCTTTGCACCAATTACCAACCTTCTCAGGAGTGTGTCCATTGTGAAACTGTAGTTGGGGCATCTTAATCCTTAAGAATCCAGGCCTACCTCAAGCTTCCTCCAACTCATATTTGAGATCTCCAGCCCAATTATGGGCTATTTCACTAGAGGATTTTGACAGGGACAACTCAGCTCTCTACCTTTTTTCCTAAGATCTGGGTTCTGTCAGAACTCAATAACGTTATTTATCACTTACAAATAATTAATGAAGTTCAAACTGACAAAAATTGGGGAAGAGAGTCACTGTTTCAGAGAAATCAATTCACCTGAGAAGGCAAGCCTCACTCTATAAGCAAAAGTAGCTTAGCCAAAATTAGAAGCTAAGCCTTTACATGGTGAGGCGAGCATGCACTTGTAATGCTGTCACTCCCATTATCCCTACTTTTACATTATCTGTAATTTAAGCATCAGAATGAGAGGGAAGAACATGGGCTGCCAAATCTCAAATGTCTGTTCCAAAAACTTTTCACATGTTTGTGTGTTTATTGGTCATTCGGGTTTCCCATTCTGAGAATTGCATTGTTATATTGTTTTTCTCATTTTTATATATTTTTATTTTTTTAATTTAAATCCAAGTTAGTTAACATATAGTATAATAATGATTTCAGGAATATAATTTAGTGATTCATCTCTTACATATAACAATGTTCATCAAAACTGGTGTCCTCCTTAATGCCCTTCGCCTATTTAGCCCATCCCCCCACCCAACATTCCTCTAGTAACCCTCAGTTTGTTTTCTATATTTAAGAGTCTTTTATGGTTTATTTCCCTCTCTGTTTTTATCTTATTTTTCCTTCTTTTCCCCTGTGTTTATCTACTTTGGGGCTTAAATTTCACATATAGGTGAAATTATATTTGTCATTCTCTGAAAGACTTATTTCTTAGCATAATATACTCTAGTTCCATCCTCGTTGTTGCAAATGGCAAGATTTCATTTTTTTTGATCACTGGGTAATATTGCATTGTATTTATATACCACATCTTCTTTACCCATCAGTCGCTGGACATTTGGGCTCTTTCCATAATTTAGCTATTGTCGATAGTGCTGCTATAAACATTAGGGTGCATGTGCCCCTTTCAAAACAGCACTCCTATATCCTTTGGATAAATACCTAGCAGTGCAATTGCTGGGTCATAGGGTAGTTCTATTTTTAAAATTTTGAGAAACCTCCATTCTGTGCCAAAAACTTTGACAGCAACCCATAATAGCTGAAGCTAACTAAGTCAAACTTGAATCAGACAAATGTCTGTTTTCTGTAGTGTCTAAGTTCCAGAACCCCCAAGAGACATTCAGTGTACCAAAGTGACTCTGTACCCTGGGAAAAGATACCTGGAAATCCTTTGTAAGTTACCCCAGGTGTGCACTACAATTCATTCAAGTCTCAAATCAAGGATCTTCATATGCTCTGTATTTTACCAGTCACTTTTAATATTGGCTTCCAGAACATGAATTAGCCTGGAAGCCAAAAGATCACTGCATATCACTAGCTAGCACTTGTTTGACACCATCACCGCATGATACGTACAAGGAGCAGGGACATTCATGGCTTATCTTGTGCCTGGAATTGGTTGTTCTATTTCTCTCACTGCCATAACTCTGATTATTAATAAATTCTTTCATCTCTAAAGCTCCCCAGCCTCTAACCTTTAAGTATAGCCCATGTCCAATTCCAGCTCTGAAAGTACTTTTAAATTCTATACAGCTGTATCCACCTCTGTACTGCTTATCATACAGAAGAGAAATGGTATAGGAATGAGCATATCAACAAGCCCTAGGTAAGAAGTTCCATTTCTGAAGTGGAAGAACTTGTCCATCCATATGTCTATCTACTGTGGACTTACTCTACATTTTACTATGATCTACTCAAAGGACTATGCTTTACAGCTATTCCTCCATCTTCACTTTCTCTGAAATTCCAAGTCCACTGCCATCTCAGCAAGTGAGTGTAACTGAATTAGTGAAGCCATAAGCCTCTCAAGAAGGCCTACATGAGGGGCGCCTGGGTGGCTTAGTCGGTTAAGCGTCCGACTTTCGCTTAGGTCATGACCTCGCAGTTCGTGGGTTCAAGCCCCGTGTCGGGCTCTGTGCTGACTGCCAGCTCAGAGCCTGGAGCCTGTTTCAGTCTGTGACTCCCTCTCTCTCTGACCCTCCCCTGCTCACGCTGTCTCCTCTCTCTCTCTCTCCTAGAAATTAAAAAAAAAAAAAAAAAATTTTTTTAAATTAAAAAAAAAAAAAAAAGAAGGCCTACATGATAGTTTTCAATATGTAAGAGAAGAGCATAAAGATAGAAAACTCGCATAGAATACTTGGAAATGACTTCCAAGTGAGTACATGTATACATATCACTAGCCTCTACTGACAGCCAGACTGTGGACCTAAAAACAAACAAACAACGAAAATTCATCCTTAGCTGTCAGTCTGTGGTCTCTAATCAAGTCGACTGCCTCAGTTTACAAATTAGTGTGAAAAGTTATGGAACTTTCCTGAAGTATTCTAGATGTTTATTAATGTATTGACTACCTCCCCCAGCTTTATTGAGGTATAATTGAAAAGTTAAAATTGTATATATTTAAGGGTTATAATGTGATATTTTCTTTATATATACATTGTGAAATAATTACCACAATCAAGTTAGTTAACATACCCATCAATTCACAGAGCCACTGCTTTTTAGTAAGAACACTTAAGATCTACTCTCTCAGCAAATTTCAAGTATACAATACGTCTTTATTAACTGCACTTACAATGCCGTACATTAGCTCTCTGCTTCTATGAGTTCAATGTTTTCTACATTCTTCATATAGGTGAGATCAGACAGTATTTCTCTTCATTCATCTGGTTTATTCCATGTAACATGATGTCCTCCAGTTTCATCCATATTATTGCAAATGACAGAGTTTCCTTCTTTTTATTAAGGCTGAATAACATATATTCACACACACAATGGAATATTATTCTATATATAATGTATATATCAGATTTTCTTTATTCATCTGTCGATAGATACTTAGGTTGTTTCCATGTTTTGGCTATTGCAAATAATGCTGCAGTGAATTTAGAAATGTAGATATCTGCTTAAGACCTTGATTTCATTTCCTTTGTGTATATGCCCAGACGTGGTAAACCTCTCAACTTATTTATTTATTTAATTTATTTAATGTTTGTTTATTTTTTATTTTTTTAATGTTTTTATTCTTTTTTGAGAGAGAGAGACAGACAGCATGGGTGGGGGAGGGGCAGAGAGAGAGAGGGAGACAGAATCTGAGGCAGGCTTCAGGCTCTGAGCTGTCAGCACAGAGCCTGATGCGGGCTCGAACCCACGAACTGTGAGATCCTGACCTGAGCCAAAGTCAGATGCTTAACCCACTGAGCCACCCAGGCACCCCATTGTTTATTTAATTTTGAAATGGAGAGAAAGCATCAGTGGAGGAGGGGCAGAGAGAAAGGGGGACAGAAGATCCAAAGTAGGCTCTGTGCTGACAGCAGAGAGCAACATGCAGGGCTTGAACTCATGGACAATGAGATCATGACCTGAGCTGAAGTTAGATGCTTAACTGACTGAGATACCTCAACACATTGACTTTTATAGTTATTTAAAGGCAGCCTTATTGGGCTGTCTGGGTGGCTTAGTCAGTTAAGCATCCAACTCTTGATTTTGGCTCAGGTCTTCATTTCATGGTTCCTGAGATCAGTTTGAGAGCCCTGCATCAGGAATGCTGACCATTCAGAGCCTATTTGGTATTCTCTCTCTCTCCACCCCCTTCCATGCTCATGAGTGCACACACTCTCTCAAAATAAATAAGAACAATAACAAAATAAAAGCAGCCTATAACATCTATGGAAATATACATCTTAAAAATGTGTAACAGTGGGGCACCTGGGTGGCTCAGTTGGTTGGGCATACAGCTTCAGCTCAGGTCATAATCTCCCAGTTCTTGAGTTTAAGACACATGTCAGGCTCTGTGCTGATAGATCATAGCCTGGAACCTGCTACGGAGTCTTTGTCTCCCCCTCTCTCTGTCCCTTCCCCGGTCACACTCTTATTTCTCTCTCAAAAATAAATAAACATTAAAAAAATTAAAAACATATAACAACAATGTATAAAATGAGTAACAACTCCTCTATACCTCCCTCCACTTCATCCCTTCCTTCTTGTTATTGATAGTTATTCTTTCAGTAAATATTTTCTGAGCACCCAGGTTCTGGTGTAGAAGGATATCACCGTTCCTCTTGAGAAACTCAACAGCCTAACTGGAAAGACATGACATAGCAAACACTCCACAATCCACTGTGATATGAGCCTTACAAGAGTACAGATGAAGCTGTGAACAGTTTTGCACTTACAGGGGAGTTAGTGTGAGAATCACATGGTCTGTATCTACAAATGTAAGTCAGTCGTTACCAGATAGTTAAGGGCATTCCAGGAAGAGAGAATGGTAGAAAGAAAGATATGGAGACCAGAAAGAGGAAGGAATATATTACTTAGGGTATAAAGCTAAGCCACTGTAATAAAAGAGACTGATATATAGAGTGACTCAAACAAGATAGCAGTGTATTTATTTCTCCGTTCAGATGTAGGCGGGCAGTCTGGAGCCAGTAGACAGCTTTGTTCCATGAGGTCAGCAGAGTTTCGAATTCCTTTTTTCTTTGTTTGCCATTTGTCAGTGATCACCGACACTAGTGCTATGTTCCAGTCCATTGGAAAAGAGGAAGAGCAGAGGAACATAAGCAATTTCCTCTTTATAGGACATGACCAAGGAGCTGTACACATAACTTCTACTCACAACCCATTTGCTGAACTTAATAACATCAAGTTTCAAGGAAGCCTGGGAAATGTAGTTTCTAACTGGGCCACCACAGCCAGCTAAAACTCAAAGGATTTTATTATGGAAAAAGGGAGGAAGCATGTATAGTTATTAGCATCTGCTGTAGTGTTTGAAGAATCCTGTGTAATGCCTGCCTGGTATATGGAGGAATCGCAGGAAATGAAGTTTTCTTGGATAACTGATCATTGGTATGGAAAATACAGTCTGTAATCCAAGCAAAGGGAGCCAAATATGCAATACAGATAGAGTTGTACAACTTAAAAATGTGTACAACAGTGTATTAGTATTTTCGTTCAGTCAATATTATGTGAACTTCTGATGCAGTGGCTTCATGGTATCCAGGAAATCTTCAAGCTGTGAACAAAACCAGTGTTATATTTTAAATACAGTTGGCATGGAAAGGTTATCAGCTCTTTGTTCTTGTATTATATTCTATCAAAGTAATGTTTCATAAAAGAGACCAGATTAGAATGGTTTGTGTGAATTCCGGTGAAGTAAAGGGAAGCTCTATCTCAGTCAAAAATAAACATAGGCTTCAGTATATGATGTGCTTCATGATGTGTAGTGGTTATTAATAGAAAGTAAAATATCTTATTAATTATAATACACAAATTCTGTGTTCTAAATCAGTCATCATTTGGGTCAAAACTGGGTTGGGATAACTACGTTATGAAGTTGTAGGAGAGAACGCCAAAAGCAGGAGGTGGAGGTAATGAGGAGGATGAGACGTGAAACATACAAGATGTGTGCTACGTAAGGTAATTTTCTGTTTTCCTGCAGCAAACATAGATCTTATGCCATATACATTCAAGTTTAAGGTAATTATTTAAACCTGGAAAAATCTAACTCTTCAAAATGCCAAAATTATGGTCCACGAAGGCAAGCCATCACTTGGGAGGTCTCCAGATTTCTGTTGTTTGATAAGACTATGACATCTGGAGTTTCTCTAGTAATTGGATGGTATATTCTTGTAAATGAGGCAATAGCTAAGAAAATCAGATTGATGCTGATGGTGATCACTATGCAGGTATATCTCCACAGTCAAAGTAACAGTCGGTGGCCAAAAACATTTTCTGGACATCATGATGCTCAGGAAAGATGTGTGAACTTTCCTACTCCTCTCTCTCCTAAATTAGGACCTACTGGAACATTAGTTAGCAGGTGACAATCAGGAAGTACTGGTGACAGATTTTTAGCTTTATATCCATAAGACCAGCTGCTCCATGGTGACCCTGCTTTGGCAAGCTCCACTGGCAGCTGGTTAAATGCATTGCTCTTGGCAAGTACCCACCAGCTGTTCCCACCTGTGGTCATATGCAGGATCTGTCACTTATGCTTATTAGATCTGTAAATCCGAGAGATAATCCGACCTGTTACAAAGAGCCTCATGCACGGTATATGAGCATCAAATTTAGTGAATCTCGTTTTAGTATGTGATTATTTTACACACAGCTTTTCATTCTTTTTCTCTCATACCCACACAACCACCCTGCGTTTGATCAAGAAACTAATTAATTGGGTAGTCATTCTGGTACAGGGTCACAAACACATAAGATATCAGAACTTGAACTACCACAGGGGTGTGTCCCAGCTAAAACCCATTAATTTAAGAACCCATTACTTTTATTCCCTCACCTCTTACCTTCTCCCTTTGCATGGCATTTTAAACTATATAATTTGCCATCTGAAAGAGTTACGTAAGGCACAGACCATGAAATACTCCAAGAAGTCACACCATTAATTAGACTCTTACATCATAGAATCATAAAAATTAGAAGAATAGAGGCACTGCAGCATGAAGTCATTTTTTTTTTTTTGCCCATTTTTCTCCTTTCTGCCTTCTGCCAAAATGGGATTATTTCCTGTTGCACTTACTAGTTCTTTGTCCACTTAAGCAGGAAATAGATTAAATATGGCGCTTTCTCAGTGGTACATCCAGTGTTATCAAAAAGGTCCCAAAGTAATTGACACTACCTCCCTTGAACCTGCGTGATGAATCCTTACTCAGTGGCCTTTTTGCTATAAATACAGTACCCGTCCCGGCTGACATGCTTGTATTATTGGACAGACTTTAATCTCAGCATTATACAGACCCACATTTTTCCTCCGCCAAACACTATTTGCAGTTCTGTCCCAGATGTAACAACCTAATCAAAACAGAATTTCATAGAGCACTACACAGAGGATTGGTTTCTAGGGGCCTGTGCAACAGGTATCTCTATGTTTACTGCCTTCTTTTATGAAACTTGATACAATGCAATTGGCAGATTGCACGTTGAATACTGGGACTTGACTCACAAGAAATGAATTGTAAATAATAAGGTTTAGCAGCAGCCAAAAACATTTTCAAGTACTCATAATGCCAGCATTCTCAACTATAACACCACTGATGTCAAATTAACACAGCGCATTTCTACCTTTTCTACATTGTCTTTCTCAGGGACTCTTATTATCAACTGAATTGCATCCTTGACAATGGATGCTGCCATGTTTAGAACAAAAAAGAGAAAACTTTCAATGACAGAAACAGGAAAGCCTTTCTGTCAAAAAATAGTCAAAGGACAAAAGAATCAGACCACCTACTTAGGAAACATGCACTTGGAATCTGCTTTATAATTAGAAAAACAATGTTACCTAAAAGTTAAAAAAAAATAGTGCCCAGATTTCAACACTTGTCTGTTACCGAATAGTGGTATGAATACCGATAAACACTCATGCTTTTTGACCGCATCATCCTCATTTGTCAAACCTATAAGATCTACCTTCAATCCATAGCTTTTTAGGTTACTTTTAAAATAATCAGATTAAATATTATAACCAAAATAAGTTTTTAAAAAATAAAAAGCTAAATAAATGTAGGGTATTATTAATGTTCTTACCAGTATTTGCATCTAATTCCAGTTCTTCAGTTAAAAAAAAAAATTTAATGTTTATTTCATTTTGAGAGAGAGAGACAGAGACAGAGCACAAGTGGGGGAGTGGCAAAGAAAGGAAGACACAGAATCCAAAGCAGGCTCCAGGCTCTGAGCTATCAGCCCAGAGCCTGATGCTGGGCCCAGACACACAAACCATGAGATCATGACCTAAGCCAAAGTCAGATGCTTAACCAACTGAGGCACCCAGGGTCCCCAAGTTCTTTATTTTATAAATATGGAAACTGAGGCCCAAAGATACTAGAAAACTCATTCAAGACAACAGATGGTACACATGAAAGCTAAGTCAATAACCAAAGTCTGTCAATGCCCACTGGATATACTTCCCTTTACTTAACAAAAATTCAAATCAGTTTCACATTATTCACATTTTCTTGGGGTTAAATGTGAGGCGAAAGTGTGATTGATATACTCTTCCAAGAAAAAAAAAATCCAACCTTGTTCATGCACCCTGCTGCCTCCACCATTTTAGCACTTCTATAATATATTATACTTGCAAACTGGGATGTAACAATAAGTTAATTGAATCTTTGTACCAGATGGTGGAAGTTTATGAATTGAATCAATTAATGAATAAATAAAAATAAACTGTTGCTCTCATTAGTGTCCCTAAAATATATGTAAATAGCATACATTTATTTTCATAGTTCACAGATGGAGATTTTGAGGCCCATAGAGGTTCCATTTGCCTCTGAGTAGGTGAGTAATAGACAGATATTCAGTCTAAAAAGAAATTTCAACAGGCTATCATTAGTCCTTTTTTCTTTCGTATCCAGAACACAGCTTAGTAGAGGCTATTTGCAGTCCTTTCTTCCTGTCTCCTTATCTACCATTTTGTAATCCAATCTGGTCTTGGCTAGGACGCCTAGTTGCACAGGCTGTAAACAGCCTGGATATCAGTCAAGCCTTTGTCCTTCTCCTTCTGAAAGGTCTCACATCCAGAGGGCCAGAGACAAAGGGAGACTTGCAACAAGTGTCTGAGAGAGGGCGATGGAATCTTCCGTCACATAAAGCACCAGTAATAGTCTCGATGCTCCCATTTCTGGTTGAGTTTCTATACAGAAAGAGAAAAAAAAAAGATTGTTGAGCTGTTCATGGCTTAGCATTTCTAACAATCCTATCATCGGGAGGGTCTTTGCTTCTATCCAAGAGTAGCCCTACAAACACCCCCACGGCCACGCCTGCCCCTTAGACCACTTTGGCGGTACTGATGATGAATCAGAACCTCCAAAACATTTTGTAAGGCAGTCTTAGGCAGCGTCTCATTGATGGTTAGCACCACATTAAAATGTCATTTCAGGCAATTAATATTTTATTTATAAACACTTATAAATATTTATTATAAATGACTATTTAAATAGCAGCTCATGAGAAAACAAATCTATTACGTTTGTATTAAAACATCTTCAGATGCTTAATTATAGGAATATTTAGACAAACCATTAAAAATTTATGCCAACTTTCTTGAGAAGTCTGGGACAAACCCAGTTAGACTTCCCTATTTAGCTGAGAGGGTAAATTTTATAGGATGGTGCAAAACCAAGTGAGAAAAGGCATTTCCAGTTCCCCTTTCTAGTAGGTGGACAGATTCTGCCTTTATGCCAGGGAAGCCGAAAAGCCGTTTAAGAAACATTTTTCCTTAAAAATTGTCAGAAAAGATGGACTCATTCCCGACAAATGTCCCAGGCATACCTGGAATCAAAATATGTTACATGTTTACATTATCTGATTAAGCATCTTCAGCTTCTTCAGCTATTTTAATCAGTTCCTAAACATGCAATTGGCAATCCTATTTTTCAACCAGAAAGAAAAATGGTTATTGCCTGCATTGATCTGTTGTAGACTTCATCACCTTACCCTACTCACTTGTGAAAATATAATTAAAACATTCTATTTTGATACCGGTGGCTCACTGAAGTATAAGAATCTAGGTGAACATTTTCCTTTTTTTATGGCTCTTAAGTTTAGGATGAAAACAAAGTTAACGAGACTGAATCCCCTTAACTGGCTGTAACTGATTTATTTCTGTTGAAATGCATTGTCATTTCCATACATCATGTGTTTTCGCTTCAGTTACTTCACTGTTTGATTGGATGTTATTTAGCTGTATTCATGTATTTGCATTATAGCTATTGCAAAAAACACCCTGTAAGACTTGCATACGTTTGGAGCTTTAAAAGTACAATGCACGATTTGATAAAGTTGCAGTTCCTCCGTATATTTCCAAGAATTGCTCTTTGGAACATTCTGTTGTTGTCACAACATGTCTCTCAGTTGTGCTTAATTTAATTGCTCTTGGCTTTTGGTATGAAACCAGTTCACTCTAATACATTACCAAGTGGTTTGAAATAGCATCGTAATCCGTAAGGGTCATCTTATGAATTTTAAGACCATCCAACCCCTTTAGCTGATTTTAATGATCTGAAATTTATTTTTTGAAAACAGGCATTATTATTAATAGTGGAGAATATCACATAACATAAAAAATATGGACTAGATATTTTGCATAATCAAATCAAAATAGAGATGGGAAAGCATTGTGGAATAGAAATGAGAAATCTGGAAAGACATGCTGGATGGCGATATCTGATGGGCACTGCTTTGAGATAAAATCCCAATAACCTGAGGAGATCATTTTAAAGGCTTTCAGAAAAACTCAGACATAGTAGAACAGCTAGTTCTTTGCCTGGCATTGTTTTTCCCCAAAGCCACAGTAAACAATCTTGAGTGCACTTAAAACGTTGACAACATTGTTTTGAAATATTGGCCATAAGGTCATATGCCATAGTGAATTGTCCACTGGAAGTGAGCAATGTGATACTATGAGAAAGCGCAATTTTTACATGCCTAATCCTAATTAACCGCTTGTAACCTGGTTACAAACACAAATGTGAACGGCTTGTTCAGTTTTCTTTCTTATACGAGCAAAACCATGATCCGGTATCACTGTGTTTTACTCCAGTAGCATTCTCAAAGCAATGAGACCTATCAACCTATTCTAAAAACATCCTGCCACTATTCCATGAAGATTGTGGTGTTTTGTTTATTTGTTTGGGATTCTGCTCTTTTCTTCCAGAGGCAGTGGCTATTTTTAGAATTCAACTTTTTATTCTTCCTTTAATCACACCCAGAATGCAATGCTTGTAAACTGTACCAATGTGTCACCTATCCTCTATTTATTACATCTTATGCTTTAAATATCACCTCTGACAAACAAAAGAAAAGCAAATGTCCCTAAATTTCCTGAAGGGCTGAAACATCAAGCCCGGATTATTATTGTTTACGTCTCAGCTTTAGCAGCTCCAGTGTCTCCATGGTCTGCTGTGTGCCGTGCTGGCAATGATGGATGGCCATTACGGCAGCTTATTGGAAATGGCTTGATTTATAACCTGTTCTCCTGCCTCAGTCTAATGGCTTCATTTCTTTCCTCCAGTGCGTGATGCCACAGCCAAGGTCATTGCGCCAATGGCCTTTTGTTGTTAGTCTGCTGATGACCAGTGTGCCCAGGAGTCAGCATGGGGAGGGGTGACGGGGGGTGGAGTACAGGGAAGGGGGGAGCACAGGGGTGGGGAAGCTCCAGCCTTTACATTTTAATTTTTTTTTTCATCTCAGTCCCTGATAACTGCAGTAGAACAGTAGATTAAATGCTGTCTTCTATTTGCTTCCCGTGCTTGCCAGACAAGGAGCTGCTTTATGATCCTCAGTGGGGAAGTCTATTACTCACCTCTACTTTAAATGACCAACATCAAATATATACAGCTCCCATTAAAGCTGAGATCAATAAAAATGCCATTAAGATAGTAAAAGTTGCTGATATTAGTGAAGCCCCCAAACAAAATATTTGATTTTCTTTCAGGTTGTTAGTGAGATGGAATACGAACATATAAGTGAAAGGAGAACTGGCCATGCCTATGGTCAATAATTTATCTCAGAGATTCATTCAGCCTCTCACCCAATATTTCCCTCCTGTCTATTGATTCCTCATCATTATTTGTCATAAGCTGTCCTAACTCAAGGAGAAAATATGCCCTGCTGGTCCAAGGGGAGTCATACCTGGAGAAATAGAAAGGAATTTCATTAAAAGCAAGAAAGAACTGCTGTGGCTTTGAGAAACTCTGAAAGCAAGTTGCCAAGACTTTTGTTAGAGACTTAAAGCAAGTTGTAAGCTCAGTAGCATTGCACATGGACATCATGAACCCTGGACTGAGGTGGTTCTGATTGTGGCTCAAGAAAAATCAAAGGCCTTTTCAGATGAGATTTCAGCTTCCAAAAACTGCGCACACACACAGACAAACACATATGTATGTGTGCGCTTGTGTGTATGCTTTTCCCTTCATATTTTCCCTTTCACTAGAATGTTCCATGTTCATTTTCCCAGCTGGGCTCCTATGGGTGCTGGAAGGAACTCAACAGTTTTAGAGATACATTAGTAAAGAGTAGACAGGGTTATGCCATTAAGTCCAACTGAAACCCCAAAGGTAAAAGCATGACTTCCGAAATAGGATTAATTTCTTAAACATGACTGTTTGCTTAAGGGAAATTTTAATTAAGTGGACCCTGTTTTATTTTGATGGGATACATGCTTTGATGTGGCATTCAGTGGTAATCTTTGAAATTGCTTTTGAACAATGGCTTAATAGTTTGGTTTCTGCATCTCCAAAAGTAACGATAGAGAATATTTCTAAGTTAAATCTGCTTGGAGTTGACTAATTCTCCCCAACAGGTGATCTTATTTAATTTTTCTCAAATCTTAAGTCAGCTCAGTCTGGAACATAAATTCATAGCATTTTAAAACTGAAAGGGAAAACCTAGTCCCATTCCTTTATTTGGTAATAACAAGGTTGCTACTGTTACTAATAATAATTAATATTAATCTAAAGCTTAGTTTGTGCTGGGCATTGCACTGAGCAACTTACATCCTCATCACACCTTTATGAAGCAAGCAATATTTCCATTTTATAGAAGTGTGGGAAGGTTAGGTAACTCTCCTCAAATCATATAGCTCATAGTGGTACCTTCAGGATTCACCCTTAGCTCTGTCAGATTTCATGTCTAATTGTAAGTTGAATATTTAAAATCAACTAGAAGAGCCTGATCAACTCACCTAAACTCAACAATAGGATGCTCCAAAGACTATTTGGAGGTAATTTTGAGAATACTTTTATTGTGAGATTCAATAAAGAGGATTTTTCTTTGGATTATCCTTAAAAATGAAAAAATGGAGGGTCACATGTTGGTAGTTCTAGAAATATCTTTGTTTCATTTCCTTGAAAATAAAAAATATCAGTACCCATAACTCCAAATGTCAAAGCCACAGTACACTTATATATGTAGAGTGCTATTAGGGAGATGAAAATTATAACTTATTTGGATATTTGCTAACATCTACATTTGATTTTGTTATCTATGTTAATAAATGAGAAATTATATATAATGCCTATTCCTTTCAACGATTTAATTTGCAGTCCATGAGATTATATCTTTAAATTTACGGCTTCAGAAATAGTTTGAATAAGCCTCTGGAATCTCCATGTTAGTTCTTGAGCAAAGATTACATCTGAAGTAAAAGTAAACATGGGCTTCTATGAGTTCGTATCATCAGGAAATGGGGCTATCTCAGGGGAAAAGGAGGAAAGACTCAGGCAACATATACAGAACCAGTTTCATCACTCTCAGTAAACCAATGAGTTGTTAATTGTCCATTTACCAGTTAGTTAGATGATATTTACCACAATTTAGTCAGTAACAAACATTAGTGATTTCTCAATTTAGTCATATTGTTCATGTGACTCTATTGGGTGGTAAGCAAATAATTATCAAGCACCTACTCCAGGCCAGAGGAACTGACCGTCCAAGTGAGGAAAACTATATACCTAGACCTCACTTAATATGCCGTTTAATTCCTAGCACAAATCTGTGTCCATCATGATAGTGTACAAATAGGAAGACCAGTTAGAAGATGAATGCCATTTTGTTTCTAAACAAAGATTATAGAAGAAAGGGAAGATAAAAGAGGGAGATAGGAAAGAAGGGATGAGGGAAAGAAGAAAGAAGATAAGGACAAAAGAAAGAAGGAAGGAGGGAAGGAAGGAAGGAGAGAGGAAAGGAGGAGGGTTCTCATACATGAAACTTCCATCTGGCCTTATATTATTCCTGTGGTGCCTCTTAGTCAGCTGTTATAAGAGCACCCCTTGTACCTACACTTCCCCCCCTTTGCCTCAGCTATAATCAGCAAACACTGGTCTACACAGTGGCTGTTATTTCTGCCATGATTTCTGGGTGGTGCACTAGAAAGAGTTATTTCCCCAGCTGCTGGGAACATTGTCCACTGACAGCTCTCTACTAGTAACTCCTTTCTGGAACTACATCTACTGAACGTCAGAGCCAACTGATTAAGGCACATCTCTTCCAGGGACCTTTCATTCAATGCTATGGAGGAATAGGGTAGGTAGTACCATATGAAGGCAGGGTCCAGATCCCAAGTTTATTCTGATCCCTGCTAAACTTCCTATACAGTTTATATTCATAAAGTGCACTTACAGAGAACACAGCCCATAGAACTTCCTGAGCAAAGCTCTGCACTCAAGCCACACATTCTCCATAGACATCAGGAAGGAGCCAGAAAGAAAGTCAATAGTCTCTGCTCTAGGGTTTGGTCTGCTTCTGTGACCTTATCACTGAAGCTAGAGGTTTTGCTTTTCTAGAGAATCTTAAGTGGCTTGACTCCTTAAAACTTTTTTTTTTGTTTTGTTTTTTGATACTGTTTTCTTAACCATCTTAACTATTTTTAAGTATATAGTTCAGTAGCATTAAGTATACTCACATTGTTGTGCAACCGATCTCCAGAACTTTCTCATCTTGCAAATCTGAAACTCTATACCCATTAAACAACTCCTCATTACCTCCTTCCCCGAGCTCCTGGTAACTACTTTCTAGGTCTATGAATTTTTGACTGTAGGAATCAGATAGATTTTGTGTGTGTGTGATTGGCTTATTTCACTTAGCATAATGTCCACAAGGTTCATTCATGTTGTAGCATGTGACAGAATTTCCTTCCTTTTTAACGCTAATAATATTGTATTTTATATATCACATTTATTTTGTTTATTGAGCCATCCATTGATGAACAGTTGGTTGCTTCTCCTTCTTGGCTATTGTGAATGATGAAAAATATCTCTTTCAGACCCTGCCTCCAATGCTTTTGTGTATATACCCAGACATAGGATTGCTGGATCCTGTGGTTGTTTCAAAAGAGTTATGCTATTTTCCATAGTGTCTCTACCAATTTAATTTCCACCAAAAGTACAGAGTTCCAGTTTCTCCATATCCTTAACAACTCTTATTTTCTGGGTTCTTTTTGGATTGTTTTGAATAGTAGCCATCCGAATGGGTATGAGGTGATATTATAGTGTTGTTTTGATTTGCAGTTTTGAAATGATGAGTGATGTTGAACACCTTTTCATATACTTATTGGCCATTTGTATATCTTCTTTGGAGAAATGTCTATCCAAATCTTGTTTTAATCAGGTTATTTTCTTGTTGAGTGGTCAGAATTCTTTGTATATTCCAGATATCAACTGCTGATTAGACACATGATTTGCAACGGTTTTCACCCATTCCATAGTTTTTCTTTTCACTCTATTCATAGTGTCCTTTGATGACCAGAAATTTTAAAGTTTAATAGAGTTCTATTTGTTGACTTTTGCTTTTATTGCTTGTGCTTTTCAAATCATTGTTACACCAAATGCCATGAAACTTTTCTCCTATGTTTTCTTCTAATAGTTTTATAGTTTTGGATTTTATGTTTAGATCTTTAATCCATTTGGGGTTAGTATTTCGTACATGGTATAAGATAATGGCCTAACTTCATTCTTTTGCATGTGGATATCTAGTTTTCCCAGTGCCATTGGTTTTTCAGCAAATGTTTAACTCATGTTAACATGAATGTGAACAACCCTAACTCTAACCTAAACCCTAAACCCAACCTCTCCTACCACGTGACTCCTTCCTAGAAAAAAGCTCTCTCCCACTGAAACCTGTACCCTAAATTGCATCCATCCGGATTGTCAGACTTCTCTAAAATTGGTTGACTCTGCAAATAAGTGTGTTCAGTGATACATTAAATTTGCTTTGTATAAAGAGAGAATAGGTAGGTGACCCATTATTAGTGGATAAGTGAGAAATTTGCAGTAAAATGCAAATGTGTAAGACATGTCGCAATTCTTTTTCTTTCCTCTAAATTACTGAATATCTAGTGATGCTCCTTCCTGCAGGATTACTGGCAAATTCAAACTCAGGATTATGTAGGATGGGGGATTATGCTCCTCTTGAATCCTATAAGCTAATATGGGGCCCAGAATATGGGGAAAAGACTGTATTGTCTTTTGCCCAACATGGTAGCCACATACTCTCACAGAAAGTACCCATCCTGTCTGAGCACACTAGGCCCTTGAAGGCAAGGACCTCTGCTGATTTTATGCCAAACTTGTCCATGGGGCCATCTATTGATTTTGAACATAAATAATAGTGGTTGCTACTTACAGAGGGCTTACTATGAACCAGGCATTGTTCTGAGTATCTTTCATGAATTAATTCATTCTGTCCTCACATGTACTGGATGAGATTATTATCATTATTATTATTGCTATTTTATAGATACCAAAACTGAGACACAGAGAACAAGGCCCAGTAGCTCCATAGTGGTGGGTTGGGATTTTAACCAAGACATTAATGTCATTAGAGTCCATGCTGTTCATCACAGCACCAATTTTCCTTGCTAAAGCACTTCATTTCCTCCTTGGGAGGAAAGTCTAGAGACTCTGCCACCTGAGGGCGGTACCACTTGAGAAATGAGGTGCTTAGATCCCATTTCTCACAGAAAAGGTTTGCTTCTCAAGCTGGGTCAAAATGCGGACAAGATCTTCTCCGTTTTGCTCTCTTGATCTTCAGCTCCCTCTTTCTTCTGCACAAGCAGCTCAAGCTTTGTAGAAAACCAAAGACTGGTAGGGAGTTTCCTTAAAGCAACCTCTGCTCTCTGCTGGCCACCTAAATGCTCCCGAGTCAGCTGAGCAGAAAGACCTGACTACCTGCTTAAACTGGGAGCGAAGGAGCATAGACAGGGACAAGACTCACACCGTCAGCCTCGTGCATTTTCCTGGCAGCTCATTATAAATCCTTCCCACTGAGGGCTTTTGCTGATGTCCCGTCAGATCTGGGACTGACCCCTTATGTTTATTTATGCAGTAAAGACAACATATAATTCTTCCCAGTCACAGACTTCTTGATGCATTACACAGAGTGGGCAGCAGTGGAGTTTTCTCATGATTTGTAAATCACTAATGGGAGAACGGTTCTGGCTGGGCCAGGTTAGAGTGAAGGTTCCTCTCCCAAGTGAGTCTGGATCCTGCCACGTGTCGTCAGGACACTAGTCTTTAGAGTACAGTGCCTCACCTGCTGAGCCTACCACATGTTTTTGGTTGGCTCTTGTGAAAAACAAGTGTTTGTGGACTGAAGGTAAGTAACAGTGAGGCCCCAAACAACACCATAGAGTCAAGGTATGAATGTGTGCAGCGTTGAGAAATAGGGTTGTCAAGGCCAAAACAAGCTTGGTCTGTTTTCCCTGTTTCTTTTTCCACATCCCTCTTCAACAATCACCCACACATTCATCAAACCGATTAAAAATACCTCCAGAAAATTTGAACCAAATTCTTAAACTCTAAAGAGTTAAAATAACATTTATTAAATAAGCATAAATAGGTTTCAAACAAGCGACTGGTCAGAATTTGGTTGACTAGGGGGATTTCAACAAAATTGTTTAGCTTTGTGGTTGAAGCTGTCACTTTATACAAGGGATAAGAAGAATTTTAAAGGCAAATACAGGGCATGGATCTCTGATCTGGAGGGCTTTTTTAAGTGTCTACTTGCCAGTTTATCAATGACAATGACATATTCTGCGAGTTTATGGTAAAGACAAACTTGATGAGGTAATGCACACTTTTCATTAATGAGCCTTTAATGAAAAAAGCATTGTCAATGGCAGGCTGGTGGAAAACATGGGTTTGAGATAATAATCCAAACTGTTTACAGAGCTGGGATTATGAGAATTAGACATAGCATATATCTGGAGAATAAATGCAATACCACTGATGCAATTACCCAGAAAAATGAAGCTTAACGAAAGTCTGTTTTGAGAGGCACAGAATTACCAAGAGCCAGTAATCTATCTAATAAAATTCACAAAATCCTGAACCACGAACAGGTGACTGTCATCGTTTTGGATTCAATGCCTGGGTATATTTTTCCCCTTTACCTAGAGCTCTGCAAAGTTGAGAGGTAAGGTGCTATTTGGTAGCACCTTCTAAAGCCAAAACCCCTTGCCTTTTTACATACTGATACTGACTGGTGAGTTTCAGCTACTACTTTTATTTTCTTTCTGGTCAGCAAATGAATGAAATACTCTGTAGGAGAATAGTGTGTTCAGATGCCAATTGCTTGATCCTTACAGCACTTGTACCATAAAAAGCATTTGAAGACTTAAGAAATGAGTCATCAAGCATTGAACAGGGTAGGTAAATCTAGTTCAGTGACCTGAGTAAACACAAAAGTGATAGCAAAGCGCCCCCTCCCCCCCGACTCAGGTTATTAAACATGTACTGTGGTTATGACAAAGTTAGGCTTCCTCTATTTCTGGGTGGACACAGGCTTAGAAAGGTTTCACAGTTCCTAGCCTCTCTGAAGGAGGTGTAGGTGTGCACAGCTGATGTTAAATCTTTCAGTAGTCTTGATCCTGAAAATGTGAAATCTGCTACTTGCCCATGAGCAGCAAGAGACTGTGAGGCTTCCAGAATTATCTTGAGGCATTTAACGGTTTACCTATACATAAAGCAATGAACTATAGTATATATTATGCATACATAAATATGTATTATACATATATACACGCACATACACATATACATACATATAATTAAAAAAATATATATGTATAATTAATACATGTATATAAAATATGTATTATTTGTTAAACATAAGTAATTTGTACTCTAAATTTATTCCCTGTTGTGTATACACTGTCTGGATGCTGCATTGAGGAGCAAAATGCCACCTGGTCCGTGATAGCCCTAACAAGGGCAGTGCTGGAGATATTGAGCAGCGTTCCAAGGCTACATTCCATAAGAAAGCTGACTTTAGAAAGGAATGCTGGAGGAAGCAGCAGCTGTGGCAGCAGGACTATAACCTATCCATTCTGTCCTCTGGGTGCCTCGCAAGGAAGAGAGAGTACCTCTTTCTCTAGGCCTCGGCTTAACTGGCCTATTTCATGGCTGGACAAACATAGGCTCCTCGGCCTCTTTTATATCCTTGACTGAACTGTAAATGTCCAACAGTGTGACATAAAGCGGATTTAGAACACTGCTGCTGTTGCAGTGCTGAAAAAGGGGAATGCCTCTCAGACAGGGTGGCCTCAGTTCCTGAGGAAACCAGACAGGGAGGGTAGCAGTCTCCCCATGCGCGGAGAGTGCTGCTGCTGACAGGGCATTTCCAGGAATCCGCAGTCTCCCAGACTTTATTCCAGCCCTTGTTGAGGTTTAATGTTGAGCTGGGAGGATAGCCTGGTCTTTAGGCATTGCTACTGAGAGGGGCATTTCTGTGGAGCCAATGTTCTCCAAATATCCTTCATATTTCTTGACAAAGCCCAAAGTCCTGCAAATCTCCTCAGGTCCAGAGAATGCTACTATTTAAAAAAAAATTTTTTTAATGTTTATTTTTGAGAGAGAAAGAGAGCACAAGCAGGGGAGGGGCAGAGAGAAAGAGAGACACAAAATCCAAAGGAGGCTCCAAGCTCTGAGCTGTCAGCACAGAGCCTGATGTGGGTCTCGAACCCATGAACCATGAGATCGTGACCTGAGCCCAAGTCCTATGCCTAACCACCTGAGCCACCCAGGTGCCCCCAGAGAATGCTACTATTAAGGGAAGGATGCGTGTGGAGCTGCTGCCTGCCAACTATTGTTGAGGGCAAAAGTCGAGCAACCAGTGTCTGCAAGTCTGCAGAGACTGAAGGTCTCCAAGCAAGGTTCTGCTATTGTGTGGTGCATTTCTGTGATGCCACTGTGTTCCAGATGTTCTGCTTCACCTTTGGTGAGAAACGAAGTCTGGTAAATCTCTTCAGGTCCAGAGATTGTTGCCATCATGGGCTGTGTTTCTATGGAGACACTGCCTTCTATGGTCCTTCTCAGTCTTTCATGAGGTTTATAGTACAGCAGGTCTCAGGTTCAAAACACTCTGATCCTGAAGGATAGATTTATGTGAGTTCTGTTTCCAGATCATCCTTCCAAATCTTGTTAGGCCTAAAGTCCAGCACCATGTCTTCTCAGGCTGGGACAGCCTTGATATTGAAGAGGATATTTCTCAGAAGCTGCTGCCATAAGGTACCCTTTCAGTCCTTGGGGGAGGGTGGGGTTGAAGACAAGTAAGACATTTCCTCAGGTTCAGAGAGTGCATGAAAGGAGTGGAGTGATTCCAAAGAGTAGCTGCTTCCCAGACACCTTTCCCAGCCATTGAGGGAGCCTGAACACTAGCAAGAAATCTCAGTGTCACAGATCTCTCCTGAAGAATTGAAGACATCTGAGGAGAAGCTGCCTCCCTGGCCTGAAGAAACCCTGAAGATCAGCAACAGGTCTCTTCAGCTTCTGTGAGTGCTATTGCTGAGGGAAGCATGTTTGAGAGCTGTGTTGTCCGCTGGTCTCCACCAAGAGTCCCAGCTTCTCTCAGCAAAGCCAAGAAAACCAGCCAAGGCCAAGGTTCCAAAGATCTCAGCAAGAGTATCCCCATCCCAACCCTTGCTACCAAACCTATGAAATTTACCATTTCGCCTACCTGACACAGATCCATTTCTGAGATCTCTAATTGTGAAGAGGTGCTCCACAGGAGAAATTGCCCAGTAGCCATAAAGTCTAGCATTGTTTGGTAAAGTAATTACAGAGATTGTCATAGAAAATGGTAATTTGAATGAATCCATCCAAAGAAACCCTGAGGTAACTGAGAGTGGTGATAGAAATAATAATAGCTACTCAAGTGCACCAACCAGTGTGCCTGATATTGAAAACTCTTTGGGAGTCTGAGAAGAATCCCTTCCTAGGAGAAGTACAAAAGGGAGAATCAAGATGATTTTCCCACCTTTATACACAATATGATCAGCCATAGTTAGAAAAGGGTGAGTCAGAAAAAGGGCTGTCAGGGTCTCCTAAGCACCCTGAAGAAGCTCACCACACTGTATCTAATTTAGCAGAGAGGTGACTGGTCTAGACCCAGTCTGCAACTGTGGCCAGGAAGCAACCTGCTTTCAAGAATAAATGATGCCATCCTAGAGTAAGAGGATGATCATGGTAAGACAGTCCTCAGTTGGAATTCTGTTGTGCGAGGCCAGGTTCCCCCAAGGCCTCATACGCCACACTCATGACTCTCGCCATGCTTTCCCCTAAGTTGCAGCTGATAGTGAGTGACTGTCTCACTTCTCTCATCCCAACTGAATTTTATTAAGTATATCTCAAGTTCTTCTTCTTCCAAGGGGACTTCTCAGATGTTTAAGTCAGTGGTTCTTAATTTTTTAACACCCATCATAACCACCCAGAGGGCTTGTTAAAAGACAGATGGCTGAACCTCACCAGCAGTTTCTGACTTAGTTCTGGGGTAGGGCCCCAAATCTGAACATTCCTAGTAAGTTTCCAATGGATGCTACACTACTGATTCAGGGACTACACTTTGAGACCCACCACTCTAAGCTGATAGTGAATTCACCACTTCCTGGCTAATAATTACAATTATTATGTTAATTATTACTCAGTACATGGTCTATGGACCATCTGCATCAGAATCAGATGCACACTTAAAAAAAAAAAAAAAAGCAAATATATATTCTTTACTGAAATCCTACCGAACCAAATTCCTGGTGAGGGATAAAGCACAGGAATCTGACTTGTTAGCGAGTTCTTTTCAGTGATTCTGATGCACTATAAAATTTGAGAATAGCTTATATGCCTTAAATGTTAGATAAAAATATTATTTTGTATTGTTATTCCATGCATTATAATGGATACTATAATGACAATATGGGCAAGAAGCAGGTTTTTTTTTTTTTTAAGTTTCCCAGGGGAACATCCCATTTCTTATAGGAAAGGATGGAACCAAAGCTACATCAGGGAAAAACACTATCATGGGTGAAAAATGGCTCACAGTTTAAGAAGTCAAGTGTTTGAGGTGAAAGGAGTCCTCTTTCCTGAAAGTCTATTTAAAAATATGTTGAGTAGATACGTAGTTTTGCAGAGATCAAAAGGAAACTAAACACCATTATTCGGTCTCTTTCCTATGGAGTTTGGTATTTTGTATCACTGAGGATGCTTTGAGTTGCAAGTAATAGACCAAGCGTGCCAAAATAGAAAAAGGAGTGATTATTTCACAAAATAGGATATCTGCGGTCAGGACACATACAAGAAGTTAAGTAGCTCAGCATTCCCAGGGGTACAGATGTTATCCCTCTGTCTATTCCACCATCTTTGGGGCACTGGACAGTTCTCCTTTCCTGGTTGCAAGCTGGCTGTAGAGTCCCAAGAATTATGTTTAGATAATGTATCCAGAGGGGAAAAGCATCTCCTCATGTATGTAGTTTTATTAGCAAGAAAAATCTTTTCCAAAAGTCCCTTAGCATACTTCCTTTCTGGTTGTATTGGCCAGGAAAGGGTCATCTATCAGTGCCAACATCAATCACATGCTAACTCTTCATTACTTAGGCTATGAAGGAGACCATTTCCCTACACGTACATATGACTGGTCAGAGGTATCCCTGCAATGGGAGGCTTCCAGCAAGGAGTAAATGAGGTAATGGGAATGGCAATTGGGTGACTAATAGTGCCTACCATTTTATTCTGCAGATGTCCTGTGTCTAAAATATTGAACTTAAACATTGAGTTTGATTTTTAAAGCCAGGTCTCAGAAACCTTGTCCTCAAAACTTAGCAGCACTGTCACTAAGTAAAGGTGAGCATCTCACTTCTGGGCCTTTATGTCCTTAATCTATAAAATGACAATAAATGCAAAAACATCAATCCCAACAACACCAGAGACCCCAACAACACTTAATGACACATAATGAGCTCACACTATGTGCCAGGAACTGCGTGTTCTGTTGTTGGGTCCTTACAACAGGGCTGTGAGAGGGGTGCCTGGGTGGCTCAGTTGGTTAAGTGTCTGACTTTGGCTCAGGTCATGATCTCATGGTCGTGGGTTCGAGCCCTGCATCTGGCTCTGTGCTGGCAGCTAGCTCAGCACCTGGAGCCTATTTCATATTCTGTTTTTCCCTCTCTCTCTCTCTCTGACCCTCCCCTGCTCACGCTGCCCCCACCTCTCTCTCTCTCAGAAATAAAGCTTTAAAAAATTAAAAATTAAAAAAAAAAAAAAAACAGGGCTGTGAGATAGGAACTGTGGAAATCTTCTTTGGAATTGACCTTTAGATAGATTTCAGCTCTTTCCCAAAGTTGCACAGCCAGTATGGGGGAATCAGTCTAGAAACCATAAGTGATTGCTCCAGAGGAAGTCTCTACAGTCATCTGAGGTTTGGAAACAGGGAAAATAGGGGGCAGTATGTTTTGCAGAAATCTGAAATGGCAGGCCTAAGGTAGAATGAAGGAATCATAGAATTAGGGAATAAACAGAGGAAGAGAGGTAGATATGTGCAATAGGATTAGATTTGTCAGATAAAAATACAGGAAACCCAGTGAAATTTGAATGTCAGATAAACAACAAATAATGCTTTAGTAGGACTGTGTCCTAAATGTTGCCTGGGGATTTCTTAATACTAAAAAATATTATTTGTGATTATCTGAAATTCAAATGTCCTGCATTTTTATTTGTTAAATCTGGCAATCCTAAATGGGATGAATAATGGTCAGGGGTAGATAGGTAGGTGGATGGAAGGGATTGATCAGTAGTTAAGGGGACAGAACTCTTAGGGGTAATTCATCTATAAAGGAGTGTGTGTATGTGTGTGTATGGATGGTGCAGTGTGTATGTGTTTTAGATTGGCAAGGGAAGGCAGGGCATATGGTGGGGGTTAAGAGGAGATAATCCAGCCTAGAGAACAAAATATTTGCCGCCAAGGAGATGAGAAAGTGAACATTTGCCTTGTGGTTACACCAGCGACTCACCATGTGATCTTTGATTAATCACACAACCTCTCTGTTATGCAGGATTCCATGTTAATATAGACAAGATAACAATATTGGCTTTTTTCCCAACACACATGAAAACAAAGTCACGAGCATTGTTAACAAATTCCAGGGCTGAAAGAGGGGCAAGGGAAGTCTATTTTTATTGAATTGTATCAGTGAGAAGGAAGAATGTAGAAAGCTCAGGTAGGCTTGGGATTCTTTTCTAATTTCTTTGGGAAGCACTTGGTAAGTAATGATTCCAACCTAATATAGGGTGCACTGATTACAGCCTACACTTTGTTTCCAAGCCTTAATTCACATACCTGAATGTTTCCCTCGTTAGCTGTGTGCATCACCCTCTAACTGAATCAGCGGAAATTAGCAAATTCAGACATCAGCTGTTTCTTTCCTGTATTTAACAGGAAGCCTATTGCAACCCAGTGATTCCTCAGGATTTATTTTTTCACAAGTGCCAAAGCAGCACAACACCAGCAGGATCTGAGCTGGGAGCATGTGCCGATAAAAGCCGGTTTCTTTTTGTGGTTGCATTTGTATTGAATTCGCAAATGAACGGGGGGCTCTTATTATCTTGGAGGTAGAAGTTCATTACATTTCACTGGGCCTGTGTTATTTTGCTAATAAAACTAATACAGCCCAAGAAACAAGAACAGTGGAGGGCGGCAGGGTTAGCGCTTTCAGTGATATTCCCAGAGGCCTCTGAAGCATTTTCCTACAAGTGATCAGATGGCTACAGCAAAGGCAAAGTGTGGTGCTGGTGTGTATGAAAACAGGAGAGAACCCCGAAGGGCACAGATAGAGAAGACTCCAGCCAGGTGGCAAAAGAGGGTGGGGGAGGGTGTGAACCTAGTCACCCAGATTGGAGACGAGGCACCCCACATCACCCTCTAATGCAGGGCAGCATGCAATCAGTGAAGGGAAAATCATGAGATAATCATGCCTCCTTGCTCATGCAAGAGTTCCACATACACAAAGACGAAATGACTCTAATGCACATGAGAGGCACCATTCAGAATCAAAACTATAGAAAGTATGGCCAGGACTTTCTTCCCCACACCCAGCAGTATTTTCCAAATGGTGTAAATTAATACCTACCAAAATACAGCTTTCTCCGTCATACCTACAGCTGTTGAAATTCCCACCATTGGCATCCACTTTGGGGTTAAGCAGGGAAGGAAGTGAACTATGTATTGTATAATCCAGGTTATGTCGTGGCTTGGAAAGGAAATAGGGACCAGTTGTTTCTGGATATTCATCCTGGTTGTCATCTGGAGAGCCATATTGGAAAGCATATTTACTGACACCTTTTCATCCATCCATTCATTCATTCATTCATTCACTAATTCATTGAAAAAATGTAAATAAAACTTCTATATGCCAGACAGTGTGCTAGATATTGTGTAGTGGTTGTTGAATAAAAGCCATATAGTACTCGTCCTCTTGGGACTAATGACATGGTGGAGGAGACCAACATGAAACAAGGAAACAAAAGGCCTCAGTACCTGAATTACTGGATGTGAAAATGCTGTGGAGGATAACGAGAGGGTGTTTTTGAGAATAAAACATAAGTGGCTTCTCCAGTTTAAAGCAGGCCACTCTAAGGTGGTGACCTGAAAAATGAGAAGAGACCCTGCAGGGGAAGAGTAAGGAGAAAGGCCCTGGTAATGAGAGAGCTCTGCCCTTGCCGGGAGCTAAAACAGGCCGCTTGAGTTCCAATGAGAGGAGGGCACAGTGAAAGGAAAGTGAGTGTGCATTGGTGGGCAGGAGTGCAAAGGACCAGCCTGGGCTTCTGTGTGCAACAAAAGCAGCAGCTGGGCCTGCCTCAGGGTAGAGAGGGCAACCACCGGGAGGGTGGATTCCACTACCAGAGGACTGGGGTGAACTTCAGCTTTGCCCACTGCCCAGGTGTACAGTTCCAGGTGTACGTGGTAGGCCCAATACTTTCATAGGTAATTTATCCCCTACTTTGAATTCTGTGTTTGCCGTTGACCCCATGCATGGTACCTTAGCCCACCTCCATGTCTACATTATGGTAAATGACCTTCAATTCCGCATGGGAATAGAGTAAAAACACACCTCAGCTGCCACCCAAGTTTGTCAAACCTATTTTTCCAAGCTCCAAATGGAGACTGTGCCATAAACTGAAAGGTTTCTGACCAAGTCAGGGCCACCACCTGCTGAGGCTGTGCTCTGGTGCCAATCCACTTTCTCCAGCTGTCTTGTTTGCAGTTTGTGGCCGAGTAAACGCCTAGTCTCAGTGCTGGGCAGCAGATCATTAAGAGTAACTGATTAACAGCTGCTGCTGTAGAAGTTCTGGAGTTTTGTTTTGTGCAAACTGAAAGGGTGCTTGCTTTATGATTTTTTAATTAGAGTGTAAATATTGCAGCCCCATAAACCTCTTGATTTATTGCTGACAGGTGTGAAAGTTTGCACTTGGTGTAAAAAGCCCCAAGTCTTCTGTTATCTTCAGCCTCTGTTTTCTCAGGCTCTCCTGGCAGCTGGCTGTTTGGGGTGCTTTCTCTGGCTGGATTTACACACAAGGGCAGCACACAGCAGAATTGCCAAATGGAGAGCCTATTCTCTGATTTTCTCAATGTCTCCTTTGGGGCCTCTTCCTTGGTGTCATTTCTCCCCTCTTCTTTCCAGAACCACTGTGTGATCTCATTGGTTCCTCTGAGATCCTACACCGGTTCCTCTGTTCCAAGTCATGCTTGTGTTCTGAATTTTTCTTCTGGTGGCATCACACGTTCCATGGCCCCAGTCCCTTTGACCACCAAGAAACAAATTAATTTAAATATTTATGGATTCATTCAGTCAGCGATTATTGAGTATGACTACAGTACCCACATTATTCAAGGTGCCAGAGAAAAAGCATCAAGCAGGCTGAAATCCTTGCCATCACAAGTATAAATTCTAGAGGGGTGAGATAGAAAATATGCACATGACCAAATAAGTTGAAAAGTTAATTCCAAAAAATCATAAATACTATGTAGATGATAAAATTGGGACATGTGTAAGAGAGGAATTGGTAAGCTGCTTTGGCCAGAAGGTCAGGAGATTAGGTTATTTTCTCCATCTTTCCAGCATGTGGCCTCACACTTCTGTTTCTTTTGGAAGACCAATTTTATTCTTCTTGTTCTCACCCCATATTGACTTCTCCATCTACATGACCAAAAGTGACCATCCAATCTCTCTTTACATGTTGATTTAGTACAAGCAATCAATAAGAGGACCTGGGTCCTTTCTCCTAAAAAGAAGAATCTGATTGATCCATCTTTGTGAAAATTAGCCTTGAGCAATCACCTGTGTTATCTATGTGTATGGCCTTAGTCCCCATTACCGTGGGCCAATGGAGTATTAATTCTATAGAAAGAGGAGAGTATGGTCCAGGAACACATACAAATAGATTTTTGCCATCGCAAGAATTAGTTATGGGAGAGAAGAAAATAAATACAAGATGTGGTCCTTATCTTTAAGGTGCTTACAGTCTCAGAACTTAAGAAATGTGTACATGAAGATATTGCACAAATATAATGCAATAATAAGTGGTGTTTCTAATTACCTCAAGGATATTAAGTAATGTAAGAGCTCAGGAAGGAGCCAGTAGTGTGAGGTGGTTTGAAAATGCTTCAGATGGAAGGTAGGCTTTAAAAACCCAGGAATGAAGAGAAGGGCAAAAATCAGAAGCAGATTTGTTCCTGGGTTTTTTGTTGTTGTTGTTGTTTTTAACAAATAGTTCATTGTCAGGTTGGTTTCCATATAACACCCAGTGCTCATCCCCACAAGTGCCCTCCTCCATGCCCATCTCCCCCCAACTCCCACATCCATCAGTCCTCAGTTTGTTTCTCAGCATTCAAGAGTCTCTCATGGTTTGCTTGTCTCCCTTTCCCCCACCATTTCCCCACTTCTTCTCCCCCATGGTCCTCCGTTAAGTTCCTCCTAATCCTCCTATACGTGCAAACATATGATATTTGTCCTCTTCCTGACTTATTTTGCTCAGCATTACACCCTCAAGGTCCATCCATGTTGCTACACATGGCCAGATTTCATTCTTTCTCATTGCCATGTCGTATTCCATGGTATAGATAAACCACATCTTCTTGATCCATTCGTCCATTGATGGACACTTAGGCTCTTTCCATGTTTTAGCTATTGTGGAGAGTGCTGCTATGAACATTGGGGTACATGTGCTCCTATGCATCAGCATTTCTGTATCCCTTGGGTAAATTCCTAGCAGTGCTATTGCTGGGTCATAAAGCCAAAGGCAATGGTGTAGTGGTTATCAGAAAGGTAACCAACTAGTAATCTTATTTACAGATAGTTGTTATTTTATAGACCTCTCCCTTCCTACAGACAGGCAGTAATCTAAGAAAGAAATGATGGAGTCTTAAAATGAAGAGGTAGAATAAGTGCCTTAAAGAAACAATGGGATTTTTAGAACCAACATGTTCTGATAAACTGAACTAAATAATATAATTACCTACTTGAGCTCAGATTCAAAATCTGGCCATCTAGAGAAAATACCTGAAATAAAAATCCCACGGCTATTCAATGTACTCTCAAAATCCTCCAGGGAAGGAAGCCAGATTGCTTTTCAAAATATTTGGAATTTTAAGACTTCACAGTTCCTATAGTCATGAATTACTTTATGCCTAGAGCAAGTGGTTTGATGTTGGATAACAAAATTTACCTGGACAGTGGTGTTTTACACACCTGTGTTGTGATTAGTAATAGTGCATTTTTCACTTGAACTAGTGTCCCAGTTTGGACAAATAAATTGAAAGTTCTCATACTCCTAAGGCAGATGGATTTTTAAAAAGTGATGTCTATTATTATTTCAAATATCAAGAAATAATACAGAACAACTAAAAAATAACATCTGAGGTAGAAGTCTCTAGATGACTTGGAATTTGAGATATTGAGTCACTTGGAAGTTTCTAGGTGACTGTCGCACCTTCTTCGAGACTTTCAAGGCATTACAAAATTCTTCCTGCATTACTATGCTCTTATTCTAACACTGTCAGGCAAATGGCCTGATCTTAATTCTTAGGTTTATATTCCCACAGTTAAAAAGCAAACAAGAATGCATCATGGCTTTTTTGGTAAAATGACAGCTATTACTATCTTTGGCCAGAAGAAACATAATTTTGACAGCAAACTGAAGATTGAGCAGGGTATTATCAGCTTTTCAAACACTAAAGTGAAAAAAATAAATGAGTAAAGGATTTGTGTGTCATTCAACAGAGTTTTAGTGTCAGCCGTAATAGTTCTTAGTGGAAAAATGTTTAATACCTTCTACTTAATCAAAACTAAATTCCTCATAAATGACTATTTGATAAAAAGAAAGAAACGCCTAGTAATAACTTATCCTACAATGTAGAATTGTCCCTCCAATCCCAAAGAATAAAGCAAAGCTGATTGAGAATATTCTAAGTATAATATTAGGGCTTTGACAAACAATAAAATCTCAAATACCAAATTGCTCAGTCAGAAACACAATTGGATAACCTTGGACAAGTTGATCCCCACTGATTATTTTTCCCCAGAAGCTTAAAGTATGAATAAAATGTCCTGGTATTTCACTCTCTCATCAGTTTTTATGTACTGGGGTTTTCAAGTTCCTCATATCCTTCTTTTCTATTATCCTCCTTTATCTTTCTTGGAGTCTATTCCGGGAATTACTCATGCATAAAGATTATGTGAGGAGCCTTCATCTCTAGTGCTTTTTCCTAATTGTCAAATTTACAGTAAAAGGGATAATAACTATTGAGTACTGATTGATCCAAGTTTTCATAAATGCTATGGCAATTTCTAGACACAGAGGGCAATCATAACATAGTTTGTAGTAGACTGCCTTAATTTACAACTAGATGATTTCCAATATTTTTCTGAAAAAATAAAATCGGAACATAGCTAATTCCCTTAATTTTGATAACAGAGGGCAGGAAAAATGAGTCTCATTGAAAATGCAAAGCTAGTCTTCAGCTGAGATGGTTTCTTTATTCCCTTCATTGTTTAAACTTTGTCTCCTTTTTTGTGTCACAGGCTAATCCTGAGGTTAAAGGTGATAGCATAGATTAATGGTTAGGAATACATGAGTTAAAGTCACACTGCCTAGGTTCCAAATCCCAGTTCTGCTACTCACTAGCTGGATAAACTTGGATAGGTTTCTTAATATCTGTTAGTACCAGTTTTCTTATTTATAAAATATCAGTAGTACCTATCCTAGTGAGTTAAACACACATTAAGTATCAACACAGAACTAGGCATCGAAAATAATCTTAACAAAATGTTACCCTATTATATGAAAAAAACAACCTGTAAGATAAACAAAGAGCTTAGATAATCAGCTCCTGAATAATCATAGACTATGCATTTCTCCTCCAACGGATCTCGGTATCTGCTGACATCCTCTCTTTAATTCATGATGCATTCTCCAGCTATAAGCTTAAAGTTCTCTATCTTTTTGGCACAGACTGAGCACCATTCCCCAAGGAGGCTGTTAATTCATTCAGGCCAATGGTAGGCAATCATTATAAGCAATTCAAAGTTCCCTTTGGACTTCCTCTGGGATGAGGATACAACCGCTTCTTTATTATTTCTTAGAGAAAGGGTGACATCAACCTTTGTAATGTATTAGGGTTGACCCCAAACTAGGAGGAAATATTTTCACTCAGTTACACTTTTGACCAATAGTGTCATGTCAGGAAGATTTCAGACACAATTCCTTCTGGTTTACCTTACCAGGTATCTAGCAGACAAAATTGGTTCATGTACAATGTTTCTTCAAGTTCCATGTTTCATAATTAACCTTTGGAAGGTGTTCTTTTGATTTATTCAAGTGCTTTTGCTAACTCAATTATACACAGGTAACTACGTTTTTAATGCAAGATTGTTTATAACAGCTTTAATAATGATTGCCAAATAATGAAAAAAAGCATATATTCATCAACAGAAGAATGAGTAATCAAAATGTGATATAGTTCTCTAAAGGAATATTCTTTAGCAATAAATAAGATAAAATAAAATAAGGGACGTCTGGGTGGCCCAGCCAACTTTGGCTCAGGTCATGATCTCACAGCTCCTGAGTTCAAACCTCCCTAGGGCTCTGTGCTGACAGCTCAAAACCTGGCCTGCTTAGGATTGTGTGTTCCCTTTCTCTTTCTGCCCCTCCCCCACTCATGCTCGTCCCTCTGTCTCTCAAAACGTAAATAAAAATGTTACAAGTTTTTAAAAAAGAATAAAATACCACAACCTGGATGAATCTTAAGAGTTTTTGCTGATTAGAAGAAGCCTGATAGAAAAGAATATTTAATGTGCAATTCCATTTATATAATGTTCCAAAACAGACAAAATTAGCTCATAGTCTTTTGGATTTGTTGTTGTTCTTTCAGTTTTTTCACTTGAGTACAGTTGATACACAATGTTACATTAGTTTCTGGTGTACAACATAGTGATTCAACTTCTCTACATGTTAGGCAATGCTCACCACAGTGTAGCTGCCATCTGTCACCACATGCAGCACTTAAGACACAGGTAACCACTTTTATTTCAATTAAGTATCAGGGCACACAAATCTTGATCTATTTACACTTAGATTCAATCTAACAATTCTTTCTCAACATGATATCAACAAAGTTCTGATTTTTATAAGCATTTCAAGGTTCAAATCAGTTTTATTCTTAGCATTCTTAAAATTTTGCTCTAGTTACCAAGAATGCCAGTCACTCTTCAGAGCACATATTCTTCTCTAGATATAACAGCTACTGAAAACTAAGAGCAATTTATACTTATTTTAACTATGGCATGACAGAGTAATGCCTGGGCATATAGCTTGGGTAGTTTGGGCAAATAGCATATTCTATATATGCTATATAGAATACTACCCTATTGTAAGTGTTCTTTTCTGCAGTCCCACTGAATGCATCTCTGAACAGCCAGATCTCTATGTTTCTCATGGGTAAGCCCAATTTTATAGGTAATTCAGGAAAGGCCTTATTGGTAATTGCCCTCAACAAAACTCTGATGTGGTCAAAGTATCTGTCTGTTGTTCCTTTTCACAAATTCTACCAAGCTTCCTTCAAAAGCATGGTTTTGACCATTTTTTCTAGTTTGCAACAGGCCACTTTCCTAAAGGATTTTCCAAAGGGACTGCAGCTAATAACAACATGAATACTATTTTTCTCCTACTCTTTTAATTCCTGCTTGACAGAATCAAAATTGTGGACTGAACCATGAATTGATATATTTAAAAAGATTAGTTTTAAGATTTCCTCCATGAGTATCACTCACACATTGGGATCATTGAGATAACATGTAGAAGACACTGTTTTCAACATGTCTTTATTTCATAAGGAAAGGAGAGAGCTTTAAAGTGACCAAGTATTTCTATTCCATTTTCATGAAATCATTGGTAAAAAGAGACAAAATGTTAGAGCAAACCCCTTGGGACTGTCTAAGTGAAAAGAAAATTTTTACTATTATTTTTTAAATCTTGCTGCTGGCTGCCAGAAAAGCCACTTGATAGGATACAATTGCTACCAGTGATAAAATTGTGCATGAGAAACCTCCTTTTTGGCACTACAGTAAAGAAGAAAGTAGAGCAAGGGAGAAAAGTCACCTTTGTCAGACAGAAGGTTAGATGTATTAAAATAAACTCTTAATGGAACCAAAGTGAAGACCTGTATCATGTCCAAAACTTCTGGTGGGAAAGTTTCATCAGCAAAGAACTATTTCCTAAATGGGATAATTGATGAGCAATGCAGTATTTCACAATAGAAGCAATGCAGTTTTAGTAGACCCAGAAACACACGGGAATATTCTTCACACCAACTCAAAGTGGCCATGGTTTGTAGTTGCTTGTTTGCTTTAAATACTTAATCCACTGCATCAACCTGGAATGGTCAGAGCAGTTAATTAAATATAATGGATAAGGTTGCCTCAGTATCCTAAATTGAATTTATCAGATGTCATGTCTTTTCCTTTCTTTTTTTTCCTTTTACTTAAGTATATATCATGAAAAATAGCCTAAATTGGTGAATTGTTTCCATGTATTTCATTGAAATAAACTAAAACTACTTGCTATTCTGACCTCTTTACTTCCCATTCATTGGACAAAATCTTGAGTTTATTTTCAGTCCCTAACACTCGTATGAATTTGCCCTATCAAGGTTATCAGTTTAATCCATGTGGACAAAAAAAAGTGGTAACCTTTCAATTCTAATCCTGGTCTACATCTCAGAGGCATATGATACATTTGATCATGTCTTCTTCTGTCTTCTCTGACTCTACTTTCTTCTGGTTTCCATTCAATTTATCAGATTGCTCTAATTCAAATTCCTTTTCTGGCCCCTCCTCCTCTGCTACCTTCTTCTAAATAGCTTATTGCCCCAGGATCAGTCTTGACCCTCATTTCTTCTTTATCTATCCTAAGTCCCTATGTAAATTCGTCCAATTCCATGTTTTCTTCCATGTGCTATCGACTCTCAACTTTAGTTTACAGACCTGACTACTCCCTTGAGTTCTAGCCTCATGTATCCAACTGCCTCCTTGACATATCCAGCTTTGTGTCAGTAGGGATCTCATCTTTGATATTTCTTAAACATTTCTTGAATCTTCCCCTTTAACTCACCATTTAACACACATTCACACCCTACTTCTCCAAATGTGTTTCTCTTCTCAGCCTTTCCCATTTCAGTGAAGAGTGTATCATCCATTCAAGTGGCTCAAATCAAAGTCTTCAGAGTCATGTTTACTTCTTAACCATATCCTCCTCGATGATTTGTCCCAACGATCCTAATGCAAATGATCATCATGTCTTTTCTAGTTTTTTAATAGCTTGTTAAGTGATCTCTGCTTTTAATCTTACTCTGCACATAGCATCAAAAATGATCTATTTTACTGTAACTCAAAAAACATTACTCCTTCGCTTAAAATTTTACTGTGCCTCTGGTCACTCTTAGAGTGAAATCCAAACAGTCCATTGTGGCCTAGGGGGCTTTGCATGATCTGGCCTGTGTCTAAGTCTCCTCTCTCGTTTCTTGCCATGTCCTAAACCGTTTAATCTGTTATAATCACAGTTATTTCCCTTTTCCTTGAACACACACTCCAGGGCCTTTGAGTTATCACTTTGCTTCTTTCAATGGTTGCTTCTTGCTTCTTCAGAGCTCATTATGAATGTTATTCTGTAATGTATTTGACTCCGCTCTATTCCCTCTGTCACTATCAGAATAGTGGTCTCCCCTGAGAAGATGAGAGCACAGATTGCCTAGAAAGGTGAATGAGGGAGCTTTATGGGTAATAAGCTTGAGTCACCAGATTTGTGCATGTGTCAACTCTCAGTGAAGATGTGTAAATTTAATTTCAAAAGGAAAAAATAAATATATAATTCTAGTCATTGCTGTAAATAGTGATGCATATAGGAGGAAATTTAGTGAGGTCTGCAGTTTACTCAGAAACACTTCAAAAATGTGTGATAAAGCTGGTATAGTACAATGTTAATGGTAAAATATAGATGGTTGGTATATAAGTTTTAACTATATAATTAATCTTTGCTGGGGTACCTGGATGGCTCAGTCGGTTAACTGTCTGACCTTTGGTTTTGGCTCAGGTCATGATCTTGTGGTTGATGAGTTCTAGCCCCGCAAAGGGCTCCATGCTAACAGTGTGGAGCCTGATTTGGATTCTCTTTCTCCCTCTCTCTCTGCCCCTCCCCTGCTCATGTCTGTCTGTCTGTCTCTCTTTCTCTCCCTCAAAATAAATAAATAAGCTTAAAAACATTGAGCTTTGCTATATGTTTTAAAATGTTATTAATAAAATCTTGGAAAATTATTTTTAAAAAATCTAAAGGGAACCAATTAAAATTATTGTATCTGATAAGGTAGTTCAAAAGGTACTAGATATCACATAAATACACCAAAAGATCTGTACCTGTATCCCAAAAAACTTACTAGAAAATGTAATGGAAAATTAAGACTCAATTCATAATAGCAACAGAGTTTTAAGACTCAAGTTGTGATAGCAACAAAATCTATAAGACTCAATTCATAACAGTAAGAAAAGCTATGATATACATAGCAATACATCTGACAACATATGAGAACAACATGAAAAAAATTACAAGATTTTCCTGAACTGCATAAAACCTAACCTGACATCTATATCTCAGTGCAGAATGAGGGATCATAAATATTATAGGATGTAAATGTTAGCCAAACTACTATAAATTCAATGCAATTTCAATGAAAACAATCTAATGGAAATACTAACATGAAAAATTGATTACAAAGTATATTTGAAAAAGCAAATAGGTTAAGAATAGTCAAGAAAATTTGGAATAAAAATTAAATTGGAAGAGAGAGCACTTTGGGATGTTAAAATAAATCATAGCATTTTCACTATTAAAACAATGTTGAGAGATGCCTGGGTGGCTCTGTTGGTTAAGGGTCTGACTTGGGCTCAGGTCATGATATCATGGTTCGTGGGTCCAAGCCCCCCATCTGGCTCTGTGCTGATAGCCTGGAGCCTGTTTTGGATTTCGTGTCTCCCTCTCTCTTTGCCCCTCCCCCACTCAAACTCTCGTTCTCTCTCTCTGTCTCTCTCTCTCTCTCTCTCATAACGAAACATTTAAAAAATTTTAAAAACACTGATTAACCAAATAGATCAGTAGGATGAATTAGGGGGCCCGGAAAGGGACCCTTATAAATATGGCAATTTAATGTCATAAAGGAGTCATTTTAAATCAGAAGGTATAGGATTTAATGAAGTGTTTGCACAGTTACATATATATCTATAATAATGTTCAATCTCTGTAATGCATTCTGGGTGTAATAAATTTCTAGTCAACATAGTATAAAATACTAAATTTGCCATTAATATAAAATAAAGATTTTATATTATTGTGGTAGGTTATATTTTCCTCAGTATGACATCATGATCATAAACCATAAAAGATAAAGTTGACATTTTAAACCATGTACAAAGTAAAACTCTCTATCAATAAATATGCATTATAAACAAAGATTAAAAACAAGCACAGAGTAAGTGAAATATTTGTGACATAGATATGTAATATAGATAGGGTATAGACAGATGAGGCACAAGAATAGAGCTATTTATTACATATGTAGCCAGGTTTAATCTAATATTTTAAGGGTTTTTAAAAATAAGTAATGAACAGGAAAAGACATTAAGTTTCATTAGAAAACCAGAAAAATACATGCCAGGACAATAGAATATCTCCCTTTTGTTAGTTTTAGTCTGTAAATGATGAAAATAAAATTTTAAGGGGATTTGATAACAAATACTCTTAGGAAAAGTGTGGAGGAAAAAACCTTCACACATTGGTGGTAGGAATTTAAAAGAGTTCTGGAAGGATATTTTGTGGATCTATTAAATTTTAAAATATTCTTTTAATCACACACTCCAAGTTTGGTCATACATCTTTATATATACAAGTACATAAAGATTAATGGCCAAGTGTATTTATTGCAGTGTCTAATAATAGCAGAAATTGACGAAAATCTATGTTTGCAACTGTCAGAAATGGTTACATAAATGGTACGTTCACAATATAATACTACGTACAAATTAAAAGTTTATATACAGACATGGAAAGAAATACATTATTTATTATTGAATGAAAAACAAATAAGTTGTAAAACAATATGTATCTGGTTGTTTATATTTGTTTAAAAATGATATACTTTTTAAGTGTATAGAATATGACCCAGAAATATAAAAACTAAAGTCTCAACAGGGATTTCCTATAGGAAGGATGTATATTGGAGGAGTGTAAAGGGACTGAATAATTTCATGTTTTTATGCTCCCTTTTGGATTTTATATTACCCTCCAAACACATAAATACAGATTTTAAGACATAATGTGCTATGTACTTCTGAGAAAATTTATTTTTAAAAAAGAAATTTCAATGAAAAAAGAAAGGAAAATGGGTGGGAGGGAAAAGAAAGAAAGATGGAGAGAGAGAAGGAACATAGTACACTGCAGAGAGGAAGAGAACTAAGAGAAATGAGAAAGATTTGGAGAATCTAGCAGAGACAGTGAGTAATGAGGTGTGAGGAGGGCCAAACCTTCCTAGCCAGTATGCGTGGACTCTGGAAAGAAGGCTCTGAACTCCACACTGAAGAGGGGCCCACATATTACAAACACACACATGTAAAGTATGTTCAGAAACTCACGAGCATTCTGTCACTCAGGATCTGATGTCTAGTACTGGCCCAGCATGACCCTAAACATCCACTGTTTTAACAACCACTGTTGAACCCCCCAAGGGAGTAATGCTTCTTTCTATCTTCTTATGTCTTTAAAACAAAGGCAGCTTCATCTGAATGCTAAGAAGGTTGGTGGGCGGTGCTATTGCTGACTTCAGAGACAGACACTGCATCAAGTGCAAGGACTGTTTAAGCAACTAAAGCATTTAGTGAGAGAGAAGTCAAATTAATTAACTTGTCAAATCCTTCCTCCAAGATCACTTGAATGCAATAGATTCTCACATAATGAAGTATTTCCAAGTATCCATTTTTTTCTTCTCTTTGTTTTCCAATTTCCAATTCCTCCAACTTGTGGCTTGCGAAAAACAGTACAGTATTTGCAAGAATTGCACATATGGCTGCACGAACACTTTTCAGCATGAAACCACTCACCATTCTTTAAATGGGTGTGTACTTGTGTGTGTGTCTGTGTGTGTTTATGTAACTACATGTTACAGGCATGAAATATAACACCAATTCCTTCTATTAGTGTATAAATCTAGATATTATTTTAAGAGGTGATGAAAATTGCAATATAAGTGTTAATAATTTGTATGAGGAAGCTAACATAATTTATAATGATCTTTTATAATGGCAATTTATCAAAGCAGTTCATTTAAATATTCAAACATGATATATAAAATTCTTCTAAGTGTTGATTCAAGAATTTTACTGGCAATTCAGGATGCTACTTCTACAGTAGAGTAAAATTTCTAAAACTGAAATTAATAAAAGGCTCTAATAACTACAGTGAGACAAGAGTTTGTCAAATTTGGCATTATTGTCAGTAGTACATAAATTATGCAAAAATCTTGTGTAGTAACACAATCAGTGATTTTGCTGAAATGAAGGTAAGAAATATATTTCATGGAAAATACACAATAATTTATGAATTATTTATGTCTTAGTGTTATTACTCATCCAACATCATTGGCCCATCATTATTTTAAGACAGCTGTAATACCACCACACGTGCAGTAATTGAATACAGTCGTCTTTTATATTTTGCTTTCAGTGGTATAAAAACCTCAGCCTTATTTTCATTATTATTATAAATGAACATATCTCAAGGTTTGAGAGGTCAGAGAAGGAGATAGAGCTTACTTACCAGTTTGCTAACTTGATTTAAATCCTTTAAATATTTTGTCAAAAATCTGTGGTCTTTGACCCTCCATTTGTACTCTTGCCCAGGCCTGCAAATTTTAGGTATAGACCTGTTGTTAGTTTCTTCGCAGTTTAAGCCCTCTCTGCAGCTTTTTCCTGTTCCCTGACACTCCACACTTGGGAAACATTGCACACAGCCCACTAATCTATAAATCTTCTAGTACAGAACTTCTCTTTCTCTTTGCAAATTGGACCCTTGCTTTCTCTGTGGTTTTAGCCTCCCAACCTCCTCTAGGTACGAAAATCCCACATGGAGAACCTGGTCCTCTATAGCATCTCTGGATACCTAACCCCCTAGTGAGGGCACTTGAAATGTTTTTGTTTTCCAAGCACACACTACCTGCTGCCCTGATGGGAGTATAGTCATGTGGTCCACAGAGAGTAAGGGTAGGGGTGTGATGAGAAGGTTCTCTCTTCCTTACCTATCTCTATGAATACATATGACTTTTGTGGGGCTGGAATAAGCACCGAATTGGGTGTCAGATCCCTATTCTATAGATTCAAGTAATGGTGCTATTCTATGTGTTCTTATCCCTAGAAAGATATGTTGTCTTAGATTTTTCATTTGTAAAATGAAGGGGGAAGTGGAAAGGGAATTGGATGATTTCTCCTTAACCCAACTTATTGTGGAACAATATGTCAATTCGCTACCTCTGCCAGGAAGTAATTGGGAGAGAGAGAAATTGAACCCCTATAACTATCACTAAGAAAGGGGTGAGGAAGTAGGCAGTTGGAAGATACTGGACTGGATGATTTACAATTTAGCTCCTAAGGTTACCATATTAACTGCTGAAATGTACAGATATGACAAGATAGTGACACTAAAGGCAGATGAAATTCTTTGAGAAAATAGCTGTAGCTTCTTTTCTAGGCTACAGATTTACTACAAAAGAAGTTGAGCTATTTTCCCCTTTAGCTTCCCAAAAGGATCAATAGGAATTTGTATTATGGATATCTGGAATTTTCCCTGAGAAAAAATTAATAGGCTATTGTTTTTAAGGCCTCCCATCACTTTTAAAGCACTATTTTCCAAGGTGACCACACCTTCCAAGCTCTTCTGCAATGTGACTGCTATAGAATGTGGTGGAGATGACACTGCCATTTCCACACATAGCCCTTCAGGGGCCTGAAGACTGATTCACTAGTCAGTCTCCTGCCTCTTGGATTATTCGGTCTTAGAATACTCTCTTTGGGAACAAAGCTGCCGTGCTTTAAGGCAAGACTGACTATGATATTAAAAATAAAATTAAAGAAGGGGCGCCTGGGTGGCTTAGTCGGTTAAGCGTCCGACTTTCGCTTAGGTCATGATCTCGCGGTTCGTGGGTTCGGGCCCCGTGTCGGGCTCTGTGCTGACTGCCAGCTCAGGACCTGGAGCTTGTTTCAGAGTCTGTGTCTCCCTCTCTCTCTGACCCTTCCCTGCTCACGCTGTCTCTCTCTCTCGCCTAGAAATAAATAAAACATTTAAAAAAATTTTTAAATAAAAAAAAATTGGACACCTGGGTGGCTCACTTGGATAAGTGTCCAACTTTGGCTTAGGTCATAATTTCCTAAGCCAAATTTTGTGAGTTCGAGCCCTGCATCAGGCTCTGTGCTCACAGCTCAGAACCTGGAGCCTGCTTCGGATTCTGTGTCTCCCTCTCTCTCTGCCCCTCCCCTGCTTGCATTCTGTCTCTCTCTCTCTCTCTCTCTCAAAAGTAAATAAACATTAAAAAGCTTTCTTAAATAAATGAAGAGATGTGATATCATCTGCACCTTAATATTAAAATGAATTTAAATATAGAAATACGTAACATGTGTATGTAGTTTATATACTGTTTTATCAGGATATACTATTTGATAAATTCATAGATGAAAAGCCCACAATTAACTGGGTAAAGTCCATGTTCACATTTTTAGATGTTTTTTAAAGGTAATCATAATTCTCTACAACTTATTACTTAGAGTCAAAAAGAATCTATTTGAGATGGGAATAATCCTTTCTTCTCCAAATTACTTCCCTTAATCCCGTGCTGTTGCTGGTCCCAAGTGAATGTGAGCCTTTTAGTTCTCTTGCTTACCTCCCAAATTAATTTTTAATAAAAATGGTCATTCCTTTATCTCCAGTTCTACGTTTCAAACTTGCTCTATTAAAGCAAGCTCAAAATAAAGCATATAGGTAAATACTCTGTTAGTCTCAGGAAGGCAGTGAGCTATTTATGAGCACAATAATAGAAAGAGAGAATCCAGGCTGGTGATTCTCCGAGAAAGACCAAGAACCTTTCAATTGCAGAATGAGCCTTTGTTTTCACCTGCTGAAGGCAGTCTGGGATAGTTTGGTTTGGCTCCCTGCTTCCTGTCTACCCCACAGTTTTGCCAAAGACACAGCTTACTGGGAGAGAGACTGCCTGAAACCCATAGTGGAAAAAAAGATGAAAAAGAATGAGAGTTCATCACATGGGAATGTATCTGAAGATTGTCATTCAGAGAAAATTAGACCTTCGTGAGGGATGCAAGGCAGTATCGTTATCTGTGAGCTGTGGGGTGGTTGTTTTTCTTTTTTTTTTTCTTTTCAGCAGAATTTGGTTTAGGGGGAAAATGTGACCTCTTAAAACTAACACCAGCTGTACTAGCATCTCGTTCAAATACATAAATACCAAAACTAGGAGGAAAGATCCCAGGATAGGAGAAACGCATGCCATGTCAGAGGGGATTACTTCCTTTCCATTTGTAAGAGGTCAGACATGATTGATATCTGTCCTAACCCAAAAGGAAGAGTGTTAAGGTAAGGCTTTCCTAATTCTCCTAGTCTTACCTGAGCTAAACAACTCTTCTAATGGACACTGATAACGCCCAAATAACATTTCCCTGGAATGTGAACCACTTTTGCTCACAGCTAAAAAGCATATGAAATGTGGCATAAGTGGAAGAACAGTATATCCTTTAAGATGATGACAAGGTTAGGTTTATGTTAGGGTCTCATACTCTTGCCTGAGGGGAAGAAAGAGAAGAAGGAGATGATACGGGAAATTTATCTGATTCCACTGAGGCCTTCACTAAAAATTCAATTCTTCAGATTTTTTAATATGTGCTTACTTTTGTTCTCTGTATATTGGAATGTGCTCAACATTGTATGAACACTCTTTGATGTTTCATGAAATCATGGTGACCTGGGACTGGTCCCAATCTCAGTTCATTTGCAAGGCTAGCATTGCACTTTATTGTGAAAATGATCTATTATTCTCCTGACTACATATTTCTATGGACTAGAGAATTTTATTTTATCTTCCCCTATTCATATGCACACATGCACACACACAGACAGCCCTAGTAGAGTTTGTGGGATATCCAAAGAACTGCATATGAAAGCACAAAAGGATATTTTGGGAAGAAATATCCTACAGTATATGGATGTGAACAGCAGTATGACTCAGAAGTGAAAATAGTTTCAAAAACAAGTGTTACCTCTCTTTTCTCTTGTATTTGTGCAGACATTATATCATTCTTTGTTGATAATTAGTGCTGGCAGCTTTCTTGAATTGACTTCTGCCATCTAGGCTGCTATAGCTTAAAACTGATCTGTTGAGCAAAGTGGTTGCTACAAAGAAATTTTAGTTCTGGATTGAGCAATTTCTAGATGAGTATTATTTATCTAAAGGTAATAAAAACTCTTTAAGTTATAAGAGAATTATTTACTTGTAAGCTATTTTATAATATACTATGGAACCATACTGGTAGTGTTTAAATCCATTTTAATCACCAACATTGCTTAATCTTGAGCAAGATATTTAACCTCTCTGTGCCTCAGTTTTCTCACCTGAAAACTGGGGATGATAATAATGGTACTAACCTCATGGCTCTGTTATACACATTAAAATAATTAATAATTGTTAAGCATTTAGAACAGCATATACCAAATACTGTACAAATGTTTGTGGGAAAAAAATCATATCTACCTAATAGAATTAGATAAATACTGTATACTCTTGTAAGTGCTAAGTATAGTGCTGGCATGTAGTAAGTACTACATGCACTCACCAACATTGCATAAATTAGAAAACACTTCTTCCACTAGCCACATGTTGCATTGATATCAAGAGAGGGAGGATACAAAAAGTGAATAAAGACAGCAGATTGACCTTTATTTTGCACCTACTGTGTTCCAGGCACCTCATTACACACCAAAGTTTATATTGTTTCTGCCAGTTTTCTGCCAAATAGGTATAACTACAGCAACTTATGTAAGATGAGGTAAGACTCAGAAAGGTGAGTTGTATAAGGTGAACAGTAAGAGCATGGAGAGGCCTGGAAAACTCATGTTTGTCAGACACCAAAATTCAAACTTATTCTGCTAGATTTCACTGTCCTTTACAGTTTATATCTTCAAGGGGCTAACAGTTAAGTGGGGTAGATAAATACACAGAAGTAATTATGGGCATATGGGAAGGTGACAAATGTATGAACAAAAATAAAAGGAGTATGTGAGCACAGCAAAGCAAGAAGCATCTGGTTGGAGAAAATGGAGGATGGGCTTTAGGAATAAGATGGCCTTGGGGTGCTTGGGTGGTTCAGTCAGTTGAACGTTCGACTTTGGCTCAGGTCAAGATCTCACGGTTCGTGGGTTTGAGCCCCGCGTTGGGCTCTGTGCTGACGGCTCAGATCCTGCAGCTTGCTTTGGATTCTGTGTCTCCCTCTCTCTCTCTCTCTCTGCCTCTCCCATGCTCGCTCGCGCTCTCTCTGTCTCAGAAATAAACATTTAAAAAATATATTTTTTTAAATGTTTTATTTATTTCTAGGAGAGAGAGAGAGAGGGACACCGTGAGCAGGGGAGGGTCAGAGAGAGAGGGAGTCACAGACTGAAACAGGCTCCAGGCTCTGAGCTGGCAGTCAGCACAGAGCCGGACGCGGGGCTCGAACCCACGAACCGGGAGATCATGACCTAAGCGAAAGTCGGACGCTTAACGACTAAGCCACCTAGGCGCGCCTAAAAAATACTTTTTAAAAAAAGAAATAAGATGGCCTTTGTTCTCAACACCTAGGAAAAGAGATAGAATATTCCTCCAACAGCAATGATCACAGACTACAGGACATGCTTAGCTTTCAGCATTAGATCCCACAAAAAGTAGGATGTAGTGGGAAATGTGGGAGGAGTAAATATTGAATCTAGGTGTGGGGGGCAGGGTGAAGGGAGAAGACAAGGAGAATATCACAAACAACATTTCTGCCTTAGAATCCTTACATACAAAGATATTCTAAACCTTGGAGAACTATGCAGAACTCAGACTTACTGCCCACTTCACCACAAAGGTTCTACTTGCCTTGTGGCCCACTGTACACTCAGTGACTTTGCTGGGCTCTTCAAGCAGTCTATAGTCTTAGTTGAAGTCCCAAGATAGCGTGGCCTTTCACCCCACATGCCAAGCCCTGTCAGTGCTAAGACACCTCCTCACCTTCTCAACTTGGATGAATGCCACACTAAGAGGTTTGGGATCTGGCTGGTTGTGTCGTGAGCTGTAAAGAATACAACCCAGAAGTGTGGGGAGGCAGCTCTCTGGGGTAAACTTTGACCAATGAATAAAAGAAAGTCGGTGGAGGGAGGAGGAAGGCAAATAAGTTCCCTTTATTTTCTTCCCTCCAGGGTCTATTCTGAGGTTCAGTTTCTTCTGAGTTCGTAGCAGACATGCTGAGGCACCTGCTGTGTCTCATTGCAGCTCACTAGGAAGCATATGTCAACTCAGTTATTCATAGCATTGCATGGCTCTGTGTCTGTCCTTGCTTTGTTTCCCTTTTTCCCCTCTCCTTCACCATGGGTTTCTGCCTGTCATATGTAAGCAATAAGCACTTTAATCCTTGCCTCAAGCTCTGCTTTCTAAAACACTAGGGCTCAGGCAAAAACATTGTGTTTTCTTATATGTCTATATATGTAGCTATCCTGCATTCTCTAGCACTTCTTAGCAAACCTTCTGAAGATCTTGAAAAGTTTTATAAAGAGAGTTTATTAAAATTTAATACTTTAGACCAAGCCACAGAGTTCTCTGGAGCTTTCATGCACCATTGGATTCAAAAGTCTAGTGAAAGATACAGAGTTCACATTTGAGGACGCTAGTATCATTCTTGAGAGGAACTAGTTAACCTCTGCTATTAGTATTGTTAGTGCTTCCAGTAGTTGCTTGTTGGGTAATCCAAATAAATACACAGATTTATTCACTCATTCACTCATTGGCTAAATTCTTAGCATATTCTACAACTATGCTAAGTACTGACATAGGGGTGTGTGTGTGTGTGTGTGTGTGTGTGCATGTGTGTGCGTGCGCATGCGCGCACATATACTTACTCATCTACCAACCCTAAGGAATGTATAGCCAGACTAAAAATGAAACATCACATTCAGAATCTACATATAGACCACGTAAAAACAATGTGTTGATCACAACCTTAGCTTTTATATTTGCTTAAATGATGGTTAAAGCACATAACAGTTAAGTTATTGGTTTAATATCTAACCTTTGCATTGGCTGATGAATTTGAACTTGTTCAGAGTCTTTTGTCAACATATGTATTTTTTTCTATTTGTTTCTCTTTTCTCCTTTTTAGACTTTAGCTCAATCCCCTTGTCTTGCCTCTCTTGATTGTTGCTGAGTCTTTTCTGGAATTGATAAAATCAGATTATTTGTTTTATTTTTTCTTGGTATTGCTAGCTTCCTGGCTTTGTTTAGCCTTGGATACTCTGATAATGCCATTGGTCAGGTTATTACATTTACGGTGATTTTGCTGGAAGAGGAAAATACCGATGATCCTATAAGAGCAAGAGAAATGGAAAAGCCTAGCGCTGTTCTTTTTGGGCGAGATGTGTGTTTCAAAGCAGTGGGAAAGCAAAATCGTAAAGCAGTCTCCCAAAAAAAATATCTTGTCTCTTGCATTTTTCGTTCCTTGTGTGAGTCTCTCGCAGCCTTGGCAGAAAGGTTTGGGCCTAACAAGAGGCAAAAGACATAACAAACATGCCTGTCAGTTGAGAGCATATGCCACTGCCCACTGCAGTGCTTCTTAGAGCATCTCTGTGAACTATTGCTTATCAGGCGTGATTAGGTAAGGAGCTTGTGTCAGAAAACAAATCAACTGTGTCACCAATCCCACTCTTCAGTCTAGTTGACCTCCTTTTCATGGTAAGACTTTCTGGAAGTGAGTAGTGTGCTGATTTACATTCTAACATAAGCATCTTATTTCATCACGTAAGATGGATTGAATAACACTGACCTAGTGCATTAGTTAAGATCGTCTTTGTAACACTGCAGAAAAAGCCCCCACAACTCAATGGCTTAACCAAGCCCAACCATAATTTCTCAGCTACTCATCCCAGGAAGGTTGATGGGGCTCAGCTCCAGACAAGTAAGATTCGGGCGTTGGCGACTCTACTCTCTTGTAGCTGAACTTTCTGAAATTTTTGGTCTCTTCACTTACCATGACAGGAGAAAAGAGACACCAGAAAATCCGTAAGGTCCTGACTATAGAAGTGATACATCCCACTTCCACTTACATTTCATTGGCAAGAACTAACCACAAGCCCCCCACTTAACAATAAGGAGAATGGAAAGTAGAGAGAGTAAGTGCAATGGTTGGTGAGCATTGGATCTTTGCCATTGGGTCCACACCAAATAATATGACAGTGAATTATGTATTTATCAGTCATAACTTTAACTTCCTCATATGTTTGAATGCAGCACTCAACTTGATTGGAGGTGTCTATGTTTTAGCAATTTCTAAATCTTTTCCGTCCTTCTTTTTAATCTCAAAAGGGAAGTGTTACATTCCACAATTCTTAAAAGCGTTGTTATAAATAGAAAACTATATTATTGTATTAAAATTTGAATCAGCACTAACATAATCACGTTGTTTGGTGTAACTGAATTCCCAAGGAGGACAAATGCTCCTTGACCTCTTCTCTTCCCCAAGACTTTTCTGGGCATCAGCTACATCAGGGAAACACCTCGAGTCTAGGAAGGAAGTGTTACAGCTCTGTCGTCGGTGCACTCATCTCCTCTAATACAGTTTTGATAGGCTTAGCATCACTGGGCAAGGCACCATCCACTTCTGCCTTGTGCAGAATTTGCATTATCTAAAGATCACTCTGTAAGCTATGGTCCATTCGCCTTGGCAAATACTGTTTAAATATAGCATCCATAAATAAATGTTAAATAATTCATGAACATAATTTTGTAAATTCTGCTAGGCCACACCTCTCTGGGGGCATATTTATGAACATGCGTCAGCCTGGAATCAATGTGTCTGCCAAGCTCCTTGCCTCTGAGGCAGAATTCCCACATCTAGCCCAAAATGCTGCAAACGGCTCCGATTCCCCTTCAGTAGTCATCCATCATACTGTCACTTTAATTCAGATGCTGCTACTTGTTTTAATAACATACATCTTACACAAAGAATATTGCTAACACAAGAATCTTGGGGTAGATTTTTACAACCTCATAAAATGGTATTAACCCTCTGATCCCTGATGTTCTTTCCACGCAGTACAAACCTCTGCCCGCTTTCCCTGCCCCCTCCACTCCCTCCAATCTTCCTGATGCTTATCAATAACCTCCGTTCAGGGGGACTGTATAGCACCAGGACCTGTCATCAATCACTGCAGTAAAAATATTATTCCCCCAGCATTGCCCTGAAGAAGTATGGAAAGAATAAAAGTGTTATTGCAGGAATTATTTAGCAAACAATAGATGGATAAAATGTATTATGGTAAGTGTTAAATTATATCACCTCATTACAGAGAGCTGACTTCAGATAGCAAGAAAGTGGCTCGTTGCCTTTTCTAAGTAGTTCCAAAGAACAATGGGAAAGACCACAATAGATTTCAAAAGGAAACACAATTCTATCAGAACTAGGATATACTCTGCTGAAGAGAAATTTGTCTGGGGGAGTGATTTGAAATAAAAACTTGTCCCTGGCCTGTTTTGAATATTAAGCTGGAATTTACAGAAGACCAATGAGGGTTTTTATTTAATTGTTGAATATAGGATGCTATTCTAGGAAAGAGATTCTTAAAAAAAAAAAAAAAAAATAGATGTGTGGTCTAAAATCTCCCCTGCCTTGTACCCCCCTCCTCATACCCCCTACACACTTTTTCAAGCAGGGGTGAGGGAACCATTTGCATTGGTGAAGAAAATATACATCTTGCAACACTTAGGTTCAGTCAGTTCTAGAAAAGTGAACCATGCCAATATTTGTAGCTTCAGCCAGTGTTGGAAAACAATGTTCCTGAAATATCAGGTTAAGCCAATTACTAAAATCAGGCTTGCATTTTAAATACTATTAAAAATACCTAAACAAGGTTGGAAACCATGGTATATATTTTTTAACCAAGTAGTCTTTTATCCATTAATGTAGATTTTTTTTTAAAGGCATAATGTTACACTGGGCTCCTGGGATTCATTTGATCAACATGATTAAATTATTTCCTTACTCAGCTAGAAGGAAATTACTAGTTACCAGACATTATGTGTCTGTTAATTATGTGCAATAAGGCTCTCTCCTATCACACCAGCTCCTGCATTCATGTTCTGTGCATTTTAAAGGCATTATCATTAAAAAAATTTAAATATTGAAAAGGGACAGCTATAATTTTGTTTCATCTATTTAATAAATAAGTAATCTGTGAAATCACTGGTACAAAGTATCTCTTTGCTCTTTGTATCAGCATAGACATTCTTAAGAACATACTGAAAGATCCTTTTGATTTCTATCTTCACAAAAGAATATTTCCCCATCAGCTTTCTAGGGCAGGGACCAGGACCTTTATTACTGAATGGAGTGAATCTGCACATTGCCAAAAAAGAAATCTGTGATTGTGTGGCTCTTCAGTGTAGAGTCTGTTCACCTGGGATGGGTGATGGTGCCAAATTTACATTCCCTCTTGTAGCTCAAATCTACAATCTTAGATTTCAAGAGATTTTTTTTTTTTTTTTTTTGCAAAAGGAGAGACAACATATGGTAGCTGAGAGGCCTTATTTTGTCTCCTAATGAAATGATGTGCTTCTGTTTCATATTAAAGTGTTAATCGGTCTGAAATTAGGTCTCACAAAAAGAATAGTGCTTTTAAAATGCTTAATATGATTCATTTTCTGCAGTCAAAACCAGATGACTTTTATTTTTGTATCAAAAAGAGAAAGTGGAAAGCAAGCCCTTCCTCCCCTAACGCCCCCACACTTCCCCCATCTGCCCAGGCTTGGGACCCAGATCCAATAACCGGTTTATAGAACAGAAAGCTCTTTAGAGTCAGAGCTTGCACCAAAGCCTAGAAGGTTTTGTTTGAGTTTGAGAATCTTCATAGGTTTATGAAATCTCAACAAATATTTCAAAGAAGGAAGTTTCACATTTGAAGTAGGTGATCCTATTAGGCGCTGAGAGACGGCGCCTTTGTTGTGGGCCCAGGCATCATTTTATGTAAGATAGACCCGTGTCCCACTAATATGCCAAGACATCACTTTCATGCCAGAAACAGATAGGGCTGAACTTGTTTCATGCACTTTGGCTTTCATTGTTAATAATGAATGACGAAAGTTCAGAGCAGAGGAGTTAAATGGATACTCGGCTTTAAAAGAATGAATTTTAACCAGCAACATGCCAAACTAGTCAGAAACCACTTAGATGGTCAGGAAGGAGAGCAGAGAGAAAGAGCTCATCCTGGAAGTCTGTCCAGACCATCAGCCCCTGCAGAGCCCACAATGGTGAGATTGGCGAGTCTGCTTCGGGAAGATTCTAGCAGCTGGGGCCTTACATGGCTGGTGCACCCCAGAGGTCTGAGAGTTTTGCACCAGGAGACACAAAATAGGAATCTCTTATTCCATTTTCAGAGAAGTCGAAGGAGACGGAGAGAGAAACAGGGACAACAAAGTCGATTAATATAATTTTAGATAGCGGTGGATACAACTATTGATTAAATGAATTCATCTAAGTCTAATCAACACTTGAAGCCCCAGAATTTCTTTTTAATTTCTTCCTTACTTTCTTCCTTCTTCCTTTTTACCTTTTCTTCTTTCCTTATTCTTTGTTTCAGTTCTTCTTCCTTCCTTTCTTTTTTTTTTTTTTTTTTTTTTTTTTTTTTTTTTTTTTTTTTTTTTTTTTTTTTTTCTCCTTTTCTTCCTCCCTGTCGCCTTTCTCTTACTTTATTCCTTCCTCTTTTTTCCATTATTTTACCTTATATTTGACTTTCTGGAGATAGACNAGCGGTGGATACAACTATTGATTAAATGAATTCATCTAAGTCTAATCAACACTTGAAGCCCCAGAATTTCTTTTTAATTTCTTCCTTACTTTCTTTCTTGTTCCTTTTTATCTTTTTTACTTTCCTTATTCTTAGTTTCAGTTCTTCTTTCTTCTTTTTTTTTTTGTTTTTTTTTTTCTTTCTTCCTTTTTTTTTTTTTTTTTTTTTTTTTGTTTCTCCTTTTCTTCCTCCCTGTCGCCTTTCTCTTACTTTATTCCTTCCTCTTTTTTCCATTATTTTACCTTATATTTGACTTTCTGGAGATAGACCCCCCCAATAATAAGAAAATACACTTGAAGATCATGTATACAGTATTTATTGTTTCATTCAACCAACATTCATTGAATGCTTCTTTCATACCAGACATCTAGTAGGCACCTAGGATAGAAGAGGGAACAAAACAAATCCAGCCCCTTCTCTTTTGGAGAATAGAACCCTAAGAATCTTAGAATCTAAGCTACTGGGTTCAATATGTTTTTCAGCTCAATTTCCCACATCACCTATAACCACAACTCAGGAGGATGAGAACTGATTATCTGTTCCATCGGTTTGGTCATCAGAGATTCTAGTACAATCGTTAGGTTTCACAGCTAAAACAAGAAAATGGATTCACTAAAAACGGACAATTTAGAAAGGACTTTCAGCAATAAAGAAAAAGACCACATGATTTGTTAGTTTAAATGGAAATTTGAATTATCCAGAATGTCAGATTTTCTGAACAATACATTTGAGGTTTGCTTTCTCCAGGGTAGAAGGAAAAGGTCTTGTCCTGGTAATCAGGACATGGCATGTGTAGCTTGACAACATTGTGTGTTCTAAGAGACCTTGACCACTTTGTGTGTATGGTTGCTGATAGCCTCATCCATCATCCTGGGTGTTTTATCACCGGTTTTCTATATGTCATGGGGTATAGAAATCAATAAAAATACTATACAAATAGAATTAAGTATGCCGGCATCTTTTGATAGTCAAGAGCCCTGCAAATTTAAGTTTGGAGCCTTCAAAGCCAACTTTTAGAAATGAGCTCTTTGATCTTTGATCCCATCCAAATTAGCACATTCTCAATTTAGAAGAATGCCCTAATTTGGGGCACTTTCCTGAAATACTAAAGCTGTTATTCTAACATTCAAATCAAAGCATTCTTGACAGCAAATTGACTGGGAAGGAAGATTCCACTTTAGTTGCCACAGTACTCCCAGCCACATCCAGACCACCACAGACCAGCAACCTACGAGTCACACTCTCATGTCTCCTAAAACTGTGATATGATACTGAGTTATCCTTTTACCACTTTAGAAAGTCAGGCTGGCACAGCTGGATAATTAACTTGCGTCTATACTGAGTATTAACTTGTGTTTGTGGCAGAGCTATAGAATGTAGATATGACCCAGTCTGGCTTCATTTTTTTCCTATTAATTGAATTGACCAGTTGCCTCAGTGCCACTTTGTTGACTTGCCCTGCATGCCTTGACAGTTGTGCTTTTTCACCAGTAAAACCTACTCCCATTTGCCCAGTTTGATGACTGAACATCTGCCCAAGTCTGAAGCTGGCTGTAGGGTGACAGTTTTTAGAAGGCAGCGTTGGATGCCTACCTTCATGTTGCTTTGCCCAGAGTTGTTCTTCCCTTTGGTACAATTTGCTTCCCAGCGTTTCCTTCCTCACATATCTTAACAGCCAGTCCTAGAAAGTCTTTTTCCCTGGCTCATGTATTTTCTATTGTGTTTTGCATTTGGGATCCCATGGTCCTCCCTGTCCTCTGGAGATTTGTCTTGGACATACACTTGGAAAGTCCCTTTATTTCCCTTGCTGGCGCATAATCAGAGCTCTGTTTATAGGCTACTTCTCCTGTTTTGAAACCTAACTATACCCCTTGGGTTTTTGCTTTACAATCTGTTGAAAAATCAACCCTTCCCTGTTAACAGACACTACTGGTAATCCTTTTACTTTCCCACTGCTTATTGGTACCTAGGAAATTCCCTCCAATTAACCCAGCCCTTAGCTGAGGATTTTTGTTTATTTATTTTTAAGAAACTAAAAAGCCCCAGGTAGGGGAGGGAGGGGAGAGATAGCCTCATGCACCCTGATGGGGTGTATTACACAAACTTTTGTGTAGACAGTCTCACAATGTGCATTAAACCTGAAAACCACACAGACCCTTTGCCCAAGTGAAATGTTTCCTCAAGTGTTCAGAGATGTATAACCTATTCAAAACAGTATTGTTACAATAACAAAAACATGAAACTTAGATGTTTATCTATAGGTGGATAAAATAAAGTTTTCTATATTAATATGACAGAATAGGCAGCATTTAAGATATGCTAGAGAAGAGTATTTACTGATATTCAATATATCCATGATATATTAAGTAGATAATTGCAAAACACCCTTCCATGTTCAGTCAGTCTACTATCTATTTACGCATCTACATGATTTCTACCTATCTTTCCATCTATTCAGTTCGAACAAATAATGGTTGCTTATGAGTGGTGGAAGTATGGATGTATTTTGTTTTATTTTTTATGCATAGATACATTTCCTGATTTTCTAAAATGAAAATGTATTGCTTTTGTAATTAAAAGGAAAAAAAAGCAAGAATGGTTGAACAAAAGTGAGAAGACCCCTGGCCAGTACAGGTCTCACAAGCATATTGGGCAAGCAATCACTTTAAGTTTGTTTGTTTGTTTGTTTGTTTGTTTGTTTGTTTTGAGGTTTATTTCTTTTTGAGAGAGAGAGAGAAGAGAGAGCATGAATAAGGGGAGAGGCAGAGAGAGAGAGGGAGAGAGAGAATTCTAAGCAGGGTCCTCACTGTGAGCACAGAGTCTAACATGGGCATCGAACCCACAAACCATGTGAGATCATGACCTGAGCCAAAATCAACAGTCAGCACTCAACTCACTGAGCCACCCAGGTGCCCTTACAATCTCATCAAGTTTTGACCCTCTGGGCACTGAGAGTAGGATCCATCCAGTTTTTACCATTGTCTTCTCAGGCACTAGGTACTCTGTATACAATGTGTGCTTTTACCTTATGGTGATTAGTGCATTATCATATGGAAGAGGTGCTCTATGAATGGTTATTGAGCTAAAATAAATGAAACTACTTCTCTAGCATACTTTGTACCTCTGTGCCACATAAATCTAATAATTTATCATTAAATGAATGCTAGAACTTTGGTCATGGATACATATAGTAGATTGAATTATGGTTTCCGGTCTTTACCACTCCCATATCTGATTTCTCTGCCATATAACTGTACGGTTCCTCTCCCAGAAACAGAGTGTACTTCTCCACCCACTGAGCTTGAACTTGACTCCATGTCTTGCCTATGGGATATTAACAAATAACATCTACAGTCATCCCATATATTAGTAGAGGCTTGAAATGCTCTTGCACTCTTCAGTTTTCTCTCTTGAGCTTCTGTCATCACCATGAGAAAAAAATGCCTTGGCTAGTTCACTAGTCCAAGGAGGATGAGAAACACATGGTAAAGATTTGAACCCAATCTGTAATTTGGAGCCATGCCCAGCTGAACACAGACTGGTTCAGTCAGTAAACCACCCCCACTCCCTGCCAGCCCAACAGAAGATGCATGAATTAGAATAAATGGTTGCAATTTTAATCTACTAAGTTCTGGGATGGTTTGTTACACAACATCATTGTGGAGTTAGCTGACCAATACAATACATTGACTAGATGTTAAATATTATTATTTTAATAGTAGGTGTGAAGTATTAATGAAACTTATTAAAAATGCATAATCCCAAGTAGAGCAATGATCTCATCCCAAGTTTGTATGGAAAATCAATAACTGTATATTTCTGGAAAATTGACAAAGCAAGTCTGTTGTTTAAGAGCTAAAAGGAACTGAGGGTCCTCCTTAAATTTAATTCCAGCAAGGTTAAATTTTAATCATTAGAGGTGAGGATCAATTCTAAACAGGGTATAGTGTCTAAAAATGCTCACCATTTATTCAGGTTTGGGTCTCTGAGAGAGAAGGCAGAAGCAGTAGCGCTGCCTGGTGATAGACTGAATGGAGCACAAGAGAAGCACAAGTAGTGACCAGCAATAAAGGACCATGTTTATGTGGGTACAGATATGAGAGACGTTCTAAGGTTTCTCCAAATTTTGAGACAGAGATTGCAGAAGATGTCCCTTCATGAAAATGGTGGCAAGACCCAGGTTTAAATGTGATTTATTACTATTTTGCATGACCCTATTTAAGATGATTCCATTTGTTCTCATGGCCTAGTGAGGCATCAGGAAACTCAAGTTATTTTGGTGTCATTTCACACCAACAAGTGGAGACGAGACTTTTGTCATGTTGCTGCCAAATGAGGTGTTCCACTTGAGTTTATAAGTGGTTCAAAAACCCAAACAGGCATTTGGGAAGTTTGATCAAATGAAATTCTCTTCTAGTGCTTCTTTTAACTTTACAAGGAAAATTGCTGTTCATGAGACCATAGTGACTCGAAAAATGAGGAGAAGCATAGGGTAGCCAGAGAGAGAAATCAAAGCATCACTAAAGGTGTTCCACATCTGAGAAAGATCAAGCTAAAAATGGAAGGAAATAGCTGTTACTTTATTCCATAAATTAAAAACAGAGCTTCTCTTCTCTTTATTTTGAAATACTTTTTTATAAAATAATGGCAGTAGACTGATTTAACATGCTCTAGTGATTTCTATTGAACTCCTACTTTCAAAAAAAAAAAAATCTGTTTGCTTTTGGTAAGATTTGGATAGGCCCTAATTATGTGGACACCAAAAATTAAAATGCTGCCTAAACTTTGACCAATTGTTTTAATATATAGCAAACAATGTGCATTAATCCTTTTATAGTTTTTTTGACCTACCCTGTCTGCATCTTAATCATTTTCTTGTTGTGCCAATATTGTTTGCATAAGAGTAGGTTTATAATTTATGTTTTTTATTAAAAGGTGTCTGTGGAAAAGAGATTTACCATGACTCTTCAGAAAATTATATTTTTAATCAGCTGTAGAAATTCATAGTACTTTCTACATATGGGGCACCTTATCACAATGATCCAAACAGACCAAAGTCAACAAATAATCTTGTCTGTCTATTGTTAATTCTTAGAAGAACAAACATATGTTTTGAACATCGTTACTGCAAAATTAGCACAAGCAATCAGGCATTCCAGGAGAATAAAATAAAAATGCAGAGCACTATAGTATAATTACTATTTGCATTTAAATTGTGTGCTATTCTTTTCTAACACCATGTCGTAATAGTAAAGTCTAACATTTAGTGAGTTTTTCTGAGTCCGTAAATAAGAAGATTATCTCAGTTAATCTTCACAACAACTGTATGATATAGATACTATTATTATAGTATAATATTTTGCATATGAAGAAACTGAGGCTGGCTGAGACAGAATCTCATGCCTAAAGTTGTGGAACTACTCAGCAGAAGCAGAGCTTCAAGACTGGCATGTTTGACTTTCTCACTCATGTTCTATGGTATGCTTTTATTATTAATCAGGTAACAGTAGGTTTAAATGTTAAATCTGACATAACAGGGTTCAATTATATCACTAACCGAAACAAAAAATCCCTTGATTTTGAAGGAGATAGCTTTTCAGTAAGTGCTTCACGAGTGGAATGTGAAGGGAGGAACAAAGGATTTATCTAAGACAAAACATATCACTTATATTTTTCACCAAAGTAATGATCACGGATATGCATAGTGGTACCCCAAAGCTTACTCTTCCTTTAGTAATTTAAAACTAAAATAATTCTAAGAGGCAAATGCCATAATTTGTTAGTATTTAAATTTCCAGAATATGAAGTGCTTGATTGATAGGAAAATTCATGGAATGAAAATACATATATAAAAATCTTTTAATGTTTGTTTTTGAAGGAGAGAGAAGAGGAGTGAGGGGCATAGAGAGGGAGACACAGAATCTGAAGCAGGCTCCAGGCTCTGAGCTAATGAGATCATGACCTAAGCTGAAGTCGGACACTCAACCAACTGAGCCACCCAGGTGCCACAAGGATACATGTATAAATTGGAGATCACACGCTATGGTCACAAAGCCTGAAATGCATGCAGGCATTCATTCATTCCATGGATGTTTACTGAGCACCTACCATGTGCACTGTTCTTGATGTGATGATACAGCAATGAATAATCAGACAAAACTCTGCCCTCATGGAGCTTACATATGAAGTTGGGAGACAGAAAAACAAACAAACAAACAAAAAAAAACCGTTCAGGTTCTTATAGTAATAAGTACTATGATCAAGAATAATAGAGGTGAAGAGACAGTGATAAAGGAAGCAAAACCGCAGCTTTTCTAGGTGAAAAAAGCTGTGATGTCAGTTTCTAGTTAGGTTAAAGTTGTAAAAAGCAGAACGTTGTGACACCTTTGTTGGTGTTACCCATATCTAAGGTAAGGTAGGTGTCTTTACTAATTGATGAACCATATTAACTGATTTCTCCCTGTGAATGAGCATATATCACTACTGATATAATTCACAAGTCTTGTTTACATGAAGCTTACTCATGAATTAGAAGAAATAAGATACACACATGCTAACATAAAAGGGAGGAGGAAAGAGTGTGTCTATTGCACCCATCTTGCAAATGGAATTCAATCAGCAGTGTAGAAGGAAGAATCCCTGGAAGCTGGAATAAATGTAGAGCAAGGCAGGCTTCCTGGGGGAGGAGAAAATTGAGTTTGGACCTTAAAAATAGGTAGAGTTTGATTAGGCAGAGATGTGTTGTCTCTCCTGGAAGACTGAGAACAGTCTACGTTTGCCCTCTTTCTGCTCTCTACTCATATCTATATTCCAGCAATTATCTTCTCTTGCTGAACTGTTTGTAACCATGTCCAGACCTCTTATGGCAGGCTGAGATATGAGAAATGTGAGGCGACAGCATCTTAGACTATGGGTAAATTATGGGCTTTAGGTTCTTTCCAGCCATGAGATCTTGGACATGGCACCTGACTTCTGTGAGCCTGTTTTCTCATTTGAAGAAATGGCACTGTAATCATTGCTCTGTCTCCTTCTCAGGACTACCATGGGATTTAAATGGGAAAAGGTGAAGCTATGGGAATGTTCTGGATGGCTGTAAAGTACTGTACCACTGTCGGGGGCTGAAAGGCACTCTTCCCTAAGAGTAGGCCACACAAAATAGACCTATCTTACAGGGGTTTTAGAACTCACTTCATCCAATTCCCAAATTTTGCAGATTAGGGCAACTAAGACTTAGGGAGGCTAAGAGGCATCTGTGAGATTACTAGTTAGTGGAAGAGCCTTCTTGTTAGACTCCCCGTGGTCTGCCTATCAAATTCTCTTGGGCCTTAGAGATGACACCTGCAGAAATGCCTACTAGTTTAACTTCAGATGTACAATTAGTTTTGTGGTCCCAGCTGACACCCTATATCCCGTTTGCTCTGGAGGTAGTATTTTAGCCAGCACCTGGGAGGTGTCACTACCTCCCACCCCAAGCACTTTCCATGCGGCAAGACAGTAAGACTTATAGCAGACTAAACTGAGAGAGTGTTACCTACTTAAACTGTTTTTCTGACTTAATAAGAATTTTTCATCTACAGCAAGCCATTTTAAAATATTGTCTATACACAAACAGTCACTCTGAATAATAGGTCTGCACACAGTAAATGTCACCTCTCTAAATCACATGAGACCTCAGCGGCACAGCAGAGGAGGCTCCATAACAGTTTAAACTTCAGCCTCCCATTTATTATGGATGTGTTTATAAATCTCCGAGGGCACTCTTCTGCCTCCTGGGAAATCCAAAAATGGTGCCGTTGTTTGTCAGGGTGACTCGTCCAGGATGTTGAGGTCCTGGCCATCCTTCTTACCTCCAGATCCCATTTGGTTCCAAAGTGGGTCATCCAAGGTCGTTGTCAAAGATGCCATTTTCTCATCATTAATGACAGGAAAATACTGTTCCAGAAAAAGTAGACAGGGCTTTGAACACTGGGGTTTGCACAATGAATGTAGGGGCTTGCTTTGTTTTTCTTTTTTCTTTCTTTCTTTCTGTGTTTCTTTCTCTTTCTCTTTCTTGCTTTCTTTCTCTCTTTTTTCTTTCTTGCTTTCTTTCTCTCTTTTTTCTTTCTTGCTTTCTTTCTCTCTTCTTTTTTCTTTACCTTGAATAAATTATCTTCTCTATAAAAGTGCTTTGAGTTTCTCACATGAGGGAGGCAAAAGACAGCTTACACAGCAATGGCATTGAAAAACTCCTTAGCCGCTCCCATCTGTCTTGGTTAGTATGAATACTTTAGCATTAAGTGGAGAAAAGGAGAATCCATCAATAGTTAATAACTGACCTTAAGATGGGAATTCAAAGTTCACCACAATTACACCCAAGTGTCAGAGAACACACATGGGACGTTATCAATATATTGGACTACAGGAGCCTGGGATGGCAAATTTAAATACCATCAGAGGAAGAACTAGGCATTATTTTTAATGAGAAAATATTGCTACCATAGCTAGCAGCCCACACTAAGATACTCAAAACCAAAATACTCAGCAGCGATTGTGGAAAGGTAAGTATAATCTAAAAGAGCACATAGGAGTCAGGCTGAAATTCTGTCATGTGGCCAGTTTATAAACAAAAGCATAGAATTCAAAGGGAGAGTGTATTTAAAGGTGAAAATAAGATTAGGCGAAAGATGAAAAGAAAATGTGTGCAGAATTTTACAACGTGGATTTTAATCAAAGAATGCACCTTAAAACCATCATGATTTATCCTTCCACTAGAATGGCTAAATTTTAAAAGACTGACAACACCAAATGTAGGACAACTGGAATACCCTCATTCACTGCTGGTGGGAGTAGAAAATGGTACAACTGCTGTGAAGAGTCATTTGTCATTTTCATATAAACACACACGTACCTTATGACCCAGCTATTTCAGTTCTGGGTATTTACTTTGAAAAAAAATGAAAAATACATGTTCCTAAAAAGATGTGTACAAGAATGTTCATAGTAGTTTTATTCACAATGGCAAAATTTTGGAAATAACCCAAATGTCCATCAAAAGAAGGAGTGATAAACATTATGTCATAGTCCTAGAATGGAATAGTACTCAACAGTACAAAGGAGTGAATCACAGGTACTTAAAAGTAAACTGGACACAAAAGAGTATGTATGTGTGTATTACAGAGTATGAATTATATGGTTCCACTTACATGAAGTTCAAGAACAGGCAAAACAAGTCTGGGCATAGAAATCAGAATAGCGGTTCACTCTTGGAGGGGAGGAGGACAAAGGGAAGACAGGAGGAAACTTTCTAGAGAGAGAGTGATGCTTGGTGTTAGCTATTAGTTACACCGGTACAAATACACAAATTAAACTTTAGACTAATATCTACTTATTTTAATGTATGTAATTATAATCCAGTTAAAACATATATATATATATATGGAGAATAAGACCTGTGAGGCTAATTGTCTCCCTGGTATTCACTGTTATAAAGGCCTTACTACTCAAACAGTGGTCCACAGGACAGCAGCATCACCAGGATGATACAGGAATGCAGAATCTTAGGCCTCAGCCCAGACTTTTCAAGTTGGAATATCCAGTGCAAGTATGAAGTCCAGAATAATCCTGTATACATTAAAGTCTGAGAAGCATCCTTACAGTGGCTGTCTGTCTGTCTGTTGTTTTTAAGAAACCACAGATCCACTCATCTGATTTAGAGCAAAATCAGCATCTTTTAGGCAGATTACCTCACCTCGATTTGTGTAGTCCTGAGGTTGCTGTTCATCAAAGTGCACTGCTCAGCCCTCCGTAGGCCAAGAAGAAGGCATATCCCTTGGGTAGTCCAGTCAGATTCTCTGTCCTTAAACAGAAGGAAGCAAACCTTGAAAACCAACGTGAGCATTTGGTAATAACCAGAAATAAAACTGTTCCATGGTTCCTGCTGCCCTCATCTCTTCACTAGCCATAAATTTGTCTATTTGCGGATCTGGTTCTCCACTCCTGCTTTGAGCTCTATGAACTACCTGCCATCCTTCCAATAAATTCACTTTTCATTATATTACCTGGATTTGGATTCTGTTATTTGCAGCAGAATCTGTCTGTCCTCCATAACATAACTGCACTGGGTGAGACCATTCACGTTTACTGTTCCTTGTACTTTGTTATACACCCAGAAATGACAAGTAGAGAAAATTAGTAGAAACCCTTAAAAACTCAACTGCCAAGAAGTAAAATTAATTTGGAATCAATAGACTGGCAAGCTGTTAGCTGAGTGGCCTGCTCACATTCTTAAAAAGTACTTCTGAGGAGAATATGATATTGGCTAGATTTGGGGGAACAAAAATTAATCTTCTGGCAGAAGACTGACCAATATTATTGGAATGTAAAGTTGACTTTTGATTCTATTTTGCATGCATAGACAATAGAAATCTTTATGAGTCAAAAAAAGTGCATTTAAGCAATTTTTTCATTCAAATAAACATTGGCAGATAGTAAAATAATCCTTCTATTATTTATTTGTTTATATTTTAAGAGAGAGATAGCAAGCATACATGAGCAGGGGAGTGAGAGAGAGGCAGGATAAGAGAGAATCCTGAGCAGGCTCCTCCCTCTCAGTGCAGAGCCGTATGCAGGGCTCGATCTTACAAACTGCGAGATCATTCCCTGAGCCGAAATCAAGAGTTGGATGCTCAATCAACTGAGCCACCCAGGTGCCCCTGAAATAAATTATTTCTCTATGTTGGAGGTGATCTTTTCTAGGACCAAGGAGCATAGCACAAAAATAGTTTAAATGGAAGAGAAAGGATTACATGGCAGATACTACCGTTTGCCTATCCGAATACATTCTTCTTTTCTTTCTTACTGATAATAAAAATCGGGTTTATTCCGAGCCACACAGTATCAGCTAAAATATTGCATTTCCCAGTCTCTCTCACAACTCCTGATGCCAATGAGATATAAACAGAATTTATTATATGGGGATTCCTGGAAAGTTCCATAAAAGTACTGACAACGTAAGTGGTTCACACTTTACCTACAACCCTGATCTCTCCTCCGATGCAGAACGTAGGTGTGATGGCTGGACTACCAACTGCCATCTTGAATGATGAATAGCCTTTGAGGCTGGAAGCCCTTTGAGAACTGCTAATCCTGGACAGAGACAGGAATCTATTCTGTATGAGGCTTCTCTGTTAGATACAACTTAATCTAATTCTAAGTGATATAGGGTGACTAGAAGTTAGTGACTATTTAGATAGATTTACAAGTCTTTAACATTTCTTTATGTCACATCTCCTGGTTCAGTGGTTTGGCCCTTAGAATCAAAATTTTAGAGCCGGAAGGAATCTTAAAGAATACCTAGGCAAAATCCCTTATAGTATAAGTAAGAGAAGGCCCAGAGAGTTTCAGTGATTTGCCCTAGACTCTGCCAGGAGTTACTTACCAGGTATCCATTATTATCAGCATTTATCAAGTACACATAGTTATGCCTGTCAATGAGATACTTTCCAGTACCCAAGAGATCCGTCTTCTTTCCAGGATACCTCCGGTGCCTTTCAATTCATTGCTTCTCCTTCTTCAAATCTATAAAGAAGTGTAGATCTAATATATACTTTAATAACAAAAATACTAGGGAGAGAAGCTTGTCGTTTTAAGCTCTACCATACCTCCCATAATAAATATGGTCTGACAGAGAGTCAATGATCATTTTGATTCCATTGGTGTGTGTGTATGTGTGCGCATGCATGCATGCGCATGTGCACACGCGCTTCAAGGATAGACAGTGGTAGTGTGAAAGCCATTTTTAGAGAAAGCATCTCAAACTGCCGAAGGAGAATGATGCCTGACAAGCATTTCTTTTATTGAATAATCCAGTTTACAAATGCTTCCAGACAGACTGAAGGGACTTGACTAGGTTAAAAATATGACAACCACAGTCAAAGCCCAGATGGAAAGTGTGCTGTGAATTATAAAGGTAGAGATGAGAAGGTTTCTCCTCAATGAACTCAGCTATTGTAGTAGATCCTCTGGTCTAGATTTATAACCATTTTCCTTTATAGCAAAATCCCATTCAGGATAAAAGGAGAGGGTTAAATTGCTCTAAGTAGTTGGTAAGATCTGCTGCTCATGCATGTTTGGAAGATTATGAAGCACTGAAGCCTGGGTGCAGACAGACAGCTGAAAGTAAATCAAGGGAGCAGTTGGGAAAAAAGTCACTTGAGTAGCCAACTTGCCTGTTTCATAGATCCTTATAGGGAATATAGGCATGCTGGGGCATTTTTGTCTTCGCAATTACTACTGAGATTCACCATTGCAGGGATCCACAGGGATATCCTGAAAAGGTTAATGGCATCTATCAGATTTACAGGGTACAACAAGGAAGTTGGCACATTCCCTCGGTGCGAGGTGTAATGTCACCTGTGTGGGCTAAACAGTCCACATTCATTACCATTCATTGGCCACAGGGCCTAGGTTTTAACCAACCTTAGAATATAATCTGTCAGCAGTTGAGCATTCATAGCAAGAAAAGTAGCAAGGGAAATTTGAAGAGAGAAGACAACAGAACAGACATATTGTGCTACCAGCTGATGGGCCTTCCAAGAAAGTTAAGAGGGATCAGTTATCTGATCTGCAGTGAAAAGTTGTAAGTGTTAAGACCAAGGTGAAAATAAATACCTAGGCCCTGTACTGCAACCCTTTTATTTTTTTTAATAACTTCATTAACACACCCACAGGCATCCTACTATAACTCTGTGTAAAGCTGTTGTCTCTCATCCACTCATTCTTCCACAGAGTTTTCAAAAAGCTGCTCAGATTTGTGTAAATATGCGACTATAATTGGCTTTCCAATTTCACAGCTTATCAAAGGCAGAAAGGGGGGCTCACCAACATTTCAAAGACAATAAGCACATTTGATGCAATGGTCTATGATTTTCCCCAATGTTTTTAACCTGCGATTGGAGAAACAGATGGTTAGATTTTCTAGGAAGCTTAAAACAGAAGCTGAGCTAATACAAAACTGCTCAGCTATCAGACGGGGCAAATCCATTCTGTCGCCTCTTTTTTTTTTTTTCTCTCCCAAATCACAACCCATCAGACGAAGGATTTAGCTTTACAAAAAGATACTTACCAGGAAGCTTTCTGCAGAAGAGAAGGGCATGCTTTGTTAAACCAGATGCATTTTATTTTTCCTGTAACCAAGATTTATGAAAGCAGTATGCTCATATTTCTCCATATACAGTAATTGGAACTCATTATGCTAATTGTATTTCCATTATCACTAATTAACAATCAGAGTGACCTGGCCCACAGTCTAATTTGTCTTTAATCTGTTTTTGTATAGAGAGTTTTACCCTGTAATTTTAAGGTGATAATTCTATTCAGTGCAACTTTATGAACTGCAGAAGGTAACACTTTTGATGCCTGACGCTCTCCTCTTGCAACTGTTTGGGGGTAAAATGGGGGAAGCAAATGGATATACTTGCCTGTGCCCTCTCACTGAAGAAATAGGTGCTTGACCTGTGACATCATAAGAGTATATATCCTTCCTAATTCTTACTCAGATTGAATGCCCAGTCAAAGCGATGGAACAGGTGCCCATACTGTTCAAACTCCAGCTCTCAATCTGAAATATGCAGTACTTAGTCTAAGAAGCAGTTGACATTTGCTGTCATCAAGAAGGAAAATGGGTGTTTCAAGTACTTTCTAATGATTAGTTAACACCTTATAAATATTTCCATGGGACAAATCTCTTGTAAAGAAAGAAATGACAGGTTTGGATCGTCAAGAAACTTGCTTCTCATAAAAATGATGTATCAAAGGGAGAGAGGAGATATACTCATGGTATTCACTCTCAGAGGATATGTTTATTATTTATCAGGCAAATTTATAGCAGTGGAATGTTATAACGGGAAGGGAGCTGGATTTGGAGCCCAAGGTTCTGAGATCAAGCCCAATTCCAAGGCTTAACTGAAATCATCCCTTCTCTGAACTTTTGTATTCTCATATTAAACATTGAAATAATACATTTGAGATAAATTATTGAGACAGCATTGAGCAGTGGTTAATCCCGTGAAGACTTGGGAATCTGAGTGAATTCAGATTTGGACTTCACCGCAAATTAGTTGGTGGCCTTGGGGAAAGCCTTGGTTTCCTAAATAATTTTTAAATGGACAGAACAATAGTTCCCTCTTCATAGAGTGTTTTGAGATGGAACTAATAAAGATTAATGCATATAAAACGCTTTGCCCTGTTACTGGCCTGTGGTAAGCACATAACAAAGGCTAGCTCTATATAGGAGGAGCAGTCTTGTGACAGTGCTTGGTATACAAGAAAATCTCCTCTCTTGTGACAGGATTGTGATGACTACCAGTCAGGAAGGTGTGTTGTCTCACTCTGGAGGTTGAAATGAATCAAGAAGAAAAATTTCTGTTGAAAATGACTAAAAATCATATTGGGAGGAATAGGAATAAAAGAGAGCAGTAAGAAAACTGAGCATGATAAATTTACCTTGGAAAATATGCCTCTACTCAGCCTAAGAAACCTGGGAAGTTTCAGATCCACCTTTCTTAATGCTGATGTCTATTCTGAGTAACCAATGTTCCAAATGACCTCTGAGTTCCATCAAATTCATCTTCTTAGCCTGATAGACTTGGTTTCCCTTTGCATATCTTTTAGAGTGCCACAAAAGTTGGCAACCGTGAGGTCTTGAAAAAAAGGAAGCCCTTCTTAGATATCCTACTCCCACTGCTACCCGGCTGTCTGCCAACACTTGAGAACCAGTTGGCTCACCATGCCTCTTCTCCACAAAAGGCAGCCTTTTCATGCTCTCAGGGAGCCCTGTTTCTAAGTTTGGCCTCTTCTTCTGCTTGACAGCGAGATTTTTTGAATCCCAGGGTCAGATATAATTGTAGCTCTGTAGCATACCCTGGTTTCACACACTCACAAAAAAGTATTTGGTTGTCCTTGTTCATGGCATAAATCACAGGATTTCACCTAATCAACGAAATAATCTTAATCAATGCTTCACCGTCTGGCTTTCCATAACAATTCCAACTCCCTGTTGATGTTTTCCATCTTCCCTTCTGTTAGACCAGATGGTGCATGTTCTAGCCTCTTTATTATCCTTTTCTGACCATAGTACTCTGTCCAAAGATCATTGTAGGAAACCCCCCAAGCTGACGACAGCCCTGGCCTCATCCTTCCTGTTAAACCTCGCCATGGTTTAGACAGGCTTTGCTAATGACTCCTTTTCTAAACCTGAGCTTTCTTCCAAAGTCACTGACTGCCTAGTCCATAATTACTGGATAACACAACCATTTCTGTCTTCACACATCCAGTGTGAGCTTTCTTCTCCCGGTAGAAGCAGACTCTAACTGGAGTTTTTCCCATCTGGCATGACACTGTCACAAGGAGAGTCTACAGTCATGATGCATCCACCAATAATGGCAATGTCTTCTATCCTGTTGTGTTAAAAAAGGGAAAGGATCATCACCCCTCTATCCTGGGGTGGAAGAAGCTGGAACATAATGTTTTCCCCACATGCAAAATCCTGGCTTAATTATACTCATCTTCATAGACAACTGTTTTCCCCTTATCTTTTTGTATGAGCACATTAAAAAAAAAACTTAAAATAACTGACATATTCGAACATAGTGGCACTGTGACATGGAAAAAAAAGATAATCAGGAGTCAGTTAAAGCCGTGGATCATTTTAAACAGTGATCATCAGACCTATCCTTTCCTTGCTATGTGAGTGAGTGAGTGAGTGAGTGAGTGAGTGAGTGAGTGAGAGTGAAACTGTCAGCACCAAATTCATTTCGAGGTAACAATATACTCTTTATAGAAGTCATTTAAAAAGTCATGTCCTCAGACAAACTGGTTTTCTGGACTTCAGTCTAATCTCCCCAAAATACAAATTCACATAATACAATGAGTAGAAAATATAACAAATACACAGAGTTGAAAGAAAGCATCGATATCTAAATTCCAAAGAATATGCACCAGTCGCTGAGTGAATAGATATGCTAACTTGGCACCATTTTTCTATGGTATCTGACAGAACTGAAAATCACAGTGTGGAGAGATTTTTATCACAAAGGATTTTCAATTTGTTGTTTAGGAAGATAGATCTGCAAGTATCCTCTTTATCCCTAATGACTATAGAATGTAAATAATCTTGTTATAACCATATTTCATGTAAATTTTATCTCTGGATGAGGTAGATTTCCTTCTAGGCAATTTCTTTCTTTTTTCTTCTTTTTGACCAGCAAGCACAATATGTGCTTGGTCCCCTGGTTAAAACAGAACCCAATAAACTCAAAGCTTTGCTCATTGTAGGTCATCTTACCATGGGGTCACATCAGCTGTATGGTCTTACTAGAACACTGTCTCTCACGTTTCCATCCTGACCACATGGAAAGGATTTCCTGGAGCACACATAATCCATGGTTGAATCTTAAAGCATCTTCCAATCCATAAACAAAAGATACAGTCAATAGGCTCTTCTGGAGCTTACCATTTTCCACTTAACTGCATGATCATTACTCAGTCAACTAAGGAAAAATAACAACCAGGGTCCTTTTTTACTCTCCAGAAATTTAGGCCAATACCATAGAATGCAGATTTTACCCCAAGCACTATATCAATAGAGGCTAATGTGGTTAACTTCTTCCCTGAGCTTTAGCAAAGACTTTATATAATTCTTACTTTACTGGTGAGGTTTCTAGGATTTCAGATGCTTTTAGCTTCTCCTTTTCTATTCAAGAGGAGGAATAGAAATGTCTCTTTTTCTGCAATTGCTGAGTGTATTACTGTTCTCTATTTGCATACTGCCTGATGATTTGCGTGTGGGGGCAGCCAAAAGGTCTCAGAATCATTTCCCTATAAAACCATTTCCTTGCTGATAAGGCTTCCCATAAGCATGGCTGAGGAAAATGGGTCAGACTGGATTGCTGAAACAGTTTAAGAAAACATCTTCCAGATTGAGCAATACCCTCCAGGCTTTAATAAAGCATCTAAAGAGCCCAAGTTTTCCTCAAGTCATGCACAAGAAAAACTCCACATGTCTTCCTTTCTCCTACTAGTATCTGAACATGGCCTTCATCCTGCACACACTCTGTGATCTTGCACCTAATTATACTTTACTCTCTATAACCATGAAAGTATTATCAGATATCATCTCTTTCTTTTTTAAAATTAAAAAAATTTAAAAATATTTCTTTTAACGTCATTCTACTCCAAGTAGAACAAAAAGCAGCTTATTAATTTAGCCAAGACTTCAAAAGGTCTTTTAGACCTTTTGGTCTCCAGGTTGTTTTATAATTTCAGATCTTTTACACTTTTTATGATTTCATTCTTACCCAAAGTAGAAAGCAAAGCTGACTTAAGTAATTTATCTAGGACCTTTTATTTTGCAAATCCTACAGAGAGTCCTCATGTTCTACTTAATACATCCCTTTGAAATCTTGTTTCTTGGGAAGATTCCTCCCCACCCTACTCTCTGCCATGCATACTGTCTATGAAACTTGAGATTCCTGGTTAGAAGGCAGGATGGATATTAGGATCCCCAACATGGATCTCATGAGTTGGTATGTGATGTGTTCCTCACAAGGATGGTTGATTTCAACTTCATTCAAGATTAGTTGGTGCTACCCTATGTTCATTTCTTCTCTCATTCATTAATCCATTCATTAACTTGATATTTACGAATAAGTCTCCATGTGATAATTCCTTTGTAGGCTCTTAAGGTAGGGGCTGATTAAAATACAGTTACTGATCCCCTGGAACACATAGTTTAGATGAATAAACCACACCTAAATGACTAAATATGAATTTGTGAGAGCAGAGATTTTGTTAGTCTTGAATAGCTGTTGTGTTGCCTAGAAATGCCTGGTGCATCAAAAGTGCTCGATGAACATTTGTTGAATACACCAGTGACTAATAGGACATAAAAATGGCAAAGGCTTAGTCTGTCTTTTCACTGTTCATCCCCAGTGCCTAGAACAGAGCTTAGTTCATAAAAGGAATTCAATAAATATTTAGCACCAGCAATGTGACTGGTGTATGATGATGATGCCAATAATCATAACAATAATAAAGAAAATACACGGGAACTTGCCTTGCGCCAATACGTGTCTCAAAAAGAAATTAATCTGCATAGCAATCCTCTGAGGTAGGAACTGTTACTATCCCAATTTTCAGATAAGGAAAAATGAAGTAAAACTCACACAAGGCACACAGCTAGCTAGTATTTATGGAGCTGAGATTTGAAAGCAATGGTCTGCCTCAACAACAAATCCTCTTAAATACTTGGCTATCCTGCCCAATGTATGTTTGCTCAATTGACTTGAATTCAACTTTAGCCAGACTCTTGAACATTTTGAATAATGGGCTTAATGGTTTAAGTTTAATTTTCCCCCTACTATTATGGATCCTGTTACTCATATTTCTCTTAACATAGATTACTCTATAGAATCCTCACTTATTGAATGCCTCTGAAATATACTGTAGAAGGATGACTCCATCTGTGGTTTCTAAGGGATATCAAAGAAGGAAAGAACTAAAGCAAAAGAGCAAGTAATAGCTTGGAGAAATAGCTTGGTAATAGGGACTTCCCTGAAGCAAGTAATGAGGAGTGGAAGTGTGCTCAATCACCAAGACTGTCTAGCTATGGATAGTAAAGGAGGGAAAGATCATACCAATGGTTTAAGAACTGCTGACTAAGGGACTGGAGGTACCACTGATGAAAATTTAAAAATTGTCCCAGAATATACAGTGTAGGGATGCACAATCTAAGTACGCTGTTTGAAATGTTGGCTCAAAAGCAGAAGTCAGCAGACTGCAATCCATGGGCCAGATCAGGCCCATCATTTATTTTGGTAAATAAAGTCTTATTGGAACACAGCCACATCCATTGGTTTGCACATTGTCTATGACTGTGGCTTCTTTCCAGGTCCAACAGTGGTGTTCCATAGTTGAAACAGAGACCAGATGACGTCTTTAGTATTACCCTTGTTCAAAAGTAATGATTAAATTCTAACAGACTCATAGAAATATTGTATGGGATCCCGTGTGCATGTACTTGATCAGATTTTGAAAGTGTGCAAGTGTGTTTCTAAATGTTCATTAAATCAGTCAATATTGCTAAACTCTGACACCAATATACACACTTTCAAAACTAATCTCCTTGATACAAAAGTTATACATACATCAACCTAACCTAGGCAGAGTCCCAAGACACCCACATACAGTCAAATCTATTTAGTTCATTACAACTCAAAAATATGTATATAACACTGTGTTTAGGATTAAATGGACAGAGATGAGTGCAGGCGAAAGTGGTAGTTGGAAGAAAAACATAAAGTCATAACCTCACTGAGATATCACAGTGACCAGAGCAAGGAATACCACCAAATAAAGCCCATTTTCCTTTATCTTCCATAGTCTAAGGTTTCTTATACTCTTTTCTCTCTTACCTAGCCCTAAGGCTGCCTTTAAGTTCCTTTTCCTCCACTGACTAAGGCAAGATGAAAAAAGCACTTCTGTGGTAGGCCAGAGATGCACATTCTGACCTCTCTTGTATCACATCCTGGGTGGTCATGCTTGTTGAATCACTTGTTTCCCTGATATTAGTTGTTTTTTCTAAATGGTGGTAATTTCCTGAAAGCTGGATGGCTGGAGAATGCCCACATTATCTCTAGAGATCATTTCCAGGTCTAAGACCTCTGTTTTTAAGGCTCTAGCCTTCCTTGGACATCTCACCACACTGACACATTTTGAAATGTAATGTGTACACTGACCCTTTATGTAGTGGATTGAATGTGTCTCCGAAAAGATATGTGGGGGTTGTGATCTTGCTTGGAATAGAATCTTTGCATATGTGATTAAAGTAAAGATCTCAAGGGATACCTGGGTGGCTCAGTCAGTTAAGCATCCGACTTCAGCTCAGGTCATGATCTCATGGTTTGTGGGTTCGAGCCCTGCGTCGGGCTCTGTGCTGACAGCTAGCTCAGAGCCTGGAGCCTGTTTCAGATTCTGTGTCTCCTTCTCTCTCTCTCTCTGACCCTCCCCTGCTCACACTGCTTCTCTCTCTCAAAAATAAATAAAAACATTAAATTTAAAAAATTTAAAGTAAAGATCTCAAGAGATCACCCTAGATTAGTGTGAAGTCTAAGTCAATGACAGTGTCTAGAAAAGAGGCAGAGAAGACACCAACAGACCCAGGGAAGGAAAGGGCATGTGAAGACAGAAGCAGAAATTGGAATGATGTATCTGTAAGCTAAGAAATAGTATCCAGAAGCTAGAAGCATGGAACAGATTCTCTTTTAAAGCCTTTAAAAGGAACCATTGTGGCCAACCCTTTGAAATTTTACTTCTGGTCTCCAGAACTATGAAAGAATAAAAATCTGTGGTTTTAAGTCATCAAAAGTTTATGGTAATTTGTTACAGCAGCCCTAAGAAATTAATGCACCTTATTAAATAATTTTGGTTTTCTAATTCCCTTTACTACTAAAAATGGAGCATTGCTATCTGCTTTATTTTTCTTGGGGTATAGATTGCTGTAATATTTTGGTATTCTTTGATAAGTAATAAGTCACAGAACTTGAGGAAACACTATTTCCCTCAAGGATTTTTAAAAAATGACTTCTGGCATTTGTTAGAAAATTCATTTCCTTAGCTAAAAATATCTTTTGGGTTGTCTCCACAGTTTGGCTATTGTTGATAATGCTGCTATAAACATTGAGGTGCAAGTATGCCTTCAAATATGTATTTTTATATCCTTTGGGTAAATACCTAATAGTGCAATTGGAAAACACACCCCAAAGCTTCTGTTGGAAGCTTTTAGACCTACCTGCCAAAAAGTTACCTGTGGATGAAGATATAACTGTTTTTGCAAAATCCCATTCTAGTGGATTAAACACACACTTTGCAATATAGACAATGAATAACATCTGCATTGTATCTTGCCTCTAAAACCAAATGATTCATGTATATAGACAGTTTTCCTCCTTGGAATTAGGGTTTTAAAATAAGGTATCTTCCTTTTCAAAAAAAAAAAAAGCCAAGTGACTGGGTTTATTTTGGAATTTAAAATGCCCAGCATTTGTGGATGTTAACTCATATTTATTAGCAAGATTTCATCAGTTATGTAATAGATTGCCAAATGTCATTCTTGTGCTTCACTCCCAAAGTAACTACATGCTATATGCTTAGGAAAATATCATATAATTATAAAGTAATTCTGTGTTCTAGTAGATTACTTAGTAATTATACTTAATACTGTAGTTCCAATAGTGATTACTATGAAAGCTTATTATAAAAGGCAGAAATAGTCACATATGCGTTCTTAATTATATCTGCCACAATAGAAGTTAATGTTAATTGAAATGATTTATAGTTATTACAGTAACTCAATTAAAAGTATATAGTAGTGATAACCAACCTTCACAAGAACAAAGTGTCAAATTATTCTCAGAAAACTTAAGGGAGAGTCACTACTGACATAATTCTGTTTAGTTTTCTTGACTCAGGAAATGCTTCCACCATTCTCTTCCTATGAACTTATTCATCATTATATCCCCAGTACTAGGAGAGTACTTGGCATCTGGAAGTACTCCATAAATGTGTACTAAATAAATGAATAAATAACTTGTAATATTTATTTTTTTTTTTTTTTTTTTACAAATAGTTTATTGTCAAATTAGTTTCTACATAACACTCAGTGCTCATCCCCAAAGTGCCCTCCTCCATGCCCATCCCCCCCTCCCCCCCACATCCATCAGTCCTCAGTTTTTGTCAGCATTCAAGAGTCTCTCATGGTTTGCCTCTCTCCCTTTCCCCCAGTCAGAGTGGCTAAAATGAGCAAATCAGAGAACTCTAGATGCTGGCGAGGATGTGGAGAAACGGGCACCCTCCTACACTGTTGGTGGGGATGTAAACTGGTACAGCCCCTCTGGAAAACAGTGTGGAGGTTCCTCAGGAAACTAACAATAGAACTCCCTTATGACCCAGCAATAGCACTGCTAGGAATTTACCCAAGGGATACAGAAATGCTGAGGCATAGGAGCACATGGACCCCAATGTTCATAGCAGCACTCTCCACAATAGCTAAAACATGGAAAGAGTAATATTTATTTTGATCCATCTAAAATAATATATAAGTGGATGAGAAGATTCTAAATCAATGTTCTTAATAGTTGAGGGTCATTGGTCCCTTTGTGAATATGATATAAAAGTTTTCTGCCCTTCTTCAGTAAATTATTTATAAATATAGGTTTTATAAACATTTCCAGAATGTTCAAGAACCCTCTAAAGCCCATTCATGGAGTTCAAGTTAAGAACAAAGGCTCCCGAGAAGAGTAGCGTCTTTCAGAACTATATTATCTTATACCACCAGAGGAATGGGGCTAGACACATTCCCAAGGGAACTGATGGTAGATTGCTTTCCTAGTTTTCTTCTTTTTCCACTATTTAAAAAAAATAAGGAAAATTAAATCATAATTTTATTCATAATATATTTTGCTTCACATCTACCTTTAGATTATCCGGGATAAGAATTTATGCAAAATTTCTTCCTTTGATAGGAAAGGACAAACAGCACACATTTCTAAACACAAATATACAGCCCATTAAAAAGACAAGTGTGAGATGTAAAGTTTCTGGTTCACAGGAAATATTTGGCTATGTTACCACAACCTTGTTCTTCACACATTCCTAAGTGCAGATACCAATAAGTTGTCACTAGTGGTAAACCATAACCAAAATAGGTGGCTTACTGGAGTGCACATGGTCCACACAGTCCCAGGTCTGAAATTCGGTGGACCCTGTAAGTGCCAGACAGAGGCAATGCTCTTAAAAAGCTTTCTATCTCATTGAAAAAACAGTGACAGTGCTCAAGAAATACCACGTAACAATACCAAAGTGCACGGTTATAAACTCTACTGAATCCAGAGAAAAGGCATGTTGAAGGTGAGAGTAGCTGGTCAAACTTCAAAGTCAAGGTTGCAGAGAAATAGATTCTACTTTATATTGGCCAACTTTGTATCAATGTAGACAGGAGTATGAATATGGACAGAATGAAATAATTCTAAAGGTCCACCTGGGATCTCAGTCACAAAAGCCTAAAATAAAATCCAGGGGGATATGGTAGGATTTCAGGAGGCCTGAAAGTCACATACAATTTGCAGTATCTCTGAGGATCAAATACCTGCAACCTGAAACCATTTCTCATGACCTTTCCCCAACTTTGTTGATGACGGGATGTAACCTAAATGGGAGTTCTGAGGGAGTTAACATAGAACAGAACAGAACTATCATGTTATTCATTATATCAGCAAGGGATTTATTCTCAGTCCTCATTCCTTAGTGGTACTGAGTATCTTTTCTAATCTACATAATCACTTGTCAAGATGAGTGATTTCTATCCACTTGTCAATGTTGCCATTTTTTTAAACATTACCTGAGAAATTGGTTTAATATGTATTAATTGACACTTTTTTATGCAACTGAAGACCATGGATAGATATGTCTAATAGTCTTTTCTTCCTCCCTCAACCCCCAAATGCGTTCAGTACTCACAAAATGAGCTGAATTTCTCTAGAGAAATAAATTCATTGCATTCTTGCCTCATAGATATGGGTTATACCTGGATACACATATATCCCAACTCAAATTCCATCATATCAAGAAATCTGTTCTAAGAGGGAAAGAGAAATTTGTTTCCATTGATGGGTGTACTGCTTAAGACATGTCTTCATCCCAAAGTAGAACATTTTTATAAAGTCCTTCAGTTACACAACACCAAAACAATCAGAGGAAATAGTCAAAATTAGCCAGTTTTCTTAAGTACATTTAAGCCATCTCGTGGTACAGTGGTGTATCATAAAAGCTCTGAGCTTAAAAGTCAGATCCAAAGGTACTTTCTTGACATTTGACCCTAAGATTTATGAGTTACAGTCTCAGACTCTTACTAGAATTGGAATTTTAGAACACTTCCAAATGTATTTCTTTTCCTTCTACTTCTTATTCTCATGTTGCCAGTCCTAAGATTTTTATTTTTTGATTTAGTTATAATTTCATATTATGATATACTGAGTTGAAATTCCCAAGTATGTGAAGAATACTTGCAAAATTGTTCAAGTGTTAATTTTTTTTTAAAAAAAGGAAAATTTCTCCATGCAGGGGAAAAAAGCCACTTAGTATCAAGCCTCTTTACTTGTTCCTCTCCCAAGATACAGTCAACATCTTCCCCCAATCATAGCCTTTCCCTGCTTTTCATACAAGGCACATTGAAACAAGTCCAGAAAACAAAACAGAACAAAACAAACAAACAAAAAAAAGCATGCACGTAGTTCCTCTTATTCTGCCAGATGGAGGTCAGATTTGGGGGTTTGGGTGGGTTCCAAATAGACAGTTTTTTCTAAAGCTGACCCAGGGGGCTGCATTTGACCTCTAGGTAAATAAAAAAGATTCTATGTTTTTAGGTTAAAAACTGTTGTCACCAGTGGACATTTCATTTAAAAATATCTTCCTCATTCTTCCTTGACCCAATATTCACCACTAAAGTTATTTACAGAGTGGTAGAATTTTCCTAAATTCAGTCATTCAATAAACTCTTATTAGCACTTAGTTGGTGTCCGGATGAGTGCTAGGCACTGGAGATGGAGCAGGGAACATAATACAGAAGGGTGAGTCTCACAAGGGAAAGCCATCTGCATGAGACCAGCCCAGCAACAACCTGAAAAACCCATGGTTTGGGTTTCAAAGGTTGAAGAAGACACAACTTCCTGGGGCACTTTTGTCAAACCAGAAGTCTTAGAAGAAATGACTTTGTTGTAAGGCTTTCTTTTTCTGAGGAAGTCTACATTAATATACACATTATAAGGATTTTTTCTCATTTTTTTTTGCTTCATTACTTAAATATTTTAAAATTTAACTTTAAATAGGTAATATTTTCACATGATTCTGGATAGGTAGATAGATACATACATATTTAACCAAAAGCTTCCTTTCTACACTATTCAGTGCTTCCCTACTCAACCAAATTACATTACCCATCTTCCACTGTGCAACCACCAATACTGTATATCTTTTAGTTTCATGATTCAAATACAAATAAGTAGTGGTAGCATATCTCCCTCTTTTCTTTTTTTACAGAAAATAATTAGCATTCATACATTCTCTTCTACTGTTTTCACTTAACAATAAATCTTAAAATCTTTTTATGCTGGTACGTGGAGAATTGCTTCATTGTTTCTTAAAGCGGCATAGTATGTCACTTGGCTGGCTGTACCATAAATAATATTTGTCCAGCCCATATTGATGGACTTTTAGTTTTTTCTAGTCTTTTGCTATTAAAAACATCGCTGAAATGAATAAACTTTTGCATATGTCATCCTTACATATATAAGGATATCTGTAAGGTAGATTACCGTAAGTGAAATTTCTGGGTCAGTGGCTGTATTTATTAGTAATTTTGTAGATATTGATAAATTATTCTCCACTGTGTTATACCCACTTACATACATACTGTCATGTTTCTACACAGCCTAACTAAAGATTATGTTGTCAAACATTTTGATTTTTGTCTTCTGGTGGGTAAAAATGTTACAACAGGATAGTTTTGAACATGTGTTTTTCCATTTATGACAGAAGTTAAATGTCTCTTCAGGTGTTTAAGAGATATTTGTGTTTAACTGTGGAGGAACTTTCTGTTTTACTTTTTTTAAAAACAGTTTTTAAATTTTTTTTAATGTTTTGTTTATTTCTGAGAGAGAGAGAGAGAGACAGCATGAGCAGGGGAGGGTCAGAGAGAGAGGGAGACACAGAATCTGAAACAGACTCCAGGCTCTGAGCTAGCTGTCAGCACAGAGCCCGACGCAGGGCTCAAACCCAGGAACCGTGAGATCCTGACCTGAGCTGAAGTCGGATGCTTAACCAGCTGAGCCACCCAGGCGCCCCTGTTTCACTTTTCATCTATTTTCCTTTTGCTGTTTTCCTATATAATTTTTAGGAACTCTAAAAATTAGGAAAGTTAATCCTTTGATCAAATGAATTGCAGATATTTTTTCTGAGTTTGTCATCTGTCTTTTAATTTAGTTTCCTTTTTTAATTTTTATTAAATTAACTCTTTAATTTAGGGGAGCTTGGGTGGCTCAGTCAAACATCAGACTCTTGATTTCAGCTCAGGTCACAGTCTCACCATTGTAGATTTAAGCCCACATCAGTTTCTGTGCGGGCAGTGCAGAGACTGCTTGGGATTCTCACTCTGTCTCCCTTTCTCTCTACTCCTCTCATGTTTTCTCTCTCTCACTTGAAATAAGTAAAATAAACTTTAAAAAATTAGCTCTTTAATTTAGATAGTTATAGGTTCCCATATACCTCACGCCCAGTTTCCCTTGTTATTAATAGTTTACATCATTATGGCACTTTTGTCATAATTAATGAACCAATATTGATACATTATTATTAACTCAAGTCCACATTTTATGCTAATTTTCTTTCTTGTTGCTGTTGAAGTGAAATTACTGTAATATAACATTAACCATTTTAATCCATACAACACTTTGTTGTGCAACCATTACCTATATTTATTTCCTAGACTTTTATCAACCCAACGACTACATACTCATTATGCAGTCACTTCCTATTCTGCTGTCTTTCTAGCCCCTGGCAACCACCAATCTGCTTTCTGTCTCTTCGGATTTATCTATTCTCGGCATTTCATATAAATGGAATCTTAACAAAATGTGACTATGTGTCTGGATTCTTTTAATTAGCAGAATGTTTTTGAGGTTCATCATATTGTACATGTACAATGTTTTTTGAGGTCCATCATAAGTACCACATATTAGTACTTTATTGCTTTTTGTCATGGAGTCCTATTCTATTGTATGCATAGACAAAATTTTGTTATCCATTAATTCATTGATGGACATCTGAGTTGGATCATATAGTAATTATATGTTTAGTATTGGAAGAACTGTCAAGCTCTTTTTCACGGTGGCTGTACTATTTTACATTCCCACCAGCAATATATGACGGTTTCAATTTCTCCAAATCCTTACCAACACTTGTTATTTTCCATTTTCTGTTTGTTTTGTTTTTTACAGAAATGCTAAGGGGTATGAAGTAGATTCTCACTATGGTTTTGATGTGCACTTCTCTAATGACTAATGATGTTGAGCATTCTCTTGTGCTTTTTGTTTATTTGTATATCTTTTTTGGAGAAATGCCTATTCAAGTCCCTTCATCATTTTTACTTGGGTTGTCTTTTTGCTGTTGAGTTGTAAGAGTTCTTTATGTGGTCCAGATATTAGATCATATATATGTATGATTTGCAAATATTTTCTGTAATTCTGCAGCTGTTTTTTCACTTTTTCAGTGAGGTCTTTTGAAAACCACAACATGAAGCACACACGATATTTCCCTATGTTTTCTCCTAGGAGTTTTATAGTTTTAGTTCTTATATTTTGGTCATTGACCTATTTTTATTAAACTTCATACATAATGTGAGGTAGGGGTCTAACTTCATTCCTTTTCATGTAGATATCCCCTTGATCCAGCACCATTTGCTAAAAAGAGTATTATTTCCCTGTCTAATGATCATGGCATTCTTGTAAAAAATAGATTGGCCATAGATGTATGGATTTATTTCCAGCCTCTCAATTCTCTTTTGTTGCTCTGCATGTCAACCTATGCCAATAGCACACTGTTTTGATTATAGTAGCTTTATAGTAAGGGTTGAAATTGAGAAGTTCTAGTCCTCCAGCTTTGATCTTATTTTTCAATATTGTTTTGGCTACAAGGGCCACTGAAATGAATAAACTTGTGCATACGCCATTCTTACATATGTAAGGATATCTTGTAATTCCATATGAATTTGAAGATCACCTTTTCCATTTCTGAAAAAAAAAAAAAACATTGGAATTTTAGTAGGGATTCTATTTAATCTGTAGATCATTTTAAGGAGTATTGCCAACTTAAAAATAGTAAGTCTTCTAATCCGTAAATACAAGGTATCTTCCCATTTATTTAGATCTTCTTTAATTTATTTTTTACTACTGTTTTCTGTGTTTTAGTATATAAGTTTAGTGTATATGTATATAAGTTTTCCACTTCCTTTGTTAAATTTGTTCCTAAATATCCCTAAGTCAGTTTCTTTGTATATTACATAACCCAAGCTATCAATATCCTTTATAGTTTTGGATTTTGAGTCATAGTTATATATGTCTACTCTATTTTAAGATTATAAAGAAATTTTCTTATATGTATTTCCAGAAGTTCTATGGCTTTATGCTATTCATTATTCAAATCTTCAATCCATTTGGAATTTCTTTAGATGTTAAGTGTGAGGTATAGTTATAGGTTATTTTTCCCATTTGACTTTCCACTTTCTCTCACATCATTTATTGTATAGCCCTTCTTTTCCTCACCTATTTAAGATGCTACCTTTAATCAGATATTAAATTCTATGTATGTTTGGACTTTTTACTAGACTTTTTATTTGGCTCATTGATTTGTCTGTCTAATTATACTCCATCATACTATGATGATTTTTGAGTCTGTTTAATATGTTTTAACATCTGATAGAGCTCATGGTTCTTTCTCATAGGTTTCAGTGTTATTCTTACTTGTTCTTTTTTTCACATGAACTTTAGAGTCACCTCATTAGGCTAAAAGAAAACCTTGTTAGATTTAGAAATTAACTTAGAGAAAAGTTACATGTTTACGATGTTGAGTCTTTCTTTTCAGGAATATACTATACGTTTTTGTTTGTTCATGCCTTCTATTGAGGCTGTCAGTGATATTTAAAATGTGTCTTCATATAAGGCTGGCTCATTTATTGTTATGTTTATTCCTTGGTATTTTATCTTATACATTACTCTTATAAATGGGCATTTTCTTTTATTGTATCTTTTAACAGGATTTTGCTTGAAATTGGTCTAATTTATGATAGCTGCAATAAATGTTTATTTTCAAGAGATGACTGGTAAATAACTGCTAACTCTTCCTGCTTTACCCACAAAGTCATATCATAAATTATAGTTTTTTAAAACCAATATAAAATTTATTATAATCATAATTTATACTCTATATTTGAAATAAGAACCATTGAAAACTGAAGCATTAATGTTATATATTATCTCAGTATTGTATATTATTTAACTTTAGCATTAATGTATATGTTTAATTTACATACATATGTGTATACATATGTGTATATACATACATAACATTCTATACATAAAAGTCTACATATGTATTTCTAGAGTGAAAATATCGTTGGTATTGCCTTAGTTCTTGCTGATAAGATATATGTCATTTCAAAGTTACATTTTGGAGCAAAGACTATTTTTGGAAATAACTTTGAAGCCCAAAACATGAGGACTTTCCTTAGATATATATATTTCATCCCCAATTGTTTTTTACTTCTCCATCAGCTCACAGTATAAACTGGATGTTTTCTGACTTTCAAAGAAATGGCTGATTTTTGTCATTCATCCCTGCAGTCTCCATGACAAATTTTATTTATTCTCTTTCTGATATTGTCAACATCACTTTTTATTCTTCTTGAAAATAAGACTTTTCTAAACAATGAGGAAATAGAAAGAGTAATGTTAGCACTTATATTTCAGAATAGATTTGCTTGTCATTTTTGTTCTCATATCACACACAAAATTTGGAACTTAGAAACTCAGCATGGCTGTCTAACAGAAAAAGCTTTTTAATTAATTAATTAATTAATTAACTTACTTGCTTATTTATTTGTATTCATCAAACCAGTTCATAGGCTGTAAAATATAACTATATGAATATGCATATATATGTATATTCCTGAAAGATATAAGCTGTTTAAAAAATTAAGTGGACTTATGTGTCACACAAATAGGCTTGCAATAAATAAGTGGGTGGTAGAAAAGTAAATAAGTGAATTAATGGTTCAGTAAAAAGATGGACTTTCACAATTAATTTTAATGTTTTAACTCGGGTTTTATCACCGAAAGGAAGAACTTTTCTCCGTTTCTGCTAATAAAATCTAGGAGGACAGGAACTTCACTATCTACTAGTAGTAGCCTTTTAGGGTTTCTGCATATCACTCTCTCCCCACTTCTGTTTGTCAACTGTAATGAATGATACTCCCATTTGGTCATGTTCTCTTTGATGTGATGTATCCTGCAATATTTAAAGAGAAGTTCTCAAATTCAAGAGGAGGTAGGAGCAACAGCTCAATGGGGGAGCATTTGGAATGGCGGGTTGGATCAGGGAAGTGGTGGTCAATGAAGAGTTACCAAACTCTTACTGACTGTAGGAAGGAATATGGTGTGGCTTTGGATTTCCAAGCACACAGTAATGTTCAAGCCCACTACCCATGAAGCCATACTGGGGGAATATAAGCCAGACCTTTTAGTCAAGAGAAATATCAGAAATGCTTGCTTCATGTTTTCTCTATGAGAAGGAGTCAAGGAATCAAGGCATTCATGACATTTGATCCAAAAGTTCAGATATAACTAGGAAAACTGTGACTAATAGATATACAGCAACACAAGAGCTACAGAAAAAATATATAATATTTAAAAGGTGGTATTCTACCAACCCACAGTTAAACAGAGATATAAAGAATATTACTAAGACATTGAAAAGTAGACACACACCAGGACTCATTTTCATGGCACAGTTATAACCATGCCTGAGAGCCTGGAGATTCATGGTTTCTGATTGTTCTCAAAGAACAACGAGTATCTCTTCAAAGTCTTGAGGTCAGAATATTTTCCAAATCTGTGGAACACTTACTGTCCACAAGTCACTGCACCAAACATGTAATATACATCATCTCATTTAACCTGAAAACAACTATGTGAAATACTTCCTCTATTTGTCCCTATTTTATAAAATGAAAAAGCAGAAGCAAAGAAAGACTCAGAATCTTGGACACCAGTAAATGGTTGATATGAAATTTGAGTCACAACCCTCTGATTTAGGGTTCAAACTCTTTCATTACTATGCCTCTCTGTGTGTGTGTGTGTGTGTGTGTGTGTGTGTGTGTGTGTGTGTGTGTGTGTTTTCTGGAATAAAGTTGAAAACTTCTAAACAAGATGAAGAAAGAGGCAGACAAGGGATCTTTCATTTGGGTACACGTTTTTTTCTTCTTTCTCACACTTTACTGAAACTCTTAACATCTTCCCCAACTCCTCTCCCATTCAAAAAGTCCTAACACAAAATTAAACAAAACTATATTATTACCACAACCTGTAGAACGATAGGTTAATTTTTCTGCAGGTTTGTTCTAAGCATGTACACAGTTGTGGTCTATGAAAGAGGAGATGAGCTTCCCTGGGGTAGCTATAAGAGCACTGCATGCCAGGGCCTGGAGGTCAACAGAAAGGCTATCCCTGAAAAGCAGAGATGACGGATGGCCTAAATGCACAAGGGGCTCTGGAATGCTCTTTTATCTTAAGTCACAGTGCTCCCCAGCCCCCAGCCCTCCATTCCTCCCATACCTTGTTTCCCATCCCTCATGCCTATGGATTTACTCTTCTTCCTGGCTTTGATTAGCCTGCCGCACAACCAACCTCCACCCTGCTTTCCTGTCCTCCCTAAGAGCCAAGAGGCTTCCAACATGAGGGAAACACTCCATCATCATGATGGGAAGTGTCAGGTGCACAAGATAAATGCAAATTTCATGGCACCACTGCCTCATTCAGCCAAGTTTTATGAGACTGAGAAAACTTGAAACCTTATGCTGTGGGGCCATTTGGTTGGCAGGGAGCAAAACAGACTTTATCCAACACCGTCTGTTGGCAGCTCTGGTGCTAGATTTATAGAGAGAGGTGGAGATGGCTCTGGCTATCGAGCCTGCTGCTCAGCCAGCTGGGGGCCTCTCAAGTGATACAAGAGTAATGGTGTGAATCCTGGGAGAGAGCATTCTACCTAAGCTCTCCCAGTGGTGTCTTCAGGATTCTACCTCAGGCCAGAGAGGCAGGCCCCAGTGAGACTGGCCTCATGCATAGAGGTAGAGCATCCTTAAAATTTCTAGCTACTCTTCTTCAGTGCCCACAATACTCATAAAACCTGGCATCCACAGCAGGGCTGGAGCTGGAAAAAGACTTCTCTGATGAGCAACTAAATCTGTTTTGTTACTTGTTCTCCTTTGAGTTTGTGGTTTTCTATTATAGAGGACGTTGCTCCATCTGCCTCCAAATCTATTATCCTGAGGGGGTGTCCACCTGTGAGGAAACGTTTGACACAGGCTGTGATAGAATGGCAACAACCCAGGCTTTGCAACAAGATTGCCTGAGTCTGAATCCAGCATCCTCCCTTACCAGCTCTCTATGACCTTGGGCGATTTTTTAATTCTCTTTCCATCTAAGTTCTCTCTCCGTAAAGAAAGCACAATCATGACAGCACTTACCTCATAATGTATGTGATCAGAGTGAGTTAGTAAAATACAAAAATTTGAAGCACTTAAAACAGGGCCTGACCAATGGTAACTTCTCCATGAAATTGGACTACTGTTACTTTGGTAAATGCACTTTCTGACTTCTTACATAGTTTGGTTTTCCAGCCTATGGGAGTCAGTCTGAAGACCTGTAATCACAATGAGAAGTTTCAAAAGGGCCTCAGCACTACCTGGAGACTTGTCTTGACTATCAAAGGGCACACTGAAGAGGTTAGCTCCAGATTCTAAACTCTTGGATGAGAGGGCTAAAGAGGGGGAAAAAATGTGAGTAGCTCTGTAATCTTGTTTGAGAATAGCCATCTCTTCTTCACAGAGTACACCTATGATTGAAGGCTAAGGAAGTAATGATCTTTTCTGATCCTCAGATAAACAACAGTAGCTGAGACCCAGACCGGTCCTTTGTAAGTGGAGTGAAATTCTATGTGGAGACAATTCTGGATCTTGAGGACTTTGGCATTTACTTACAAATGAGGAGTTGAGGTCCAAAATGAGCATGTTCTCTGGTCCCCCAACCAGACAAAAAAAAGAGCAAAGAGTAGAACCCAAAAGCTAGACATTCCTGTATCATAGTGGCTTTCCAGGTAGTCGCTGAAGGACCTTCTGCCACCTTCCAGTGGGCTGGCTTCCCTGTGAATTGATGGTTTTTTCCCCTCACTAAAATCCCTTGCCCCTCTCTTCGGGTCACTCTTCTCTATGTATTATATCTGCAAAGTACTGCGCCAGTAATTAGAGAAATTTGGGGATCCTATTAAAATCTGTGTCAGACACTGAGTTAGACATTTTGAGATGCTACAGAAGAGTACTGACCATCATCCCTGCTCTCAAACACCTTATAACATAGTTGACTAGACACGGTGGAAGGGCCAGTGGAGCAGGGCAGGGTGGGAAAGAGCAGTAGCAGAGACTTTGCCAGAAGTGGGAGCAGGGAGAGTGGGTAAGCAAATTGGACCCATGTTTAGCCTCCCAGATGTCTTAACATAACCTATGGACTTACTACTTTAATCTCTTATGTGCCCTTATGTAAGATGAACTCTATTTCTGATTTTTCACCCTGTGCATTTTGAAAAGAATCCTCAGAAAGGCTCTTATCTTCCCCAGTACAAAAACTGTTTTAGCTCTGTGACTTAAATAATAATAGTAACAATAATAGTGATCCAGGTAGTTATCATTGTTTGCACACTGACTATGAGCCAGACCCATGGGTAAGAATTGTTAGTTAACAGATGACCCATTATATTGCAAAAGTTCAGAGACAGCCCTGCCTTTCATGAGTTTTAGAGTTGCATGCAGGGAGGTCTCTTGTTTAGCCTTTTCTGAACTTCCAACTGAGGAGGGGGCTTGCCTTGGGAGTCCCAAATGAGTGATACAAAGCACAATTCATAAGCTTGTCCTACAACTTCCTGAGGAAAGAGCCTTCCAGAACTCACACACCAAATAAAATAGTTAAGGGGAAAATGAGAAAAAGGTTTTTTTTTTTTTTAATCAATTATACTTTTAAATTATTTTCTTCACAGGATTTATTAGAACAAGAAGAAAACCCCCTAAAGTTCTGAAGAAATATTAACATAACATGCCTGTAACTCATGCTGTGTTTAATGAGAGGTGCTGTTTTTCCTGCCATGGGGGCCATAGCCCAATGAGTGATGGCTCTGAAAAGGGTCACATACATATTCATCAAATTCGACATGCACACGTAAACTGGTTTTAATAGGCCATGACAGCAGAAGTTGTCTCAGGCAAATAGCTGCACATGTGCTCCTTCCCTCAACTGGCATATTTAGCCATTAACGCTCTGGTATCCATGGATGAAATATTAGCTTGTTAACTTATGACCATCAGTTGTTGATTCTCAGTGGCAACCCAGGCAAGAGATCCTCTTAGCTACTTTATTAGGGGTAAGGCTTGAACTTCAAGGTGCTCATTTAACTTTACTGGTGCCATGAATGTCATTATGCTCCCTGAACCTAGAGCCCAGAAGATGCATGCAAAATGTTCTAACCGAAATTGGTATTACACCCAGTCCAAAATGAAGATGACTAATACAGATCCTACTCTGTCACCAGCACAGATGGTGTGAGGTTTGAAACTTTTTCTTAATATATTTCAGTGTAAGATTCATTTTATTTGTCAACAAATTTGAAGGTTGTCAAGGTATACATGTTGGTTAAACAGACATGAGTTGCAAATATGAACTCTTACAATACTCTCCCCTTTGTTATCTGATGAATACATTGTCAGGCTCATAAGTAAATTAACATGAAGCAACTGAAATTGCAATTGATCCTTGAAAAACATACTAACAAGTAATAAAGTAAGATGTTTATGTCTTACAGTGGCTACGTTTCAAGACCAGAACCCCAAAGCCCATTATATTAAGATGCTTAGGCCCTAAATTGGGGTTGGTAGATTGCTTTACTGTAATCATCTGGAGGCCTGTAGCTACCTCAGATATCCAACTCTGGATACCTATATTTGGTTAAATATGAGTATCTTTAATGAACCATGGACATTTGTCCTCATCCATCAGTCAAGTTTCTCCTTGGATTGAATTGGTGTTCTACTTTCTGTAAAACAAACAACTATGCATTTGCGTTGCCTAAAGATTTGGTGTAACCTAAGTGATTTGGGACATGGTTGTCTTTAAGCAACATGTTGAGGAAGGGTTTCATAGCCTAAAAAATAATCTATCCTCCATAATCAATCAATTTTGTTACTGCTGTTGCCCCTTTTTCTCCCATCTTTTCCCGTCTCTCCTCCAAATCAATGATTGATCTTTGGAAAATAATTTTCCATTTTTTATTACCAAAGAAGTCCTAGATCTTCACTGGCTTAAAATAGGACCCACTGTAGCTGCCAAGAGAGTAACCAACATAGTAAAATACTTTGTTCACTAATAAAGTTACACTACATGGTGAGAAAATATGTTCAAAGAGCAGTTAGTTGAATAAATTCACTGGCTATTTAGCTCTTCCTTGTGAATGCATTTTCCTGAGCCCAAGGAAGTATATGCATGATATCCTTCTCTTGAGTTTCCCATAATCAGTTGTGAATTTCCTCAAAAAAAAAAAAAAAAAAGTTATCAGGTATTGTACTTTCCAAGACAGACTTGTTAAATCTGTTCTTGGCTTTTCAAAAGTAATGTATTTGTCTTCATTCTCAGACTTGGTGTCTTGGGATAAGGTAATTTAGAGGAGAATATGATTAATATGGGCCAGCTCTTCATTGTAATATATTAGAGGGCTCAAATTTATTTGCCTGCTGCATCCTAATACCATGATTTTTTTGTGCCCCTCATCCCATACATCTAGGAGTTGTTATTGATTTTGCACGTTTTTGTGGTAGTCTCAATTGAAAAGATTTTCTCCGTGTGTAGAGGTGATGTGATGTGATGTGTGTTCATTATTTTTCCAGTTCTGGCTTAGGCTAATTAGTCCACCATTGCCAAAGAACACAGGACAATTTGCTTGATTTCTGCTTTTTTAGGAAAATAAACCCCCAAAAATAAAAAAAACACATCCATTTTCTAACTATTCTAATTACATTTCAGTGCAGTTAAGAAACTCATCTCTAGAAAGCAACGTTGCTTTCCATGACCAGTGAGCTGAGGGAGGAAGAGGAGGGCCAGCTCTTCTTTGGCCCTGCGGCCCATCACTAAGAGTCAGGAATGACTGGCTGCACTTGGCTGATTCAGAAAAATGCCATCTGGTATAGATTTCCTTTCAACTCATTGGGAGGAATTCAGGATCATGGGCAATAATTGAAAGCTGTTGTCTTTCGGGTGGTATTTTATTTAGCTCTTTTTTTCTAGTTAGCTTCTGGAAACCAGGCTGCCTGAGCTAACACACATCTACTTATTCTACCTGTATTCGCACTCCTGACAAATGCCCCGTAAGCTAAGAGTGCACACCCATAAATAATGTGCGGTTTGCATTTATTCTACTCCAAAGTGCTGTAAACATCAAGGCCTACTTATCAGAGGTGTATGCCTGGTAACAGAGGGTCATTGAAAACTAGAACCAAATGAATTGGAGTAAAGCAGAATGAATGGCGAGGCTGGGCATAACTGAATGCTGGGTCTGAATTGAGGCCACTCAAAGTAGATCACATATGACTTTAATCCACCGCTCTGCCCAGCATTCTTGGGGGATAAATCTGTCTCCAGTTTTTATTTACATATTATCATTTTACCGTATGTCACTGTCATAGTTTCAGACTTGAGTAAATCCACATTTAAATAGTGATTTGTCTCCTTTTGATAGTAAATATTCTCCTAAGTGGTGGTTAGGATTAAAGGGAATTTGTCTACAATAGGTAAAGGGGGCTATTTAGGATTAAATGAAATTATACACTCAGCCAAGAGAGCCTTCACTGGGAAGCTCAGTCCGGCAGGTGCCGGTTGTCCCACAAATTCCCCCTTTGAAAGTACAGTGATAATTCCCTGAAAGGAGCAAAAGAAAGGGAGGGCGTGGAGAAACAACACATACAAATGTTCTCAGCTCTCCAGACGCCCCAGGAGGGGGCAAATCCTGCCTGAAACAGCCCTCAAGACGCCACCACTTAAAGGTTAGCAAAGAGTTCTTTTGAGGTGACATTTAAATCTTTAATAGCTCCCAGCCAGTTTAGGCAGGAATAATTTCCCCTCACTGGAGGCCCGGAGCCAGGCACTGCTCAGTTACCTGTCTACAGAGGATGTGAGGGTGTGGATGAAACCCAAGCAGGGCGATTTGCAAACAGGGGGGTGGAGCCCACCAGTGTCTGCCGGCCCTGCCCTCCCGCCCTAATTGCACCAAAGGCCGAAATGGCTTCAGGTTGCACATTAGGCCCTTGCTGAGATTAGTAATTATAATATCAGTTTCCCCCAAACAGGGCTGATAGAATGGCTGGGGGAGCAGAGGTGACTCAAAGTTTAGTAAGTCTTGGGGAAAGTTTACTGGCTCCTGCTGTTTTCTGGCTCACAAATTTGGCCTTTCTACTACCCAGCACTGGCCACAAACAGTAGGAATCCTTTTCAATCACTTTTAGCAACACTTCATTTCTGTCATATTTGACCCCTGGCAAACTGCAACTCAGCGAAGAACATTCTTTCCAGAAAGGAACCAGACATCATTCAGCTAGAGACGATTTACTGTGGGACATGGGGCTGATTTGCTTTTGCTGTCCCCCTGGAGCTACTCAGCCCGTTAAAATGAATTGTCTCTGCACAGCAGTGCTAGGGGGTGGGGGTCTTTCCTGAGAGACAGAGAAAGGGGTACAGGCCAGCCCTGGACCTTCCTGACTTGTTGTCCCGCCTCCTTCCTTGGAGCCAGGGTCGTCAGAAAATCCTGTCAGTTCCAGTGTAATATTTTGTAGCTTTTCTTAAAAGCAAGGCACATGTTACACAGTTGAGAACAGCCACTTTCTCTCCGTGTCAGGGCCACAGTGCTGGCTCCCTCTGGCCTTTGCTCACACTTAATTTGCCTAAACATGAAGGAAAAAAATTAAAAACTAACCCAGACACTGGAAGATTGCAGGCTGCTTACTTGGGCAGAAGGTACATGCCCCCCACCCTTCCTTTACACACTGCAGAGGAAAGCACTTAGGACTTTTGGACTGTTGTCTGTCACGGGAATTCCTAAGCAGTGCTGAGAAGACTGTGACACAGTCATCCCGTATACCCCTTGGGCTATCTTTCATTGTTAATAATATCAATCTTATTTGGGGGGGTGGGGGTTATTGTTTAATGGTAAGAGTTCTTTGGGAGATGATGAAAAAGTTTTGGGTGGTGATAGATCTACAACATTATAAATGTAATAATGCCACTGTATTGGACACTTACACATAGCTCTAATGATAAATAGGATGTTTTGTATATTTACCACAATAAAATATTAATCTAATTTTAAATAATGTCAATTCGGAGCATACACAGCTGAGATTTCTGATCTGCGCTCTTTCTCTCTTAGCATCTTCTCCTAAGATGCAGTGTCTCCAAGTAGACCAACCATGGTGAGGAATGTTAAGCCCAGCACCGAGGCACCAATCCTCTCCCACTTCAGATAAAACTGGACACAGAGATGGGTTCGCAAGAGTTAGAGCACACGTGACTGGGCAGAAACTTGGATGACCCACAAAACACATCAATTCATGGGTGTGGGTTACTCAGACGGTTTGTTGGGCTGCAAATTAGGAATAAGATGGGCCCACGTAAAAATGATGGGAACTGCCTTCTCACGATTACTCACAGACATTTAAAGAGGCAGGCGATATGGATTTCCAGAAAACTACACATATTTGGGGGAAAATAGGGGTCATTCTCCAGAGGCTTTGATCCGTTAGCTGGCATTTCACAGAAGGCGGTGAGACTGTGTTGATTCGACAACAGCAGTGCAAGCTGGGACCAATTAATTTACACTGCTGCTTGTGGGAAAGACAGCAAGGCCTAATATCTCCATTGCTGGCCTTCACAAAAGGCTAGTGAGGTATTAAAATAGTTTACAAATTTACAAAATCAATGAATGATTTGATCTTTTGTAACCACCAAAACCCACTGACTAAGTATTTGTGAACTGTACTGGTCAGTCTTTGGGACCCTGCGTTATAGGCACCAGAGAGAATGTCAAATTTGAAATTCAAGCCCTAATATTTTTCCACATAAGAATCTAAGCACTGGGCTTACATGCTCATTGATCTAGAGTCAGTCATTAATGTCTTCGTTTCATGGGCATGGTTGAGCACTAGCTTAGACCTTCTAGGCGAGTTGTTAGTTGTTTGAAACTCATCACCTGGAGCTATAAACATGATTTAAAAAGATTGCCCCATCTGAGCAACGCCTTCCATCACCACTTCAGTCCAGACTTCATTCTTTTTCTCTCTCCCAGCATGTGTTGGATTTTGGCCATTCACTGGCAATTAGTCTGCTGAATCCAGGGGGCTTTCTGAGGTAACCACAAAGATATTGGACAGAGACAGTCTAGGTTCCCTAAGGTAGCAGTGAGCTTAAAGACCATGTCTATAAGCCATATCCACTCAAACTCCATTGTTCCAAGGATTGAATAAATTGCCTCTTTCTACTCAAGATAGAGGAATGAACTAAATGTATCATGGAATATGAGTTTCATGGGGTGCTATGTAAAATGACAGGACCATATTAATAGCAGATATACTTCATTCAAAAAGAAGAACAATCTCTCTTTTGCATCAGAACTTTCATTGCTCATTTCGCATAACCCAAAGGAGACTAAAAAGAATGCTAGACTGGACTTTGTGTCTTGATCTTCACTGAGATACATATTAGATATGAGTGAATAGGTTAGCAAGAAAAGTATGAAGTAGACCCCAACTTATGTGCAGAGAACGACCCCAGAAACTGTTCCAGGACTCTGACCCTTTGGAGAGAAAAGGAAATACAGGTGAAAGAGAATTTTTGTGAAGAAAAGGACGGGAGGATTTTTTTTAAAGGAGTTTCCTATGTTATCCTTTCTTCATCTCTTTCCGTGGATTAGGGGTTTGGGGTACCCCTCCTCATACAAACCAAATGATGGGGGGCAGCAGGGGAGGGTGAGTAGGAAACTTCTTAGAGCTTAGCCAATGTCCCCTGACTAATGCCTAATTCTTGGGACAGAGAACTGGGATCTGACTCCAGCCTCAGGAACTTAGAAGGCTGAGCAAGGCTGGCTGCCTGTTTTGACTGTGAAAGAGGAGAGAGTAGCCCATACACCCTGAGTTGGCAGGACATGATGTGAGGTTATTTCCCATGGATCATATAAGGGATGCATGGAAGGGAGGGTGGGCATTATGGCAAGAAAGTATCCACAAGGAAATGAATCAGTTTACCCATTTTCCAGGTCTGGGGGGCATGATACTTCTTAGCTGAGTGCAATCTGTTCTATCCCCCTACATCCCCTCATTCTCTGTCAGCGCCACCTCCAATCCTTAGATGGAGAGAAAAACTACGGCTGAAGAGTAGGGGAAGGAGGTGAGCTGTGGCAGAACACACAGCAGAGAGACAGACTGCCCCCACATCACTTTTCCACTGCAGGCTTTCAGCCTTAGGCAGATATGAGCCAGAATTGAGAAGCAGTTTAAAGCTAAATCAAACTTTGGAGTTCAGATGGTATTCCATCTTTTACTTATTTTGTGACTTGACTCTGTTGACTTAATGACTTAAAGTGACCCAAGGAGTCTTCATTATCAGAGAGTGGTCAGAATTGTTGCAGGTGATCCAAATGTTTATCCAGGGCAGAGAAAGTGAAATAAAATTTAATACAAACTGCCATTTTATTTCAACATGCCAGTTACTCTACCAATGGCCAGGCCATTAACAAATAGACCCTTTCTAATGAGGATGGTAGTAGGCTCTAAGAAGCTAAGTCAGGGGTGACAGAAGAGGGGGAAGAATATATAGGAATAAGAACCAAAGCACTGACCAAGCCACAAATGGCTCTGAAGAAAATGTACAAGTCCTTCAGGAAGTAGACTTAATGTCCAGTTAGGATTCCTATACTAAGAAACATATGAAATGTTATAAATGTCTAGTTATTAGCAAGTCAATGGATAAGTCTACTTAAATATGTGTGAGTCGTTTTCAAATAATTTCTGCTTTTCTAAAGTGGCAATTATGTAATTCCATTTAAGCATTGCCAAAATAGAAATAACCTAAATGACAGCAGGTTAGCAGCTCTACCAGTGCCAGTTAGGCATGACCCAATAGTCAACCTACTTGATCCAGGTAACAGTGAGCACTTAGAGATGATGATGTCTTACATATGTATCTAGTTATGTTAAATCCATTATATGCTCTATAAGGCAATGGATCATACTTTATCCTTTGACATTTAAAATATATTTGTTAAATGAATGAGTAAAATAGGTAACCAATTATGCTTATCACTTTGATTCCCATCTTCCAACAAGTAGAATCTTACTTTTACCCAAATTGCCCCAATAATTGCCCCATTTTACTACTTGTCTAGTAAAATTTGTCTATTACTTATCTAGACAAAACTTCTACTTGCCTAGAACACTGGCTATAGAAGTACTGTTATTTGAAATTGATTTATTTGCCAATTGTCAATTTTGGTATATTACTCCTTGTCTTTAGTAGTAAATCCTATTGAAATAAACCCAAGCCACAGAGCCATATGAAATGAAATATGAGTAAATCTGGTAGAAATATCTTAGTTAATTATTATGTGGAAAGGAAGAATGTTACTTGGCTGTAAAAACTGTAGCTAAGCAGTTTTCATTTTGGAATTTCTGTTCATCATCTAGAACTGGAGTGATAGGAAATATAGGGACCTCATTCACACACACAAATAACAAAGTCACCTTCCTAGCCCTAGGAAACAAATAGGAGATGTTTTGTTTGTTTGTTTGTTTGTTTCCTATTCTTTGGACCAACTAGCCTCCCAGTGGGCAGGGGAACCAGAGAACCAGTAGCCCATCCCCCTATCCAAGAGAACAGTTCTCAGAAGATCTACTGGCTTATACTACATTCTCAAAGGAGGAGTAATGTTTACTCTCTATTTTGCTTTTCCTGGTGGGATCTTCCTTATATAGAGAACCCAGCATCTATCTTTTTCCAGAATAGGCCTTTCCAGAAACAAAATATTAAAGTGAAGAATGAAAACCTACCAAGAATAATTCCTGGAAAATCCTTTTAATGTCAGAGAATTATTTTTCTCTCTTGATCTTTTTTGGTTGTACCACTATGATTTTGTCAAAAGCAACACTGGCTATAAACTGTAAGAATCTTTTGGATCTCCATTAGCAACCCTTTCTTCCCACCAGGCTTGACCACAGCAGCCTGCAGCCCCATGCTCAACATTCCTTTGAGAAAGCAACCCAACATTCAACTACTACAGATTTATGGTGTGAAAATGGCATTTTAAGGACCTTTGAAAATATTAAAAATGTACATGGCTTTGCTATTACTTTCCACAGCAGGAATTTAAATTTATAAATACTATTTCTAATCAATTTGGGAACTGCCCACAGAGCTAGAGAGAAAAAAAAAGACTCCCATGAACATTCTTCAGTTATCATTATATAATACAACCCACTTTCCACATTTAATCCTTACTGCTATAAATGTGTATCTTTCCACACACTTTTGTTTTAAATTCCCAGAATATTCTGTTGCCATCTTATGGCTAAGAGCTAGCGTTTGTGTCCAGAATAGAAGGCTCTTTATCTTTCTCAAAGCAATTTTTGTTGCTATGTTGTGTAAGTGTAGATGGCTTTTTGATTGGTTATTGAAAGCCAAGAAATATGTTTTAAAGCAATTTGTTTCTTAGAACATTTTGTCCATCTCATTACAGTGATGTCTATTAATGCTCTATTTGCAATACTTAGAAAGATAATTTATATTCTATTAGTACCTTTATCCATTTCAACCCTCTATTACCAATGTAGGTCAAACATTTGGCACTTAAAATGTTTAGCACTTAAAATTCCAGATAGAATAATGATAACGTGACCTAAACACAGACTTTTTTTTTTAAAAGAACTAAAAGGAAAAGGGAAAACTTTAAAGTTTCAGCAGCACTTCATAGACATGAAATTGATCCCCAACCCAAACAAGCCTATGCTCCATTATCATAGAGTAAATTTCAGAGCTATTTAGGTAGAACATAAAGTTCAAGGATTCATGTGACCAAAACCTCCAAGAACAAGCAAATGCATCAGGGGTCAAAGGGCACAGAGCTGAGAGAAACATCTGGATTCCATCTTTTGAACTTTTAATGGAAACACTGATCACTTGGTGCACATCTGGAGGTTTTGTCAAGAAGGAAAGATTTTTTTTAATGGGAGGTTAGCTCTAGTTTACTATGCTTCGCTTGTGTTGGCTATGAATCTCATCACATAATGTTAGTTTAATATTTGAGCTATCTTAGAATATTACTAAAATTATATTGCTTGATTATCACTTTAAGGAGGTAGAGTTTTGCTTTTTTAGCTTCTTTCAAGTTTTACTTTAAAAGGAGTAACCCCAGGAAAAACTTAGGGGACCCGCTTAGCCATGCAGACTGCACTTTCCCTGGGGAAGCTGTTCTGAACACGCAGCAGGGAGATCCATTTTTAAAATCACCAAACAGTAACCAGGGAAAAGGCCTGTAGCATTTGACCAAGCTGGCTCACTGCCTACACCCCAAATTAACTCCCTGAGACATCTGCATATGAAAAATGTCGCGGCAAAGCCTTGAAGGACTTTATAGCAAATGAACTAGGTTTTACCACATTGGTCCTGGTTGAAAAATGTGTCTCAAGCACAAATAAAAATAATGCAAATCTCTTTGCTGGAGACTTGCCACAGTGTAGCTTCAGATCTACTACTAATTGGGACACCATGCGTAAGTCGCTTAAATTCTCTGACCCATGTTTTCTCATTCATAAAATGACAGTTCTAGACTATTTTTTAAGACTAGTTTGTCTTAACCAATGATATTTTATGTGTTGATTATTGCTTAGGATATAGCACTAAAAATAATTGTTAAAATCTTGATTGTTTAAAATGTGCTTTTCAATATCTATAGCACACTCGTGTCTTATTTCTCTTGATCTTGTGAGGCAGATGTGGCAAATATTCTCTTCATTTTGAAATGAGGTTACTGAGGCTCAGAGAGGTCAAGTACTTCCTCAGTGACCATAGAAAGTCTGTACATTTCCTCCCGGTAAAGCAAGATTTCTTGGACATCAGGAGACTCTCATTCCCTATGATTAACTCTGTGAAAATGAAGTTCCCCAACTACCAAGTTCTGTGCCATGAGAACCTTGATCAGCAGCATGTATAGTAAAACAGGGACGTGCTCCCAAGATTCAGAGCAAAGGGGGCAATTGCTACTCCTGAGAAAGGGACTAGACACATGAACAAGAGTAATAATCAAGCTGTGAAAGGACACTTTTGTAAGCTTGAAAAAGGCCAAGTTTTCATATGAAAAACATGGTACATGTACCATGTAATAGTCAAAAATCATGAACAAATAAACATCTAAGCATGATGTGGATTTTTTTTCTCTCATTTCAAAAGTAAAGAAAAAATCCTATATATTTATGGGTGTCAAAATATAAGAATATAAAAACAGGGGTTAAGAGCTCAGAGTGTGGTATCAGAAACGTGGCTCTGCCACCTTCTAACAAGTTCTTCAACCTTGTTCAGTTTCATTTCCCCATTGATAAAATGAGAATAATAATTAATTTATAGGTTTGTTGGCAGGATTAAATGATAGTATCTCTATATAGAAAAATGTGTATATGAAGTTCTTAATGCATAGTAAAAATTACTGTTATGACTACTATCCCAAGGAAACAAAAATCATATTGAGCTCTGATCTCACAAGAACATTGAATTCTAGAAGATAAAAGTCTAGGGGATTCAATACACTTGTCATAGCCATGCTACTTTTCAGACACTCAAGTGTCCAAAGAGCATATCATTAACATACCTTTCCTCAAAATAAAAAGAATTGTAAAGTATCCCCACCAATAGAAATATGCATTAAAGAACTTAAAAATGGGTAAGGAGTATTGTATAAGGACTTGTGTGGAATATCAAATCTATTTAAACACACATTGTCTAATGTGTGTACGTGGTATATATGTTCACAAAAGTTTAGTTAATCTTCTAAATTATTTTTGAAATGCACGGTAGATGATATAGAAAAGTATTTAATAATAAGCTAGATTTGAGTCCAGATATCTCAAAAAATGTTGGAATATGAAAAGAGAAGTCATTGTAAGAATTAAGATTCTAGTACATTACTTATCTTGATAAATGGAAGCCTATAGATTTTTTCTTATTGTAAATAAATGTATAGTTTTGAAAAGAAATTAAATCAGAACTTAAAGATAACTAGTGGTGAATTTTTTTTAAAGGCTTATAACATCATTAGAAAAAAATTACAGTTATAGGAAATACGTGGGACACCTGATGGCTCAGTTGGATAAACATCCAACTTTTGATATCAGCTCAGGTAGTGATCTCCCTATCATGAGATCCAGCCCCATGGCAGGCTCTGGCTGAGCATGGAACCTGCTTGGGATTCTCTGCCCCTTTTTTGCTCATGCATTCTCTATTTCTAAAAAATAAATAAATATTTAAAAAGTGAGCATCAAAAAGAACTAAATGCACATAATACACACACACAAACACACACACACACACATATATATTCTTATCAAAATACTATCAAATAATGTCAAAAAGCTTTCAAATAGGATAAAGAAGAGGTATTTTATCAATGGAGAGAAATCAATTATAAGTATGTAGAATTCCAAAAATATCATCAGTAATACAGCATTGATAAGTAAATAAAGGAAGGAAGGAAGATTTCAACAAGTCTCTCTGTTGTGGGCAGGAAAATAACTAGCATTAATTAGAGACATAGAATATTCAGTAGTAGGATTTTTTAAAGTATTAACAGATACGTAATGAAGGCAGTACCCTGTAAAACAGAGAATATAGTTTCCAAACACTAACAAAACTGACAAAAATTAATCAGTTATTGACTATAAGGAAACTGGTGCTGATTATGATGACACTTCTATAAATTCTAAAAAGACACAAATTTATTATCTTGAATGCTGTCATTATTAAATAAACTCAATAAAATACATGAACAAGTCATTAGTTTACATTCTATTACCATAATGCAACAAAATGAGCAATTAATAGCAAAAATACAAATAAACCTTTGACCAACTGAAATGTATAAGCCCTTGTTAAAGTAACTATTGGATGAAAGAGAAATCAAGGGGTCCCTGGGTGGCTCAGTTTGTTAAGTGTCCAATTCTTGATTTGGGCTCAGATCACAGTCTCACAGTTCATGGGTTTGAGCCCCATATTAGGCTCTGCTCTGACAGCGTGGAACCTGCTGGAGATTCTCTGTCTTCCTCTCTCTTTGCCCCTTTCCCCTCACATTCTCTCTTTCTCACTTTGTCTCTCTCCTCTCAAAATAAACAGACTTTAAAAACAATCGGAATTGCAGTTACAGAATATTAAATTTAAAAACAATAATAATGAGAATATAACACAAAATATAAGTACTGTGACCAAAACTTACTCAGACACAAATTTATTATCTTGAATGCTGTCATTATTAAATAAACTCAAAGAATAAAATACATGAACAAGTCATTAAACCCAATAAGATAAAAACTAAGTACTATAAAGTGCACCTGAAAAACACAAGAAAGAAATAGGATGAATAAAAATCAGTGAATTAGGAAAAAACAGTATTTGATAAGTAAATCAAAATCTGACCTCACAATCAAGAAAAAGCCTGAAAAAACAAAACCCACACTTTGAGATATGAACACATTGCAGTGCAAAAGAGATTTTAGATTGTAAAGGAGTCATATACTCAATTCTGTGTAAATACATTTGAAAATAAAAATGACCAAAATTTTCTTGAACTGTAGAGAATCTGAACACTGCAGTAAGTATGGAAGAAGTGGCAGCAGTTATCAAATAATTGCCCTCCAAATATGCCCATTTGGTATTATGGATAAATTCTTATAAATGTCCAAAGAATAGATTATTCCAATGTTTTTTAATGGTTCTTTTTTTTTGTATTTTCCAGATTACATATCATATAAGTAACGTGATAAGAAACAAATAGGTAAAATGATATTTTTCAAACAATAAGAGAAAGATCCATATCAAAGAAAAATGACAAAGAATATTCAAAGCAATTTATTAATGAACATTAATAACAAATAGGTATATAAATATAGATTATTTGACAGGTATTTCCTAAGGCACATAAAAATATATGTATATAATTGTGCATATATAATTACATATATAATATACATTATATATTTATATATTATATGATTTTAATATATATATAAATATATATAATATAATATTTATATATTATATGCAATTAAATCTCACAAAGAGCCCTATGGCTTAGGTACCATTATTATCTCTGATTTAAAATGTGTAAACTGAGGCACAGAGAAAGTAAGTATCTGTTTAAGGGTCCCTTGTCTTCCCTACTTTCCTAGGCAGTCTTTCTCTTTTCCTAATATCCATAGCACTTGGTAGGAATCTGTAGCAGAGCATCTCTCATCAACTCCTGACCGTTTGAAGACTGTTCCACTGCAGGACCAAGATCAAGTTTATTATATTCATTTGTGTTTTCTTTTTTGTTGTTGTTGTTAATGTTTATGTATGTACGTATTTATTTTGAGAAAGAGAGAGAGTGGAGGAGGGGATGAGAGAGAGGAAGAGAGAGCATCCCAAGCATAGAGCCTGACATGGGGCTTGATCTCACAAATCATGAGATCATGACCTGAGCCAAAATCAAGAGTCTGACATTTAACTAACTGAGCCACCCAGATGCCCCTCATATGTGTATTCTTAATCGCCAGTTAAGGGCTCCTGATTCCCCTGGATCAGAGGGAGCACTTAGCAAGTTTCTTGGATAAAGTATTTCTGTTTGTGAAGAGGAATGAATTGCTCTGTGGATGCCCCAAACTAAGGGCTCTGAGACAGGTGGGTGGTGACTATCACAGACATTATCTCGAAAAAAGAGAAGACTAATGCTCTATAGTGAGAGTTGGGTTGCTCTTGTTGTTTAGGATTCTGTACGCATTTTTAAAGACTCAAATCCTTACAAGAACATTTCAGTAAAAGAGAAGGCTTAAAATGCAATTACAAAAAATAAGAAAAATAAAAATGAAATGAGTTTTCTGACCCAGCAGAGCTTTGGAAGGAGACAAGTGATTACTCGGTTTGCATTTATCCATCCATCAAATGTTTGCTGAGTAACTGCTGTCTGCCAGGCAATAAGAGTGATTGTCACCCCCACCCCAGCACCCTCACACTGATAGGACATTAATGGGGGCCATTGGTCTAAATGTCTCATCTTGAGACATATGACTCTACGGGATACCTAAACTTTTGTTTGCAATTTATGATGGAATTAAGTGACCAAGTGACTTATTCAGAGATCATAATTTGTGGAAGAATTAGAAATATATCTGTGCCCCCAAGCAGCAGCAGCAGCAGCAGCAGCAGCAGCAGCAGCAGTAGTAGTAGTGTGTTTTCCAATTGACTCAAATTTTTGCAATTCCATGGAGAAGAGCTGTAAGACAAAAACCACAGGGAGGGAAAAGAAAGGAAGGAATAAAGTAAAATTAGATGCACAGTGGCAGCAACTCCCTTCTAAACATCTCACCAATGTGCATTGAGCTCATGTTTGTTTTTACGTACTTCACCAAAAGATAGCAACTGCAATGCCTCATGCATGATGATAGTTTCGGGCAAAGAAGAGGCATAACGTTAGGGAGATGCACAATAAACAACCAAGCAACAAGCCCTTTCCAAACAATGCAGGCTTCAGACCCCTCACACCAGTTCCCAGCCTCAACAGCCTGAAGGACTTGCAGCCTGCTCTGGGTGAAAGCTAATGCTTTTTCTTGAATATCAAGTATGAGGACAAATTTATGGTCCCTTAACTAAGAAGATACAGTTTTGTCCCCAAACTTAAAAATATGCTTCACACAATATTCATTAGGAAGTTTTCTGTGATGGAGAAAGCCTTTGTTTCCACACCCACTGATGTGGACTTGGCTTTATTGGATTATAAGGAACACACACACACACACACACACACACACACACACACACTTAACAAATACAAAACTGAAGCATATATCATGAATGGGTAGATACACTTTGTCTGATTCCAGCTACCAGGCATCCTTCATAAATTTTCATCCTAGATCATTCCTTTAAACAGGCAAGATTTGTAAATACTATTTGATGGCTTCTCCTGGTACCTCAAAGGCATATCAAGGTCAAAATGTAAAAGGCTAATCACATCATGCATATTTCCAACCAAAAAATACCAGAGACTGCTAGGGAGTGAGCCACCAGTCTTCCATCTCTAGAAAACCAGGGGGCATACTTTGTATCCCCATCAGCTCACTCCTTCATGTGGTCCGCCACCAATACTACTGATTTTCCTTCGAACAATCTCTTATGTCTATCCATGTGTCCTTTCCTCTGCCATGATTACTGTCACAACTCCTAGTTGGTCTCACATCTTATTCATATCCAGTCCACTTTCCCTTCTGCAGTAAAACAATATTTCCAAAATGAAAATTGGATCATATTACCCCTCTATTTAAACACTATATAGCTTTGTTTTGTTTTGTTTTGTTTTGTTTTTAATAGGAAATGGGCACTCTGAGGGAGTTCATCCAAATGATGATCAGAACTTTAACATGACCATGGTCTGGGGTTCTCCAACATAATGTGCCCTCTATGGTCTTACTACTCTTGGTTTTTTCCAACCCCTTGAATAGGATATTCCTTTCTGTCACAGGGCCTTTGCACGAATGAGTTGGCTACTCACCTGGAAAGCTAACTCCACCTCTAATTCTTTTGACCTCATTAAAACCTTCCTATTCTTTCACTCTTTGATTAATTATCATTTATTTAGGGGAATCTTTGACTTCTACAGATATAATCAAATATCCCTATCATAGGCATTGAAAATTTGATATAGCTCTCTTTCATAGTTATTGCTATAATCATAATACTGTAAAATTTATTGTCCTATTTTAGTGATGTTGGTCTCCTTTACTACTTGAGGGAAGTGCTCATATAAGCTTTGGGTTGTCCTCATATCACAAGGGTCTAGCAGTATTCCTGGTATAAAAGAGATTTCAATAAATATTGGTTGAATGAATGAGTAAATGACATATTCAGGAGTAGTATACAGGCACTGTGACAAAGGCAATCCAAAATGATTCTAATAACTTTTCACAGTATAATATGTGTGCTGATAGGCAAATCCACGTTACAGAAACAGAACCTATGAAATCAGGACATTCGGCTTCATGTTGGTGTTTCCTCTTGGTAACAAGGTGACCTTGTGCAAGGTCCTTAAAGTTCCTGAGTATCAGTTTCTTCATCAATAAAACAAGGGGAAAACCTGCTCATTGGGGTAATGTGAGAACTATATAAGTTTGAAAAGCCTTGAGGACCATAAACCCCAATAAATCTAGCATAAACGCTGAAAGAATATGGAGGACTATAGGACACTGCAGAAAAGAAGGTGAATACATTCCTACCTCCTCACAAAGGGCCAGTGAATTGTTCTCCAGAGCTTTCTGGCACACAGCCACGCTCGTTCACTAACGTATGGTCTATGGCTGTTTTCACACTACAGCAGAGTAAGTAGTTGTGACAGAGACCATGTGGCCCACACAATCTAAACTATTTACTGTCTGGCCCTTTTCAGGAAAAGGTTGCCAAACTCTGCTCTAGAATATTGTTATTATTACTGTCCCAGTGACTAGCAGTGCATGCAGTTACATAAGCCAGAAATAAGACTGTCAGCTTGACCCCTGCCTCTACCTCACCCCCAATATCTGATCCCTACTACCTGTTACCCGGGGCCTTTGCTTGTGGCCCTGAGATTTTGTTTTCTAACCAAAACTCCTTGACCCCGCACAGTTCTTTACTTTTGAACAGGTCATGCTTGTAGGGACACATGGTATTATGTTTTGTTCCAACTTCTTCAGGAAGTGGGAAGAAGGGAGACAATCATCTCTATTTTACTGCCATGCCCTCCACTAGGAAGTTGTCTATGTGCAGCATAAATGCAAGAATCAGCCCAAACTTCATTTTCTGCATTAGTTACATAGCTTCTGTATGCCTCACTTTGTAATGAGAAGAAAGTAAAAGAATGTATATTGCAGAGATGTGAGAACAAAATAGATAACATATACCAAACACTTAGCCCACTGCCTGGCCCATAGTATGCATTTATTAACTATTACTGTTTTTATCTTGTAATTGAGAAAGTTATAAAATACATAATTTTAAGTAAAATTCATAAAAATGGCCTTTTAAAATAAATAAATTAAATAAGTGCTGTATTCTAAAATACTTCCAAGAAGACGGGGCGCCTAAATGGCTCAGTCAGTTAAGCATCCAGCTGTTGATTTCAGCTCACAGTTTGTGAGATCGAGCCCCGCATCAGACTCTTCTGACAGTGCAGAGCCTGCTGGGGATTCTGTCCCTTCCTCTCTCTGTGACTCCTCCACTCTCACACTTTCTCTCTCTCAAAATAAATTTTTTTAAAAAATTGAAAAAATCTTTAAAAATAAAATGAAATATCTCCAAGAAATTATATATATATGTATACACACACTATAAATATATATACACATACACAAATATAAATATATTTAACCTACAACTTAGTTTTATTTATTTTTTAAGATAATTTATTTCCTTTTGTTGTCTGATCGCTGATGCTAGGGCTTCTAACACTATGTTAAACAACAGTGGTGAGGAGTGCCTGGGTGGCTCAGTCGGTTAAGCGTCTGACTTCAGCTCAGGTCATGATCTTACGGTTTGTGGGTTCGAGCCCCGCGTCGGGCTCTGTGCTGACAGCCAGCTCAGAGCCTGGAGCCTGTTTCAGATTCTGTGTCTCCCTCTCTCTCTAACCCTCCCCCTGCTCACGCTATCTCTCTCTCTCTCTCTCTCTCTCTCAGAAATAAATAAAACATAAAAAAAAAAAAACAAACAGTGGTGAGAGTGGACATCCCTGTTGTGTTCCTGATCTTAGGGGGAAAGCTATCAGTTTTTCCCCATTGAGAATGATATTAGCTATGTGCTTTATGTAAATGGCTTTTGTGATGCTTAAGTATGTTCCTTCTATCCCAATATTCTCAAGGGTTTTTATTAAGAAAGAAGGCTTTTTCTTCATCTATTGACAGTATCCTATGGTTCTGTTCTTTTGTTAATGTGATGTATCACATTGATTGATTTGCAAATATTGAACCAGCCCTGAAACCCAGGAATGAATCCCACTTGATCACGGTGAATAATTCTTTTTATATGCTGTTGAATTCGATTTGCTAGTGTCTTGTTGACAATTTTTGCATCCAGATTCATCAGGGATATTGGCCTGTAGTTCTCTTTTTTTGCTGGGTCTCTGTCTGGTTGGGGAATCAAAGTGATACTGGCTTCGTAGAATGAGTCCAGAAGTTTTCCTTCCATTTCTTTTTTTGGAACAGCTTGAGAAGGGTAGGTATTAAGTGTGCTTTAAATGTCTGATAGAATTCCCCAGGGAAGCCATCAGGTCAGGACTCCTATTTGTTGGGGAATTTTTGATAACTGATTCAACTTCTTCACTAGTTAGAGGTCTGTTCAAATTTTCTATTTCTTCCTGTTTGAGTTTTGGTAGTGTGTGAGTGTTTGAGACTTTGTCCATTTCTTCCAGTTTGTCCAGTTTGTTGATATGTAATTTTTCATAGTATTCCCTGATAATTGCTTATATTTCTGAGGGATTGGTTGTAAAAAAAATCCAGTTTAATCCAGTGATTTTATCTATTTCGGTCCTCCCTCTTTTCTTTTTGAGAAGCCTGGCTAGAGGTTTATCCATTTTGTCAATTTTTTCAGAAAACCAACTCTTAGTTTCATTTGTCTGTTCTAGTGGTTTTTTGGATTCTATATTGTTTATTTCTGCTCTAATCTTTATTATTTCTCTTCTTCTGCTGGATTTGGGATGTCTTTGTTGTTCTGCTTCTAGTTCCTTTAGGTGTGCTGTTAGATTCTGTATTTTGATTTTTTTGTTTGTTTATTTCCTGAGATAGGCCTGGGTTGCAATGTATTTTCCTCTTAAGACTGCCTTTGCTGCATCCTAAAGGGTTTGGATTATTGTATTCTTATTTTCATTTGTTTCCACATATTTTTTCATTTCTTTTCTAACTGCTTGGTTGACCCATTTGTTCTTTAGTAGGATGTACTTTAACCTCCATGCTTTTGCAAGTTTTCCAGATTATTTCCTGTGGTTGATTTCAAGTTTCATAGCATTGTGATCTGAAAGTGTGCATGGTATGATCTCAGTTCTTTTATATTTATTGAGGGCTGTTTTGTGACTCATTATGTGGTCTATCTTGGAGAATTTACTATGTGCACTTGAGAAGAAAGTGAATTCCATGGCCTCAGGATGTAGAGTTCTAAATATATCTGTCAAGTCCAGCTGGTCCAATGTATCATTCAGGGCCTTTGTTTCTTTACTGATTCTCTGTCTAGTTGATCTATCCAATCGCTGTAAGTGGAATATTAAAGTCCCCTGCAATTAGCACATTCTTATCAAGAAGATTGCTTATGTTTGTGATTGCTTTATATACTTGGGTGCTCCCAAATTTGGTCCATAGACATTTATAATTGTGAGCTCTTCCTGATGGATGGACCCTGTAGTTTTTATATAATGACCTTCTTCATTTCTTGTTACAGCCTTTACTTTAAAGTCTCATTTGTATGATATAAGTATGGCTACTCCAGGTTTCTTTTGAATTCCAGTACCATGATAGATAGTTCTCCATCCCCTCATTTTAAATCTGAAGGTGTCATCAGGCCTACAGTGAGTCTCTTGTAGATAGCAAATAGATGGTCTTTTTTTTTTTTAATCCATTCTGATACTCTGTGTCTTTTGATTGGAGCATTTAGTCCAATTTAGTCCATTTACATTCAGTGTTATTATTGAAAAATGTGGGTTTAGAGTCATTGTGTTGACGGTAGGTTTCATGCTTGTAGTGATGTTTCTGGTACTTTGTGTTCCTTGCAACATTTCACTCACGCAGTCCCCCTTAGGATCTTTTGTAGGGCTGGTTTAGTGGTGATGAATTCCTTCAGATGTTGTTTGTTGGAGAAAACCTTTCTCTCTCCTTCTATTCTAAATGACAGGCTTACTGGATAAAGGATTCTTGGCTGCATATTTTTCCTGTTCATCAAATTGAAGATTTCCTCCCATCCCATTCTGGCCTGCCAAGTTTCTGTAGATAGGTCTGCTACTACTCTTAAGTGTCTAACTTTGTATGTTAAGGCCCATTTATCCCTCGCTGCTTCAGAATTCTCACTTTATCCTTGTATTTTGCCAGTTTCACTGTGATATGTCATGTAGAAGCTTGATTCAAGTTATGTCTGAGGAGAATTCTCTGTGCCTCTTGAATTTCAGTGTGTTTCCTTTCCAGGTTGGAGTTCTCAGCTATTATTTGTTCAAGTACCCCTTCAGCCCCTTTCTCTCTTCTTCAGGAATTTCTATGATACGAATATTGGTTCATTTGATTTGTATCACTTAATTCTCTAATTCTTCTTTCATGCTGCTGGTTCATTTTATCTCTCTTTTTCTCAGCTTCCTGATTTCCCATAATTTTATCTTCTAATTCACCTATTCTCCCCTCTGTCTCTTCTGTCCACACTGTGGCCACTTCCATTTTATTTTGCACGTCATTTATAGCATTTTTTAATTCATCATTATTATTTTTAAAATCCCTGATCCCTGTAGCAATGGGAGTCTCTACTATCCTCTATACTTTTTCAAGCCCAGCAATTAATTTTATGACTATTATTCTAAATTCTTGTTCAGTTATGTTGCTTATATCGCTACTTTGATCAGTTCTTTAGCTGTCACTTCTTCCCTGGAATTTCTTTTGAGGAGAATTCTTCCATTTCATCATTTTGGCTAGTTTTCTGTCCCTTATAAGTTTTAAAAGTTTGTTATGTGCTCTGCACCTGTGAATACTGCTATATTGAATGGGCTTATACTCTGTCCATGGCCTGGCCATTCAGGAGTTGTTTCTTGGAGAGGGTTACTTGCTCTCTGTTGTTGTAACCTTAGTTATTTTATTTCCCTACTCAAAGTGACGTTTTGGACCCTCCACCAGGTGTGCTCTGGTTTGTTCCTTGAATTAGTCCTAGAGTTAATTCAGTCAGTGCTACAGGACTGGTCTGGAGGGAGCCGTCTGGTTCCACAGCTTCTATCCAGCTTCAGTATAAAAGCAGTTCCTCAGTCCAGGGGGGGTGGGGGGGGCAGGGGGCGAGGTTTGGTGTAGGCAGGTCCTGCCTCCACTGTGGGCCCCCTGGCTGGGTCCCTGAGGCTCCGCCTTGGTAGTTGTGGGGAGAAAAATGGCACCTCCCTCAGTCCCTTCTTCATGGACCAGATGTACCAAATGACTCCTTTGGATCTATCCTCACTGTGTTATGGGGGCAGATGAAGCAGGCTATCTTGTTCCACCGTATCCTATGTCCCAAACTTAGCTGGGTTTTAAACTCCCATTCAGTGTATGTTAATGACACTGCCCGAAATGTAATCCCACAGCTGTGCTCAGCACTTCAGAGGTGGGGACCCTATTCCCCTGCTGCAGCCTGCGCCCCTGGCCTACCACTGAAATTGGAGATGATTCCCCTCCTCCCTTGGTGTGCAAACAGGGCAGCCAGCTCCAGTCTAATGAAGACCCTGCAGTTAGAGATGTGAAGATGGGTTATCTCTCTGTCCCAGTTGGAGGTTTTTCTCTTGTCCAGATACAGTGCTACAGTTCCCCAGCCATTCTTTCTCTTCTCTCTGCAGAAGGGGATCCCTCCCCTCCATGCCTCTGTGGCCCATTTTATCTCCCCCAGTTCGCAGTCACACACCTATGGGGTAGGTTTTCCTGTTTTCTTCCTGGTAGACTCCGTCTCTTTTCCTCCCAGACTCTTTGGGTTCAAAGTCCTTTGGCTTCAGCCCTTCTTTGTTTGAGAGATGTGGGAAGTACAGATTCCCCTACTTCTCTGCCATGTTGGCCCCTGTCTACAGCTTACTTTAAAAAAAGAGAATCTGAAGCACCGAATTTGTAAAGAAATAGTATAAACACATATATGATGGGAGCAAAATTAATTACAGTTCAGAAAACTTCTACAATAACAACTTTACACTAAAAACTTTTTTAAAACCCCCACATTCTTTTTGCTTTTATGGCTATGGAGCTTGAATACAAATCTGTCTTCAACTTATAGAAAAATTTCTGTGAATATACCCATCATCTAGCATCATTTTCATTTTCTTGCTCTAGTTCTCCAAAGAACTCTATAAATTGGAATTATTGTATATCCTGTGTTTTTATAAGATATCTCATATTATCCTCTTTATTTAAGGTAGGAGATGAGTAAATTAAATTAATTTTATCCTACAAATGCATGTGAATAATTTGATCCTGATAGTGTCACTTATTTCTTTACCCATTCAAAGTCTACCCAATAGAGGTGCCTGGGTAGCTCAGTTGGTTAAGCATCGGCTCTTGATCTCAGCTCAGGTTTTGATCTTATAGTTGTGAGTTCAGGCCCCACATTGGGCTCCATGCTGGGTGTGAAGCTACTAAAAAAATTAAAAATAAAAAGTCTACCCAAAAGATAGAGATAATGATTACACAGCACCGTGAATGTATTTAGTGCCACTGAATTGTGCGCTGAAAAATGATTACATTGGTAAATTTTATGTTGTTTATATTTTACTGCAGTAAGAAAAAGTCTATGACTCTTCTAGCTTGATTAAATAATACTTTATCAATAAAACCCCACATTGATCCCCCAAGTCAAAATTAATCTGTCCTTCCTGTACACCCAGGCACTTGTTTGTTCTTCTGTTATAGAGCTTATTTCACTCTCTCATATCATAGTTATATCCCCCTGTTTTATCCGCCTCTAGGTTACATGTTTCTTGAAAGCAGGCACCAATCAATCATCTCAGTATCTTTCTCACAGTGCTGAGCACATCCCAGCTGCTTTACAAATATTTGCTGAAGGCAGGCAGAAAGGAATGGAGGACAGTAAAAGTGCTCCAGTGTTATTAAGGACACAGCAGAAGCAGTGGGTTTCCTTGATTTCCGTTAGACAACACTGCTCCCAATTGAATTTTGCTTTCATCTGATAAATTAAGCGTGCTAATATACAAGTGCCTCTTTCTCAACAAATAAAGATAGCCCAGCTCTTAGAGAGCAGTCCATACTCATCATTTTAGGAGTCAACATGCAAATTATGGCTGTCATTGGGGAGGCGATGTTCACCAGGCAGAGCAGGCCAGAGGGTGACTATGGCACATTAGATGTCAGGGGTTTTTCAAAGGGTGGCCTGTGGTCCACTCCAGCCACTGGCCTTTCTGGATGTAGGCCCAACATTGCCAGGACTTCTGATTTTCTTTAAGCTGGAAATTGGCTTAACATTTTTAAAATAATATTGCATGCCAATTAAAACATATCTTTGGGAAGCACGTGACCTGATTCTAACCCTTCCGATGCACAAATACTTTAGACAACAGCTATTGTACAAATTCTGGGAAACAGCCTTTGAGTGAAGGAAATAATGAGTATCTAATGCAAAAAGGTATTTTAAGATTAAATGAGATAACATTTAAAAGTGCCTAGCAAAGCATATTCCTGGGTGGATGCTCAATAAATATTCATTTCTTCTCTTCTTTCCTCTTTCCTGCCTTTTTAATTGAGAAAAAAAGCATTATTGAATTTACTGGGAAAACATGTAGAAAGGAAAAGATGCATTGTTTTGAATAAAAATGCCATTTTCTTATATCAAACTCCACACCACGTCAATATATTCCACGCACTGAGGCTCTTCACCCATAGAGATCCCTATAGACTTCCTTAAACCAAGATGAGGCTGACATGTAATTGGTAATTGAATTTTTATGTGAAAATGATATTCCAAACATGTTTAAGAAGGCTTGAATACAGACTTTTCTCTTTAATGATTTAAAGCATTCTTTCACATTTTATCTGTACCATAAAGTTATTTCTAAATAGTTTGCTGGACAACATAAAGCTTTGATCCAGTTTTTATCTGAATTATTGTGAATTTTGCATCCAATTCTATATAGTTGCATGTCATCTCCTATATTCTCTAACCCACATATTCCCTGGACCAGTCCTCTCCAAGTCATTAATAATTCTATTTTAAGTCATCATTCATGGTCTATGGGGCAGAATAACCAAAGAGAGATTGCACTAGACTTGGAGCATACATCTTAAGCTCAAGATTATGTCTCTTGAAGATCTGGTTAAATGTGAGCAAGTTCTTTCTCATCTGTGAAATGGGACAGATAACTACTACTCTCACAAGGTTATTGTGAAGGTCAAATGAGATAAAGTGTGCAAAATTGTCATATAAAGAGCAAAGGGTTAAGTCAATATATATACTGCTTTGAGTGGAAGGGACAGAGAGTAATTGGGATGGGGACCCAGCATGGCTTTGTTGGTGGCAGTGTCTTCACATGAGGATGAGACTCACTGTTTCATCTTCCCAATGCCATAGGTCCCCTTGCCCCATAACTTCATCCCTTAGTAGAAAGGGAAGATGGTGCGTTAATATTGACAGCAGCACAACAGTAATACCATGTGTTTTGGGCATTTCCTATGTCCTGTGCATGAAGCTAAGCACTAAATGTACATCAAATCAATCTGTTAATATTTAGAACATCTCTATGTGGTAGAGATTATATTCCCCAGTTTATGGAGATGAGCAATGGACAGTTTCTTGCCTAAGGCCATTACCTAATACATGTTTGAGGCAGGACTCCAAACCTGGCAACACAAAGGCAGGACCACATCAACAGGGCAGCATGAAATAGTGTTCCCAAGAAGACAGTTTTCCAGATAAGAGAGAAGGATGCTTCCAGTGCCAAAGTGTATCACTTGCTCTGGTCTGAAAGTGTATGACTTTGACTAAACACCTATCTCACACTTTAGGTTGTGCTGCTAGTAATTTCCAGTGAGCTAGGAAACCAAGTAACTCTCCAACATTGGGTGTCAAATTCTGAGCAAGGACCTAAGAACTCTTATGGGTGAAGTGCATAAGATACTGTGACTAAATGCGACCACCATTTTGGCTTCGCTGATGGCTATCAATTGTTATCTTGGATAAAGTAAATTCGTCAAAGAAATGAATACCACAGAAGTGAGGAGTTGAATACTTTTAAAGAGACACATCCCAAAAAGAAGGTATAAGTCAGACTTCCAAATGAATCTATTCCCTCTTCTTAGTCCCCTGTAGAGATCCTTGGAGCTAGCCAACTCCACCTGCTTCCCTTACATTACTCTTCCTTGTCTTTTTTGTAAGCATAGTCAAATCATCCAAATCATCCTTTACCCTTTTACTTCAGTTGTCATTTTCCAGCTGGAAAACAGCAAATTTGATCATTCAAACAGAAACAACGTCTGTTGCTAACCCCTCAAGCTGGTGTGCTGGTTTCATTTCTTGCAGCCAAACATTCAGTAACATGTGTTTATATGTATATCTTTTCCTTTATATTAGTAATAAGTGGGTCATTAAGGGCTGTATAATGAGAGAATGCAGTTTTCTGGCCTGATAAGCCCCAGAGCTTCATTACCAAATTCATCTTACATGTCAGCCATTAAATAGCATGGCATTTTCCTCTCTCATCCATGTGGTATCATTTAATTTCATCTAAATGGAGTTTTCTCCATGGCCATAATCATCATCATCTTCATCACCACACCATCGAGAAGCATTTATTACCTGCTGCAATGCATATGGTGCTATATTTCGCATGGTTCTACACAGCTCCATCATTGTGGCTCTCACCCATGGGAGGCCACAAAGTACAAGGGGATTATTGAAATTATTGAGATTTGAGTTCAAGTCCAGATCTCACTACTGCTAGCTTGGTTAGTTAGTTAGGAACACAGTATCTTCCTTCTCTGGGCCATGCCTCATCTGAAAGTAAGACAGACACATTACACCACTTCTGAGATCCTGTCACACTGTAATCTCAGGTACTCTTCTGGATTCACTTGCATCCATTTTAAGCTGGAGAAGAAGAATCAGCAGAGGAGAGAAATGGTCTGGAACTTTAAACAGATGGCTACATCCAGAGAAGTAAATAACCTCCAGGTCTCAGATCAGAGTTGTCTATGTTGACTGTTGTTTCTTTCCCTGGCCTCAACGTGGTTTCTCTGAATTCTCAATAGCTCTGTCTCCCTTATTCCATTCTGTTTCTGACCTTGGCTCTTTCCATTTTCTCAAATTCCTGGCCTTATTATCCAGGTGACAGCTCACACCAGCCCTCAACCTCTGTTCTTTTTCTTCTCCCAGCCACACACAGAAGCATTAGCCTTGAATGGTTCTAAAAGTGAAATCCTGAGCCCTTGTTTTCCTAATCTGAGTACGGAGTATGATACCTTAAAAGAGAGCTTGGGCAGAGCCCCATGAGCATCCTAGAACTAAGGACTGAGATTTATCATATAGGAAATCACCCTGGGTAAAGAACTAGAAGGAATAGGAAGAAGTGCCCAAAGTGATTTCAAAGAGAATAAAAGATGAAACTCAGAGAAATGCAGACAAGTCCAGATGGTGATCACAGAGATGGAAATGAAAGCAAAAACCTAAAAATTATGCCTGGGCTATGCTGGATACACACAGAAACAAAGTACAGGTGGAAAATAGGATAATGGGGCAAGAATTTAATGGGATCCAGAGAGGAGTTCTATAATTTATGTCCTGAAATACACCCAGGGGTCAGGAGAAGCATCACTTCCCCTCCCAGCCTGTGTATTAGTTAGACTGAGTCAAAAGGCATAACATCACTTAGGTAGGACTGTTGCATAAGCAATCACCAAATAACCCCTCTTTTAAAATCATAGTTATTTATATCGGCTGTTCATGACTTTGTGTTAAATGTTTGATATGAATACTTTCTCATGGAACCTCCCATACTACTGTTTTTGTTGCTAGTATGGCATAATATATACATACCATGAAATTTATACTTTTAATCATATTTAAGTATACAATTCAGTGGCATTAAGCACATTTACAGTGTTGTGCAATCATCACCACTATCCATCTCCAGACATTTTTTATTATTCCAGAAACTCTGTACCCATTCAGTAATAACTCCTCATCCTCCTTCCAACCCCTAGTAACTGCTCTTCTACTTTCTGTTACTATGACCCAACTACCTTTTAAGAGTAGCCATAAAAGTGGAGTTACAGCTTTCCAAGGGAGGAGGGTGGTGTGTGAAGTTTGAAAAACAACATATAAGACAAAAAACACAGTCTACATTCTCACTGAAAATACCTAAGGAAGAAAGGTACTCTATTAGTGATGGTTACAACATCTCTCAATAAGATGACCCTGATAGTTTTACCTTCTTCACTGCTCAGTTGAGGAAACTGAGGGATTGGTTGTAAAAAATCCATTTTAATTCATGATTAATTAATTAATTAATTAAGCAAATCAATTAAAATGGGCAGAGGACATCAAACAAGACCTACACATGGCCAACAGACACATGAAATGATGCTCAACCTCAATGATTATCAGGAAAATGAAAAGTAGTAACTTATACATTTATATATGTATATTATACTTATATAAATGTAAGTCTAAAAGTACATACATGAAACACACTAAGATTGTTTTTTTTAATTTTTAAAATTTTTATCGCAGTATAATTACAATACAGTGTTCTATTAGTTTCAGGTATACAATATTGTGATTCCACAATTCTATACATTTCATAGTGCTCACCATAGTAAGTATACTCTTAATCCCCTTCATCTATTTCATGCATCCCCCCTAACCACCTCGACTCTGGTAACCATCAGTGTGTTCTGTATAGTTAAGAGTCTGTCTTTTGGTTTGTCTCTTTTCTTTGTTCACTTGTTTATTTTCTTAAATTCCACATATGAGTGAAATCATATGGTATTTGTTTTTCTCTGACTTGCTTATTGTACTTAGCATTATACCCTCTAGCTCCATCATGTTGTTGCAAATGGCAAGATTTCATTCTTTTTTTTATGGCTTAGTAATAGTCCAGTGTGTGTGTGTGTATCACCTCTTTATCCATTCATCTGTTGATGGACACTTAGGTTGCTTCCATAGTTTGGCTATTGTAAATATTGCTGCAATAAACATAGGGATGCATGTATCTTTTTCAGTTAGTATTTTCATATTCTTTGCACTAATACCCAGTAGTGGAATTACTGGATCATATGGTAATTCTATCTTTAACTTTTTGAGGAATCTCCAAACTGTTTTCCACAGTGGCTGCACCATTTGAATTCCCCCCAGCAGTGCATGAGGTCTCCACATCCTCACCAACACTTGTTTCTTGTGTTTTTGGTTTAAGCCATTTTGACAGATGTGAAGTGATATATCATTACAGTTTTGATTTTCATTTCCTGATAATCATTGAGGTAGTGCATCTTTTCATGTGTCTGTTGGCCATGTGTAGGTCTTGTTTGAGGTCCTCTGCCCATTTTTTAATTGATTTGCTTATTTTATTTATTTAGGTGTTGAGTTGTATCAGTTCTTTATATACTTTGGATACTAACCCTTTATTGGATAGGTCATTTACAAATATCTTCTCCCATTAAGTAGGTTGTCTGTTAGTTTTGTTGGTGGTTTCCTTTGCTGTGTAGGCAGAAGCTTTTTACTTCGATGTAGTCCCAATAGTTAATTTTTGCTTTTATTTCCCTTGTCTCAGTAGACAAATCTAGAAAAATGTTGCTATGCCTGATGTCAGGAAAATTATTGCCTATGCTTTCTTCAAGGATTTTTATGGTTTTAGGTCTCACATTTAGATCTTTACTCCCTTTTGAGTCTATTTTTGTGTATGGTGTAAGAAAGTGGTCCAGTTTCATTCTTTTGCATGTAGCTGTCCAATTTTCCCAATACCATTTGTTGAAAGGACTTTCCCATTGCATATTCTTGCCTTCTTTATCATATATTAATTGACATTTATTTCTGGACTTTCTATTCTGTTCCATTGATCTATGTGTCTGTTTTTGTGCTAGCACTATAGCGTTTTGATTACTACAACTTTGTGGTAAATCTTGAAATAGGAAATTTTGATACCTCCAGTTTTGTTCTTCCTTTCCAAGATTGCCTTGGCTGTTCAGGGTCTTTTGTGGTTCCATACAAAGTTTAGGTTTATTTGTTCTAGTCCTGTGAAAGATGCTATTGGCATTTTGATAGAGATTGCATAACAAAAGGATTGTTGAGACGCTCACATCATACAGGGACCTCAAAAATTAAGACCAAATCAAGGAAGAACAGATTCATACCTTCCACTTCACATTTACCTGTGGAAATATTCACTGAGTGGAATGGCAGATAGAATCATTTTTGCAATTTATTTTTCCCTTCCTTTCCTCTTTGCAAAAAAATGCATAGTGTTGAATTCTTATTTGCTGAATGTGTACAATAAAATTTCCTCCTATTACCATCCTTTTCATAAGGATGAGGGACACAGAAGTTAAGGAATTTGCTCAAATTCACAAAGCTTTAGTAATAATTGAACTTGTGCCTTTAAGTACTACCCAATGACTGCCAGTCAAAAGGTATTTCTTTCAAGCAAATTAGACTGTTTTCAATAATAATTTGTTTCTTAAAAAAAACTAATTGGAGGAGTGGGGGGAGGCAAATTGTTGACCAGGAAAGCTCATAAGAGGCACTTTTGAGGGCTATTCTAAAATTTCGCATCCATTTTCTCCAACTACACAATATGTAACTCTCTGGACTCTAGGGGCCAATTGTAAGTTGGTTTCAAATACCATGGAGCACATAAATCTTCCTCCTTCCTTCTTTATCCCCCACAACCCATAATCTATTCACTCTTTGACCTCCCCACAAGAAGCATGACTGCCTTAAATTTAGAGTTTTCCTTTCCACTAAACAATGCGCTTTTTTTAACCCTAATCATATTTCAGAGATGGAGTCAATCAGCCTTCTTAGTGAGCTTGTTTACTGCCTCAGGTGAGAAGCAGCCTACAAGGACATAAACTGCCAAGAAGATACCATTGATAGGAAGTTGGGAGGTAGAACTCTCAGGAATGATTTAGGAATGCAGACCAGTTTTACTTATTTGAATTAGAAGAGGGGAAGGTCAGGCCAAAACCATGCACAAAATCTAGATGAGGAAGTATTTTTGAAGAAATATTGCTTTACAACTCCCAAATACCGATGATAATTTAAGTTTGTCTCAGAGTTTATCCATTCATCCTATTGCTGACTAAAAGCTCTTAAAGACCTGCTCTGAGGTACAGATGACAATAGTCTCTAAGTTTAGCATGACTACTATAAATAAATGTAGGTTATTCAAATACTTGAAAACAAATTTTTTCTAAGTAATCATGTTTACATCACTAATTTGTATTTCTTGTAAAAGGAGAGTATGGTGAGTAATGGTAGGTTTTAGCCAAAAGTAATACAGTTTCCTCTCTGTGTCATAATTAACTTTAGCCCGTTACAGATTAGCCTTGATCCAAGTTTCAATTACTTTATGGCCAAAGTAATGCAAATAAACATGACTGATTTAATAGTGAAATTCACTTTCATAAAATAATGACTTTTTTCTGGAGGAAAATAAAACAAAAAGAAAGGTGGTTCATGGCTTCGTATGTATAAAAACACACAGAACAAATGATTAACAAAAATAAAACTCTCCTCTCCAAAGGAAGACTCTTATCTTAAGCCAAAATGAGAATATAGAAAACATTAAGCATATTCACTAATTTCCCTTTTGGAGAAGTCCTCTCTTTTATATTATTTATTCTATTTTTTTAAATATTTATTTATATTTGAGAGATAGAGACAGTGTGAACGGGGTAGGGGCAGACAGAGAAGGAGACAGAATCCGAAGCAGGCTCCAGGCCCTCAGCCATTAGTGCTGAGCCTGATGTGGGGCTCGAACTCACAAACCACGAGATCATGACCTGAGCCAGAGTCAGACACTTAACTGAGTCACCCACGTGCCCCTATTTATTCTATTTTCAAATGCTAGGCTCCAAACATAAATGTGATTTTCACTGATGTTCTTTGACTGTGTCAGCCTACTCACCCCCCACCCCCACCCCCCTTTTTCCTTCCTAAATTTAATTAAAACCAGCATTTGGCCATACTGGAGAGAAACCCTATTTACATAACACAAAGAAAAACAATTTTTAAAGGCCCACATTAATCATGAGCTTTAGAGAAAGTCACCATAAATAGGATATATCTAGCAGAGCGACAAGCTCCAGCCACTTAAGAAAAATATGTCTTTCCAGCCACCAGGATACAAGTGTTACTGAAGAACATAGCTCTTTTGTTCCACAAATTTCTCATTTTCATATGGAGTTACCATGATATGCCTACCCTACTAGAGAATAATGCATATTCAAAGTTGTTTCATCTGCCCATTTAACCTTATGAAAGCTGAGTTTTATTTTATGGTATAGCCAATAGAGGAAGGAAAATTGAGTACCTACTATGAGTCAAGCAAAATGCTGAGCACTCTAAGACACTGCTGTATTCAGTACTCCCGTCATCTCCATGAAGTTGTCCGAGCCTACTGGCCTGGAGCTTAAACTTTTGTTGCACAAAGATCCGACTGTCCCAGAGCTTCCTACATTCTTGCCCACAGAGATGCAAGGACATATTTAAGAACATCAAACATCCACTGTCTCCATCTGTATTATTCACATAACTTCTTTTGTGGTTGTTTCATTTCAACCATTCCATAGGAAGCACTTTGATCAAAAGGGATAGAAAAGTATAGAAAGACAGCCAATAGCAGAAACCTCAAATGAGTTACCTAAATGGAGAGAGGAGTACAGATTAATGCAGATTATCACAGGTTGATCGTTAAGTGGAGAGCGGACTTATTCATAATCAAAGAATTCATGTACTCACTCTGTCTTGGTTTCCCTGAAATGTAAAAAAAATACATAACTATACTGGCCTATACTATCTCCCCAAAATATGAGAAGAATTATATAATTGTCATAAACAACTGTTTATCAAAGATAAAAGCATAAATTATTAAATTTTTACTATAAGCCCATCCCTTGTAGAAGATTTTGTATTTTCTCAGTCTTCTCAATTTTCACAAATGGGTGAGTATTGTCGCCCTCATTTTACAAATAAAGAATTTAAAGCAGAGTGTTTAATTTCTTTGGCCAAGGTTATACAGCTAATTGATAGTAGAGCCAATCCATGTTTGTCTGATTAATTTTTTCTATCTACAACTACCCTTCCTCTCTGTCCAGAGGTACTTCTGAAAAGAATGGTTATGGCCATAACCCCATAAGATGTACCATGTAGCGTGGATGAACTGGTTAGGATATTGTTGCTGACTCTCACCTGTGATCCACAGTTACTCTTTCTTCCGAAATGCTGTGAATATCATGTCAGCTTCTTTGATACCTCTCAAGATGTAAACTTCAAAAAAGCAGAGTTTGTTTGTTAGTTTAGTAATTTTTTTTCTGTTTTTTCAACTATTGTCATTTTTTTTGTTAATGTTTGTTTATTTTTATGTGTGTGTGAGAGAGAGAGAGAGAGAGCAAGCAGGGGAGCAGTAGAGAGAACGAGACACAGAATCTGAAGCAGGCTCCAGGCTCTGAGCTGTCAGCACAGAGTTCAGTGCAGGGCTCGAACCCATGAAATGTGAGATCATGATCTGAGCTAAAGTTGGAAGCTTAATAAACTGAGCCACCCAGGTGCCCCTAGTGATCATTTTCTTTACTGATGCATCCCAAACACTGAGAACAGTGTCCAACATGTGGTACGTGCTCAGGAAATTTTTTGTTGAATGGATGTAGTGAATGAACTCCTGCTCGGGCCTGAGCTCCATGATAGATGTGCTCTCTGATCACTCAGCTATACACAGGCTGGCCTTGCCCTTCCTAGAAATAATGTGGGTTCAGCTGTATAGTTATGTCTTTATGGCCTTGGTGACCAGGTGAGTGGGAAATTACCTGTGATTACTATTGCCTGGAAAATATAGAGACACCAAAGGGTGAAAATAGGGAGAAGCTCCCACTAAATTACACAGAATCACTCTGGTTGAAGACTAGGCTGCTTGCCTTGACATGTCCTTCTGCCCAGATCTCATGGATTTATGGGATTTCTTCATGACCTTTCAGGGACACTGTGTAGGTGGATAGCGTAGGTATGTCAGCCAGACCACTCAGCTTGCTTTCCTACTTTATCCTGGCTAGTTCCAACCCCAAGTCCTGTACTGACTCTTTCTCACTTTATTTTCAGACATACATGTCTAAGACAGGTTATACTTTGCCAGAAGTTGTCTATTTTGCATTTCCAAAGCCTATTCCTATAGGGGCAAAATTCCATAGCTGCTTAGAAGGCAGCTTCCAAGTTGTTCTGTCTCTTGTTTTTAGAAGACCATTTTATACTTTTTTAATTACTGAAAATCAATAGAAAGTTTCTGAATAGACAATCTTGCATAGTGACAAATTCCAGAGTTACAGAATTACAGCTCACTGATTGTTGAGACTCAGTCACCTGATGGACTGGGATGCCTGGTCTAGCTATATACTGGACTCAAAAAAGGGGAGAAGTAAATGATTTTTTTCCCAGCATTGTTTTTCCTTTTCTCCTCTGCCTTTGGGATTTGCCCTAGAGATATATCATTACTGAGAACCCCAGAATTAAAGTTGGCCTTGCACCTTACTCTGAACAATGCTATAAACCAGACTCAATTGTAGCTGCTATTTCCAATAACTATGGTAAAATAATTGAAAAATCTCTATTTGATACAAGTGTAAATCATACTGGTACCTTAGTCATTACCCCTGTGATGACTTGGATTCTTTATTTCTCAATCAGATAAGGTATTCCTCTTAGTTTCCCACTTCCCCTCTTTCTAAACTTCACTAATTCCATCAACTTTGTTCTGAATGTTTAAGATGGTTGAGATTCCAAATTCAAGACTACACTTGTTAATAATATTCATCAGAAGCCTTTAGGGACCAAGTTTATAATGGGATACAAGCTTCCCAAAGTTACATGTATATCAAAGATTTACATATACAAGTTAAGGAGTCCAGATGCTGCTTTGGGTAATGTCACACACATTCTGCCTCATATAAGCATTACATAACTCATTTGGGGTCTAGGATACCCTAAACCTAAATTCCTTCTTTTATGACCTCTAAGCCTTGACAATGACAAATTATACCATCTTTGGAGAGCAGCTAAATAACCTGAACACTGAACTTCCCTGAACCTTCCTCTAAAACTTAGCCCCTTGTTTCTGATTCCAGCCAGCCCCTTATTGATCCCTAAATTCTCCTTCTCCCAGCCATCAGCCAGCCAGCCACAAAGTGCCAAACCTGCCAGGCATGAAATTTCTCCTACCCATCCTATGAGAGTGTCCCTTATCACTTTTTTCAGTCATGCACTTTGTATTTGATTGTCCCACATTTATCAGTTCTCTAAACATGCATGTGTTGGCAATGAATATAGGAGGTAAAAAGATCAAAGCTACTCAAGTTCAAGAGAAGCTGACCTGGTACAGAGAGACTATTGCTTAGAGTCCTTCCCAACAAAGGACCATGCAGACTTAACACTTTCAGTGTGGAATGCACAATTTGTAAACAAAAGCGTGTGAATAGCTAGTGCTTAGCATTGAGCTTGGCATAGAATAACTGCTCAATGAATGCTCAATTCATGATTTTATGAATGTCAAAATGTTTGACCAATTTTACAGCCTTTTGGGACCAAAGTACATGTTATATTTATCCAAAGAAGTGGTCTCCAAAGTTTTCTGTTTAGACCCTTAACGTATACATTGTTTGAGCATGCAGCTCTGTGTATGATTGTACATAATGTATCACATTCTTTATAAAGCATATACAGAATAATAAAAATAGAATGGGATTTTTAAAATATATAGATAGAAGTTCTGATATTAAAGTCAATATATTAATTATTTTAAGTAGGTAGGAATGTCACACAAATGATACAGCCTCAAAATTGGAAATTTCCAAATCAGTGGAAGAGAAACATCAGAAATCTAAAATATCAAATTGACTAAATATATCATAATTTGGTTTTGGACTGTTTTAAAGCTGGCATTTATATTACGGGGATTCTGGAATTCTAGAAATTTGCCTCAAACCGAATAATAAAATGATATGGTGAAATCGTAATTTAGGAAGGACTGGGAAACTGACCATTTTCTCTATTTCTATTTGGTTCACCTATTTAAGCCACTAATTTCTTTTAAGAAACAAAACAGGAAATGTAAAACTTCTTTTTTATAATTATTTTCCCACCATAAGTCAAACTCGTTTTTAATTTTCTTTAAAGTATGGTGGAATTCATGGACAACAGGAATAGAGGAAGTGAGATGTCAAAACAGGAGGAAATTGAGACACTGTCCTAAGTCAGAGAGCTGCTGACTGTCACTCAGTACAAAAGCCAAACAAACCTCGCTGGGGTCCATTGACCCAAATAGTTCAGAACTCCATGGACTGTTGGAACCAGAAGCACCTTCAAAGTTTTCTGGTACAACACCCCCTTTCTACAGAGAGAGGGACCAAATTCCCAAGCAGTTAATGGAAACACTTCATGGTAGAGATAGGACTAGAATTCACATGGTTGATTCTCAATCTAATTCACTACACCATGTGGCCTAAGCAGTGACTTGCTCAAAAATAAAAAAAATCTGTAATTACACATTTTTTTGAGTGCTCAGCACTTTTCCAATAAGCTTGAGTTTAATTATTCCAACCACTCTATTTGGTTATATTATTTTATTTTTTCCTTTGCAGTGAGTATGCATTGAGGTATAATTGACAAATAAGATTGTATGATATTTAAAATGTACAATATGATTTGATTTTTGTATACGTTCTGTAAGGGTCCCCATCATTGCGTCAATTAACCTATCCATCAGATTATATTATTATCCCCTCTTGTAGTGATAACAAAACTTAGGAATGGAGAGGTTAAGATACTTGTCTAACAATGAAAGAGCCTGGATAGCTACTACTTATCTCATGACTTCACTCTCAGAAAAAGAAAAGAAAAAATTCCAAATTATGACCAAGTCAATATAAAACTGGGTTATCAAAATAGCCGTTTTCATTGGCTGAGATATTACAGAGTTACTGCTATTCCTTTCTGACAAAGTTCTGATTATATCTGAATAATTTCATTCTTCACTTATCCAGCAAGCATTTCTGGAGGCCTTTCTGTGCCAGTGACTATGTCAGGAGGTGGGGACTCACAGTGGAGGGCTCAGTCAGACCTTTGACTGAGGGAGTCCACCTTTGGTGAGAAGGACATCATCACAAGGGTGATAAGGGACACTGGGGAATCCCAAGCACAGTGTGGTGGAGCGTTGTGTGTGTGACCTGACTTTGTTACATTGAACTAGGAGTCCAGAGCAAGTTGATGCCATCAGACAAAAGTAAGACCCTGTCCCTCTTCATCATTGCCAGGAGAAGTTGTATTGGTACTGGAGAAGCACACAAGTAAAATGTCAGTGTCACCATAGATGTTCAGACAGACATCAATTTACCACCATCCTGGTCTACTCTAGGAAAAAAACAGGAGCAGGGTTTCCTCTGGTGGAAGCAAAATTACCTCTGATCTACTCTGTCTGATAGCCAGGGTTTAGGATTGTCTTATATCCTAAGAAATCTGCTACTCACATATCAGTGCCAGAAATTTTATCCTTAGTTTGTACCTATTAACCTTAAGTCTTGGTATAAATATTTGAGGTGAGGTGTGAGTTCCCTTTTCAGCTATTCATTTTTTCCTTAATTTGAATTTAAGAAGTATGAAACTATTTCACAGAAGGATGTGAGCTTTCTTTTGTTAGCCAGGAATCCAAAGTGAGAAGAAAGTGGAGACATAAGTATGTTGAAGAAAGAAAACAAGGCAACAAAGACTGTCATGGCTCATGAAAAACTTGGCCTAGGACTACGTAGGGTAATAATGTAATGGAAGCCATCTTTATCCAGAGGAAGATGATGTATTTCAGAAAGGTAGAAAGCTTCTGTGACAGAGATGTCTGGAGCAGCAGAGCAGCACAGTAGAGCACCTTTCAAAATATGGTATCTCCAGTAGTTGGCTGTTTCTGAAGTTGTTGGTCATGTGTAATCATTGTTCTTGATTTTTCCTAAAACAACTACAAAGGGGAGTTTTGATTAAGGCCTTAATGATTACTCCAAATAATTATCTTATAGTTCAGATAAAGGAGAACTCATGGTGATTGGGTTGACCTGTCTTCAGGCTCTCAATCCAATGCTCTTCCATAGCATCAAGTTGCCTTCCATAAAATCAGCCATATAACCCACATTTTTGCCTTTGAGTGAGATGCATATGGGTGAGTAAGAAAGGAACTTCCATTCACTGTTTTTTCTCAAGACCTATGAAAAGAAATTAGAAGTTTCCTTTCACTGTTGAGAATATTGAGGTCAGAGACATTTAGTCTCTGTTCAAGGTCATAGTGCAAGGAATAAGTAGTAGAGCAGAGATTAATTTGAACTTGGAAAGTTATCACTCACTAACTCTATAATAGCCGATGTCCACTCTACTCTGCCATACTGCTTCTGTCGGTGTCCCTTTGGTTTTCCCATCAGAATTAATTTGGAGCATATTTTCCTTTCTCAGTCACCTCTTTAAGTAAACTTAAGTGGAATTTACTTCTTTATTTTATTTTATCATGATTATCCAAGAGAGTTGGCCCCTGTTTTAGAGTAGGCTTGTTTAAAGCACTTATATATGTTTTATGTGTCCTCTTCAACATATCAAGAAGTTTAAATTTTTAAAAAATATATTTAAATGCCATTGTTACTTTCATGCCTACTGATGCCCCTGCTGATGATAGTTAGTCATTTACTATGGCTAAAGCATTGACTGGAACTACCAGCAGTGAGGAAGACATTCTTCTGAAGAATCCTGGCATGTATAATGCTAAGAAAATGACTCCAGGCTCTAGAACGCTATCCATCATCACCACTTTTGAAACCAAAGTTGCAAAATCTTCGGATGACACGATCACTGAAATTCCACCACTTCCCCTCCCACTGTCACGCCTGCCTCTGTGACACTATCAGCCTTGGATGTCACAACGTGGCCCTGAGCAATAGCATAGTATAAACATGATCTTTGCTATCTAGTAGATTCAGAAAGATTAAAGAGAAGCATCAAGATAACTACACCATACCCCCTTACCTCCTGCAAATCATTCAGCATATTAAAAGAAGGCTAACTCATCACTTATTTCAAGTAAATTTCATAATCAGCCACACCAAGGATACTGAAAAACAAGGTCAATCTGTGATGAGCGCTTGTTCAAACATCTTATTATGTCAGTATGGCATAAGCCTCTTCTCAGGGTTTAATGCAAAATAAATACTAAAATATAAAATCATTCCTCCTTCCCTCAATCAACTAGAAAAGTAGTTTGAGGCTGTTTTAAGTTCCCAACACTGATGGCAGTGCTCAGAGATGATTGGGAGGAGGCTGAAGGAAGAATGTGGGCCTCCTAGTACCCCAAAGAGAGCAAGTTTATCTATATTTATATATGATGTTCTACATAAAGTTTCCTTTCAAAAATGAACATGGGGGAAGGAGGGATGAATAGGCAGAGCAGAGAGTTTATAAGGGCTGTGAAATTATTGTGCATGATACTATAATAGTGGATACATGTCATTATTAATTTGTCCAAACCCACAGAATGTATGACACCAAGAGGGAACTCTAATGTGAACTATAAACTTTGGGTAATAATGATGTGTCAACATAGGTAACAATGTAGGTTCATCAATTATAACACTGCTGGAGGAAGCTGAAAATGGGGAGGCTAAAAGTGTGTGGGGACAGGAGGTACATATGAAATCTCATATTTCTCCTCAATTTGCTGTGAACCTGAAACTGCTCTGAAAAATAAAATCTATGGATTAAAAAAAAAAAAAAAAAACATGAACATGAAAACTAACAGTACTTTGGAGCCTTCAACCCCTTAAGCAGTTATGTTGCACTTTCCTCATGCCTGAGTCTCATCTTTAATGCACTTAGCACTGTCCTATATTCATGCCCCTTATGAGGAAGCAGATGTTGGGCTGGCATATGGTATCCACTCATAAATTTCTCTAACCTTTCCCTGGTGTATAAGTCACAGGCAATGATGGGTTCCGGTGACCGGCCTTCTTAGCTCTCCCCAAGGAGCTCTGGAGCACTGGTCCCATTTGTTCACCTCGGGTGGGTGAGCCAGTGCCGTGGGCATCCATCCACTGACAGCAGGCCCAGATGGAGGCAGCGAGAGTCCAGCAGGCTGGATCAGGCTCTGAGAGCTGCACTCCGCTTCCCATCTGGGAAAGCCAGGGGTGTGGGAGCCTTTGGTCCTCTGCAACCTGCAGGTGGCGATTGGAGAGGCTGAGCCAAAAGTTTCAGCTGCATGGAGTCCTCAGAGTTGAGTTGCACTGGAAAAGGGGGCTGAATGGCTAAAAAGGGACATACTGATTAGTAGATCCTGATGCAAGCTTTCACAGATGGGATTAGGGAGAACCCAGAAGGGTTTATGAAGGTCAAAGGAAGGGAGGCCTCTCCTGAAATAAAAATAAGTGTATACTCTCCCATCCTTTTCCTTCTGAAGGCTGCAATGGCACAAATAGTCTGATTGCAGTGATTCTGTATATACACATATTTCGCTGTAGTTGATTTGCTTTAGTCTTGTCCCCTGATCCATATCACAACCAGTTTGGGAATACAAACCATACCTCCTAAAGCTTCCCTTCCTCTCTAAAATACCTAGCACACACTTAGACACATATTATGCACTCTTAATCATTTATGGATTAAATGACAGATTTAAGGCCACTGCCATTGACTTTTCTCACATCAGCAGCAACTAATACTGATGTTACACTCTGTTGTACTTAGACAGTCATGGTAGATAACGTGCTTTCATGTATATTGCCTAGTTTGATAGATTATTATGCCTGTTTTACAGAAAATAACACTACACTATTGTATAAATGATTTGTCTAAAGCCATAAGGATTTTAAATATAGAAGACAGATAGAATTCACATTTCCTGGTTCATACTTCAGTTGTAGCTGGAATTAGTCTGAGCTTCAATTCTAGAATAAGATCATTAACCTGAATTTTAATTCTAGAATAAGATAGTTGCTTTTCCTTTAAAGGGGGATTTCAGGCATATAATAAATCATATGTGTGTATTTTAAAAGTAGGGCAGTATTACAAGTATTCTTGAAATTATGTTCAACTCTGAGTGTGGAGCCCTATCTATGTCTCCTGTCATCCAACCTGTTATGTGCCTCTTCTGTGCTGGAAGCTGACTCTGTGCGTTCCCATGAGAAGCTTGTTTAATGGTGGACAGCTGAGAGGTATACGCCTAAAAATAATATAATGGATCTGTCTGTACAATCTGGGAGATCATGAAGGAGGATGCCTTCATCCTTCTCTGACTCACCAATGTATAAAAGGTTTCACAGGCAAATGACCATTAAGCCAAATTTTGCAGAATGAAGAAGGAACATGAAATAGAATTGCAGGCAAGAGAACAAGGTAAGCAAGAGGCAGGGCGTAACAGAACGTGGCAGTGTTCATGAACTATGTAACTTTATTTCCATACTTCAATTCGATATTTTCTCTCTTTACCTGTCAATGCTTCCTGAAATTCAGTCAATCCACAAATATTTATTGGGCATTACTTTGTACCTGATACAGCCATTCCTTTATTTCCTATTCTAATTTCTCATTATCTTATACTCAAATACTTGCAACTTCTTTTTTGCAATAGACCACAACCTCTGGTCATTCAACACTTATTCAGTGAGTACATGCTGATGGGTACTTATCTGAGAGGCAAACTACTGCGTGCTACTCAAGGTATAAAACTGCATAAAGCAATAATCCTGTCTTCAAGGAGTTTGAATTCTTATAGTGGAGACAAGACAAGTATGCAAAAAACTATAATTCATGGTAAATGTGAGTGGTACGGAAGAGGTATAAAATGAATTATAGGCACTTGCATTGTGTAGCAGAACTCCATTAGGCCATGGTTCATTGGTATATGTGTTTGGGTATACTGTAAATGAGCTCTTGACACAAACAGAAATGATGAGTGAATCAATTAGAAGGAAGACTTTTTTTTTCCCCTCTCTTGAATTGAAGCCTAGATGGAAGAACTAAGACAAAGGTTTCAAGTTCAGAATCATTTTTAATGGTTTCATAGCTCTCCCCAAGATCTAAGACAATGAGATTGTGGCAGCTGACACATCAGAGGGACCTGGTGTGGTAGGGTCAAAATCTAGCAAGTCATTATCAAGGGCAGGCTCAAAGTTGTATGTGGAGTTTTCCTAGAACGTAACCCATGGAAAGTGGGAGGGAAACTGCAGAACCAGACCATCAGTTAGGACTAGGGAAAGTGAGAGAGTGCTGCACTGCGGAGGACCTAGGACACTGTCAGTCAAAGTCATTCTAACACCCCCTCACAGCTTCCCATGCATGCTCATGGCTTCAGGTACCTTCTCTACATAACCTACCTTGACTTGCTTTCTAGGATACAGCTTTATACGTCTGCCTGTTCACCCCCCAACCCCGGGTATATATTTCAGTATTCCCAAGACTAGAGCCATCCTTCATCCCTCTAAACCTGCTCTGTGTGTTCTCTACTTGTTCCATCATCCACTACTATTTAGTTGTAGAGTGAGAAACCCAACAGGCATTCTTGTCACTGCCTTCTCCTCTTTCCCCATGGCCAAACTGTCACCAAAGTATGTAAATTTACCTCAAAGTGATCCTCGATTCTATCCCCCTTTTCCATCTTGTGGTCACCCCTCTGGTCTGGGGAAACTGAGCTAACTGTCCCCCACAGCCATTCTGACTATTCTTCCATAATCTATTTCCCACACCACTCTCAGAGCGACCTTTGCAAGATGGATATATAGTTATGTCACTCCCCTCGTTATAACATTTCTGCTGTTTGCCATTGCTCTGAGAATAAAATCAAAATTATCAGCATGACCTTGAGAGTCTTGCTTTATCTAACTTAACCTGCCTCACTAATCTCTTTCCTCATTTTTCTTCCCCAGCTTCCTGTAATCCAGCCACAATGGCCTTCACTTCTATCAAGTACATCATACTCCCTCTTCCTGTAGGGCACTGGCTCATACTGCCATCTCACCCTGGTATGGTCACCTCCTCCCTCCTGTGGCCACTTTCTGTGTCTTCACTGAGACCCATCTTTGACATTTTAGGTCAAATCTCCCTTCCCTAGAAATGCTTCTTCAACCTCTGTCTTCACTCCTCATCTTCCATCAAGGGTAGATTCTTTGAATTCATGTTCTCCCAGGACTGTATTTCTTCTTTAGCACACTAATCTCAGTTCATAATTAAACATTTATCAATATGATTATTTAGTTACCATCTGTCTTTCTCTGCATACTGTAATCTCTATGAGAACAATAGTCGCATCTGCTTTTTCTTCCCATTTTATCACCAGTGACAATCGCAGTACTTTGGCATGTTGTAGGTGCTCAATACATAAACATTAAATGAATAATTGAAGTGCAAGTAAATGCAAGCTCAAGAAAGAGAACAGAAGTCAGATCATGCAGGGTGGAAAACAATTATACATTTGTCCAGGAAAGGATGTGTGACTACAGGCTTCTTTTAAAAGAGGTACTGGCTTTCTTCTTATACTGTCATCATCTTCTATGATAAGCATAGTTCCAGAAAGGTTATTTTGAGAGTGGACTCCTCACAGCCACATTTTATTAGACATTGATTATTACATAATCAATATATGTAATTATGACCCATGGGTGTGATTGTGTCCAAGGTTTGTTAAACTCAGGTAATGTGGAATCAAAGGTTCTGGTGCTTAACAGGAAGAATAGAAACAGTGGAGGCATAGGCTACTAGCATTCCACTTAACTAGCTCTTCACCTGAACTGGCATATGAAAAGATACTTCATATGAAAAGATATGAAAAGACAGTAAGCTTTGCAACAGCTTACTATTTTATATAGAGATGATACATGTTGACTGTATATAATTCAACAATAGACATAATAATAAACAGGAACAAATCACACATGCTCAGGGATACCACTGGCAATGTTTGGTTAAACATCCTCCCTTAGGGTATATGTATTTTTTAGTACGTAAAGGAAATCATATTTTGCATCAAATCATCATGCTCACACATGGAACTGATTGGTTTTACCTGTAAATATAATGGAAATGGTTTTTGGCATTGTTCTGACACCATACACACAAACATGGTTGAGGTAACATTCTTAGCCAAACAAGGAAGCCAGAGATTTTTTGATGATACTGACTCAAACCCACCAAATAGTGCAACTTCTAAAGAGTTTGGAAACCCAAACTTTTAAAACTGGAAACCTCCTGAGTAGTATAAGAGATCACAGAAAGGTAGGGAGATCCTGGATGTCACCAGTCACTGGCTTTTTGTTAACTGCTAGACTGGAAATCCAAGACTCGCAGAAGAAGGGGAGTGGGTGGTGAGGAAGGTTCAGACCAGAACAAAGTTCTGTGTGCCTATTGAATTTGGACATTCCCCACGATCACTGCAAAAATTCAAGGCGAGAAGCTCAAAGGAAAATTAGCAATTCATTAGTGGCCAAGTTTGAAAAGTCACTATAGTCACTGTCTAATGAGGCTTTACGGTCTCAATCTCCAAGAAAGAAACAAAACATCTCCATTAGCTGGTGACAAACACCCCTGTGCTGTTCTGGAACCGAGGTTTTGTTGATTGCTGACACTTGAGAGAGCGCAGTGATTCATATTATGAAAACAACTAGATTTTTTTTAAGAGATGCAACTTGGTAACTAATTTTTGTCTCTCCCTGCCAGTGTAACCGTTTGAATGTTAATTTAATTTTACAGAATATCATTTATGTAAATGTAATTAGAAGGGAAACATGATCTGGAGATGCACAGCACCAAAGAAAATTTATTACTCCAAGGGGTATTGCTCTAATCATTCAACTGCAATATTGAGTTTCCCCAGATTTAATCTAAAAGCAATAAATTACAAAAGGCTAATGCCCTGCCCAACAACAAGCTGTCATGAACCCAAGTTTCAGGGAGGGAAACCAGGAAGAGAGGGGGGGGGGGGGAAGCCTGAACTTTATTTCAGCAACAGGCTATCTCAGCTTCCTATTTCCTGACATAAAACTCAGTAGAGACAACATAGCTAGGGAAAAATAAAGAGCTTCATTTCCTAAACATGAATAAAATGGTGACTTCCAGCCTCCTACTGCTTTTCCCTTTAGAAATCTGACCAAGGCTCTTTATTTGCATTATTATAAATGTTCAAACTCGGGGCTCAGTGCTCCCCACAACAGAGAGAGAGAGAGAGAGAGGAATCCAGCCAAGATAAAACAGCTCTGTCTCTTCACCGTATGGCGGGGCTGTTCTTTTGCAGAGAAGAGGAAAAGACGCAGCCTGATTAATGTCAAGGTCCATATTGAATTCCATTGCATGCCTGTCGGAAAGCCAGTTCTTACAGGGAAACTTGCCAACACAGAGAACCACGCCTGTTAACAGGGAATGCCCTCCAGTCTCCAACTCTTCTTTCCATGCTGAAGGAGAAGTTGTGACTGGAAGAACTTGGGATTGTAAGTGGTCTTTTTGGTGCATAGCCTTATATCTGAACTTGAACATGGCTATCTAGTTCTTTAATTGCCATGATGCGGGGAAAAATCAACAACCTGGCTCCATAAAATAAACCCTCAGTGAGATGTGTGAAAATGCCATTGCCTGGGTTTAAATTAAGATGAAATCAGGATTTCTGTGGTTAGGACTCAGGCATGGGCATATTTTAAAAGCTCCCCATATCCCAGTGATTTTAATCTGCAGCCCACAGTAAGAATGACAGTTCTGGACAAAGGGTGATGACGTTCAATGGAATACCCATGTTCAATAGGTGACCATGTCATGGAATCATTCTAGTGGATTGAGATTTCTTGGACAGGACAAAGGTGAAGGAGGAATGTATCTAGTCAGAGTGAATAGAGAGAAAATTGCAGCTGGCCACGTAGGCCATATTGTTTCAATGTGAGTTTAAAACCCAGATAATAAAAAGCAGTATATTGTTACTAATTTCTTTATTGAACAAATAACATGTTAAATAGTATAGTCTCCCTCATCTTTCTCAGGTTAAGGAGTTTGAGCATTGTATTCAGAATCTGTTTCTGGTGGGGGTTGTGGGGGGGGACCAGGTAAAGCCAACTTCAAATAAATTCTACATTTCTTTCTTTATCCAGAAACATCTTGGCTCTGTTTGTTTAGTTTAGGGTTTTTTCTGTTTTTGTTTTTGTTTTCTTTTTTGGTTGATTGGTTTGTCCTGGAGTTCAGTGCATGGGGGGTGGGGATGGGGGGGAGGACTGTTTAATTCAGAGAAGGTGTACTCACCCAAAACAAATGAATATTTTCATTTCAAAGACAGAACTCTGTCAGTACTTTCCAATTTATGTGTGCAATTAGTGGTATATGAGAGATTTTTTTTTTTTTTTGGTTGTGTTGTATTTATCCTAATGTTTAGTAGAAGAAATTTAAGTAGCATTTTGGACCTGTGCTTTGATGGAAATTATTTTGTCGAATGGAACAATAGGGTGAGGGTTAGTTAAAAAGTAAAATTTGACTTGACTTAAATCAATTTTATAAAGCATAGTAGAGGCATTCTTCGGTCTGGATTGGAAAATTCATGAAAATAGCACATGAATAAAATTTATATATGACCTAAGTAAATAACAGGAGGAAAAAATTATAAGTCAAACAATTGAGCTTTCAGTATGTTCATTATATTTCTCTACCACTCCCACACTCCCCACCACAGACCTATAAGCATGCAGTTCATTATTTGAATGGATTTGACTTTATCTTCCTCTACTCCTAAAATCAGTTTAGTAATAGACTTTAGATAGTATTTTGTAAAAGATAAAGTATTTGTCAAGAATGTTCTGAAGTACTTAAACAATGGAAAAGGGTAGTACCCATGTGACCGTTGAGTCCCACACCTTCTTCACAGAAGAATCAGCTCCTGACCTCCATGACAGACATAGATGGTCTGAGAATCAATAACTTTTGGTCACAGGAAAGGGAACACTTGAGAGGGGAAAAATGTTCATTTCTGACTATATCTCAGAACTACGTTTCTGCTGATTCTGCTCCCCCCTCATTGTATTTGCTGAATGAAACACGCTGATAGGGCCACACAGAGTTAAATTCCCCAAACCCATCAGGTAGAAGAGCATCTTTTTTTTTTTTTTTTTTTTTACCAGATCTGTGGAGACTGTGCTTCAAATTTCTTCCCCACTAGTAAGTACTCCTTCTCTGTCTTAAAACCATTCATTATATCTCATTTCTTACTAAACTTTTTCTTCCAAAGCAAACATCTCAAGAGTATTAAGTTAAGTGATTCATTATCACAGCCTCCCTGTCTTATATTACAAATTTAATCAGCTAATTATTTTTTTCACATTGCAGATATTTAATTATTAGCTAGTTCCTCTCTTAGGAGTCAACCAGACTACAGAGAGACAAGGTTTAGTACAACCCATCTTTTCCTTCTTGTTTCAAAAGGTACTAAATAACTTCATTGAAAATTATTACAAAAATAAACAATAAATATGGTTTCAGCAGTCATATCATGAGACAACGGAAAAAGTTTTCAGCAGCCTGTTTGGGTTGCAACAACTCATAGAGAAGACCTTATTGTTATTCATATTTATTTGGTTCACATCTCACAACTAAACTAGTATTCTCAACATCACCAACAATGACACCAACGAATGTCACCAACCAATGACCAGCAAATCCATTTCTATTGAAAAACAATGCAGAAGTCACTCATTCCTAGCAATAGTTACACATCAGATTCTAAAATGAACTTGCTCAAATATTCCTAATTCTTAGAAATTCCTAGGTAATTATGCAGCTGAGATAAAATGAAATGCTGAGGAACTATTTAGAAAATAAAACAATACAGACCTTCCGGTCTGGGAAATATGAGCTGTATTTTCACACCCTCTCCTTTTTATTTTCAGTCATAGTTATTTGTCTATATCATCCAAACTTTGTCTTAATTCCTCAATTCATTTAGCCTATTGAGATATTGCCTTTGCTTAGTAATATATAAATTCTCACTATCAACTTATGAAGGGGAGAAACAAATGGTTTTGACCTAGTAATAAAATGTGATGAAAAACAAACAGAAACAATAACAAAAATCACGTAAGAGTCAGGTTGGTCCTAGAATCAAATTAGGACAATTGAGAGCTGAAAGAATAAATATCACGACCCTACAAGTGGAAGAAAACACCTGAGTAATATAAATAGACATGGTGGTCTTAAATCATTTTTGTAATAATTAAGGATCAACATAAATACATCCATCCATATTTATAAACATGCAAAGAGATTCAGTAAGTTGCAAAAGTTTGTGCATGGTGTGAGAAAATGATCTAGTTTCATTTTTCGGCATGTTGCTGTCCAGTTCTCCCAACACCATCTTTTAAAAAGGCTGTCTTTTTTCCATTGGATATTCTTTCCTGCTTTGTCAAAGATTAGTTGGCTGTATACTTTTGGGTCCACTTCTGAGTTTTCAATTCTGTTCCATTGGTCTATGTGACTGTTTTTGTGCCAATACCATACTGTCTTAATGATGACAGCTTTGTAGTAGAGGCTAAAGTCTGGGATGGTGATCCCTCCCGTTTTGGTTTTATTTTTCAGTATTACTTTGGCTATT